>NW_016810644.1:341232-392628 GCF_001698545.2 Rhinopithecus bieti | reverse complement strand
GGAGGGGAGGGGAGGGGAGGGAAGGGAAGGGAAGGGAAGGGAAGGGGGAAGGAAGGAGAGAAAGAAAGAAAAGAAAAGAAAAGAAAAGAAAAGAAAAGAAAAGAAAAGAAAAGAAAAGAAAAGAAAAGAAAAGAAAAGAAAAGAAAAAGAAAATGGCAGGAAGAGTCTTGGACTTGGAATCGGAAGATTTGCCTCGCTTCTTTCCATCTCTACCTTCCTGTAAAACCTGAGCACTTCACTTCTCACGGAGTCTAGATTTTCTGCCTTTTAAAAGAAATTGGCTGACAGAGTTAGCTAGATGGCTCTGCAATTCCTCTCCCTTTCATTTTTCTGTGTACCCAAGAAAACTGAAATATACGTTCACACAAAAACTTGTAAACAAATGCTTGTAGCAGCATTATTCATAACAGCCAAAAAGCAGAAACAACCCAAATGTCAGTAAACAACACGTGGTATATCCATAGAGTGGAATATTGTTTGGCCATAAATGAGTAAAATACTGATCTGTGTGACAACATGGATGAACCTTTAAAACATTATGCTAACTTACAGGCTGGGATGGGTTGTGGTGGAAGAGGGGATAAATGAAGGTTGGTTAATGGGTACCAACATCCAGCTACATAGAAGACACACTTTTTTTTTGAGATGGAGTTCTGCTCTTGTTGCCCAGGCTGGAGTGCAGTGGCGTGATCTCGGTTCACTGCAACCTCCGCCTCCCGGGTTCCAGCAATTCTCCTGCCTCAGTCTCCTGAGTAGGTGGGATTACAGGTGCCCACCAGCACGCCCGGCGAATTTTGTGTTTTAGTAGAGACGGGGTTTCACCATCTTGGCCAGGCTGGTCTAGAACTCCTGACCTTGTGATCCACCCGCCTTGGCCTCCCGAAGTCCTGGGATTACAGGTGTGAGCCACTGTGCCCAGTCTGTATATTGCAAAGTAGCTAGGAGAGAGCACTTGAAATGTTCCCAACACATAGAAATGATGAACACTCAAGAATGGTGGTTACCCCAAATGCCCTGATTTGATTGATCATTACACATTCTATGCGTGTAACAAATACTCACCTGTACCCCAAACTATGTAAAATATGTGTCAGTAAAATAAAATTTAAAATAGATTAAGTGAAAGAAGCCAGGCACAAAAGACCACATATTAGAAGACTATTAATACCAGAATAGGGTAATCTGTAGCGGCAGAGTGTAGCTTTGTGGTTCCTTAGGGTGGGTGGGGATAGAGAGTTGGAGGGAAGGAAGAATAGAGAAGTGATACCTAAAGGGCATGGGATCTCTCTTTGAGGTGATCAAAGTGTTCTAACATTGACTATCGTGATATTTGCACACAACTATGGATATACTGACTATTGAATTATACACTTTAAATGGGTGAGTTGGGTGGGGTTCAGTGGCTCATGCCTCTAACTCTAGCACTTTAGGAGGCAGAGGCAGGAGGATCCCTTGAACGTAGGAGTTTCAGACCAGCCTGGGCAACACATCACCACAGCCATCTCTACCAAAACAAAACAAACCAAACCAAACCAAAAAACAAAAGTAAAAAACGCCCGGCGGAGTGGTGCATGCCTGTAGTCACAGCTACTTAGCAGGTTGAGGTGGGAGGATTACCTGAGCCCAGGAGGTTGAGGCTGCAGTGAGCCATGACCGTGCCACTGCAATCCAGCCTGGGCAACAGAGCAGCCAGACCCTGTCTCAAAACTAAGTAAACAGGCCGGGCGTGGTGGCTCACGCCTGTAATCCCAGCACTTTGAGAGGCCAAAGCAGGTGGATCACCTGAGGTCAGGAATTCCAGACCAGCGTGGCCAACATGGTGAAACCCTGTCTCTACTAAGTAAACAAACAAACAAACAAATAAATTAGCCAGGCCCATGTGGTGGTGCACGCCTGTAATCCCAGCTACTCGGGAGGCTGAGACAGGAGAATCGCTTGAACCCAGGAGGTGGAGGTTGCAGTGAGCCAAGATTGGGCCACTGTACTCCAGCCTGGGCAACAGAGTGAGACTCCATCTCAAAAAAACTACAAAAGGCTGGGCACAGTGGCTCACGCCTGTGATCCCAGCACTTTGGGAGGCCAAGGCAGGANCGTGGTATATCCATAGAGTGGAATATTGTTTGGCCATAAATGAGTAAAATACTGATCTGTGTGACAACATGGATGAACCTTTAAAACATTATGCTAACTTACAGGCTGGGATGGGTTGTGGTGGAAGAGGGGATAAATGAAGGTTGGTTAATGGGTACCAACATCCAGCTACATAGAAGACACACTTTTTTTTTGAGATGGAGTTCTGCTCTTGTTGCCCAGGCTGGAGTGCAGTGGCGTGATCTCGGTTCACTGCAACCTCCGCCTCCCGGGTTCCAGCAATTCTCCTGCCTCAGTCTCCTGAGTAGGTGGGATTACAGGTGCCCACCAGCACGCCCGGCGAATTTTTGTGTTTTTAGTAGAGACGGGGTTTCACCATCTTGGCCAGGCTGGTCTAGAACTCCTGACCTTGTGATCCACCCGCCTTGGCCTCCCGAAGTCCTGGGATTACAGGTGTGAGCCACTGTGCCCAGTCTGTATATTGCAAAGTAGCTAGGAGAGAGCACTTGAAATGTTCCCAACACATAGAAATGATGAACACTCAAGAATGGTGGTTACCCCAAATGCCCTGATTTGATTGATCATTACACATTCTATGCGTGTAACAAATACTCACCTGTACCCCAAACTATGTAAAATATGTGTCAGTAAAATAAAATTTAAAAATAGATTAAGTGAAAGAAGCCAGGCACAAAAGACCACATATTAGAAGACTATTAATACCAGAATAGGGTAATCTGTAGCGGCAGAGTGTAGCTTTGTGGTTCCTTAGGGTGGGTGGGGATAGAGAGTTGGAGGGAAGGAAGAATAGAGAAGTGATACCTAAAGGGCATGGGATCTCTCTTTGAGGTGATCAAAGTGTTCTAACATTGACTATCGTGATATTTGCACACAACTATGGATATACTGACTATTGAATTATACACTTTAAATGGGTGAGTTGGGTGGGGTTCAGTGGCTCATGCCTCTAACTCTAGCACTTTAGGAGGCAGAGGCAGGAGGATCCCTTGAACGTAGGAGTTTCAGACCAGCCTGGGCAACACATCACCACAGCCATCTCTACCAAAAACAAAACAAACCAAACCAAACCAAAAAACAAAAGTAAAAAACGCCCGGCGGAGTGGTGCATGCCTGTAGTCACAGCTACTTAGCAGGTTGAGGTGGGAGGATTACCTGAGCCCAGGAGGTTGAGGCTGCAGTGAGCCATGACCGTGCCACTGCAATCCAGCCTGGGCAACAGAGCAGCCAGACCCTGTCTCAAAACTAAGTAAACAGGCCGGGCGTGGTGGCTCACGCCTGTAATCCCAGCACTTTGAGAGGCCAAAGCAGGTGGATCACCTGAGGTCAGGAATTCCAGACCAGCGTGGCCAACATGGTGAAACCCTGTCTCTACTAAGTAAACAAACAAACAAACAAATAAATTAGCCAGGCCCATGTGGTGGTGCACGCCTGTAATCCCAGCTACTCGGGAGGCTGAGACAGGAGAATCGCTTGAACCCAGGAGGTGGAGGTTGCAGTGAGCCAAGATTGGGCCACTGTACTCCAGCCTGGGCAACAGAGTGAGACTCCATCTCAAAAAAACTACAAAAAGGCTGGGCACAGTGGCTCACGCCTGTGATCCCAGCACTTTGGGAGGCCAAGGCAGGAGGATCACCTGAGGTCAGGAGTTTGAGACCAGCCTGACCAGTATGGTGAAACCCCATCTCTACTAAAAATACAAAAATTAGCCAGGCATGGTGGCGGGTGCCTGTAATCCCAGCTACTCAGGAGGCTGAGGCAGGAGAATCGCTTGAACCCAGGAGGCAGAGGTTGCAGTGAGCCGAGATCACACCACTGCATTCCAGCCTGGGTGACAGAGCAAGACTCCATCTCAAAATAATAATAATAATAATAATAATAATTGGCTGAATATGATGACCTTTCAGGATCAAACTGTAGATGCTATTTAAAAACTATAAACCTGGTATGGTAAGTATGTGGATGTTCACTAAGGAATTCTTTCAACTTTTCTAAATATTTGAAATTTTTCATAATAAAATGTTGGTGTGGGAGCCTGTAGACTGTTTTTGTAATCTGAATTTTGAAAACCTCTAATCAATTCCATGACAATTCTCATGATACTGTAAGTTCCCTGAAGGTAGACACCATGTTCACATCTTCACCTCCCATATCTCTGGCGTCCACACTAGTGTCTGGGAGTATTCAGATATTCAATACACACGAATTGAATTAGTGAATCAACACATAAGTGTATTGAATGTGAAATGAATAAAGAGACGAATAAGTAGCTGGTAACAATGGGCGTCTGAAGTCCTATGCCAATAGTAATCCTCAGAGATCGTCCTCAAACCTTCCTGTTCGATCTGCAAAGTAACAGTAACATTAACAATAATAGCTAATATATATTGAGAGCTCACTGTGAGGGGAGGCAGGTCCAGATTTTGCAGAAAGCGAAGCTTATCCAATTAAGAAAAAGAGTACTAAGCTAAAAATACAAAATAAGATACGCAAGCGAACATTTAGCATGAGAAAATAAATCCCACCTAATGACATTTGCAAGATGATAATTATCATATGCAACCTCCAGTTATAAAGCATACAAGACATTTTTATTAATTTACAGCCTTACACAGCTCTGTAACACTTTCCTCCCTGCATCCTTCGATCTGTACTTCACACCACAACAATTTACAGTTTAAGCAAGTTTTATTTCAGATTCAGGACAGTTACAGATTTAGTACGGTCAAGTTTGGGAAAATCAAAATCACGTTTCTTTCAGGTATGAATTTAAGTTTACAAGGCATGGCAAACTTTTTTGAGCAGTGGCTAATCTTAAATATTCTTTGAATTGTTGACACCCATTAGGTAGAGAAGTGGTCGTGCCCGCGAGGAGCTTCGGAAGCTTAAGCTTTGTTAGCTTCGTGGTAAACCCACCTGAACAGCTACGTTTAACGACTTTTAAAGGAAAGAATAATATCCGCTTTGCTACACGAAAGGGGGAATCCTGATAGGTAAGACTGGACTCCGGCTTGGAACCGGATTGTGGGGGCCCTCCATGCCTCTCTCAGGACCCTTCTTGTCGCTACCTACCCCGCCTATCTTCAAACAGAAAAACACGGAGGTTCCCAGAACGGAGAGTCGGGAGCCCCATTTGGCTCCTGGCTGGTTCCGAGCGAGTTCCTCCCCATTCTGGCGCCTGAGGTTTTCGTCTGTGTGATGAAGTGGGCACGTCCCGATCTCCCCGTCGGTTCCCAGCGCTGTCAGAACAAAAATGAACGAGAGACAGGAAGCCCCTCTGCGGAGCGTGATCGTTTGGGGAGTTGTGGGGCGGAGGGGTCCCCACTTACTGAAGCGGGTGGGGTGGGTCAGAGCGGAGAGCGGCTCCTTCCTCTCGGAGCCTTGTGTTTCCAGCCGGAGCGTTTTCGCAAAGCGCCCGAAACGCGCCCCTTTTTCCCAGGGACTCTTCCCAGAAGTCACGGCCCGGGCCTTTCCTAAAAGCACTCTCACTGGCCGCCGTTTCCTCTCGGCTGGACCAGAGAGGCAGCTCGGATAGCCGACCCAACCCGCCTAGGACCCGCTGGCTCCAGTGCTGAGGAGCTTAGAGAAGGAGAAGTTGTAACAAGCCGGACGGCTGGGCCTGGGGAGAGGGGGAAATCATAGAGAGGCGGGCGGGTAGAGGGGCCAGTGTGGGAGTGCAGACGAGAGGAAGCCTGTGGGTAGATGGGCAAGAAGGGAAAACCCTAGAGACGCGAGGCGGCTAGACGGGCTGTCACGAGCGAGATGCAGTGTGGGGCGGGCCGCTGGCCTCCGAAGGCGGGAACGGAAAACGGATCTCCTTGGGTTGAGGGATGTTGGCATGTTGGGAGGACTTTAGTCTCAGTCCAACGCTACCAGCGTGCCCTAGAGCTGTGAACTCTTTAGTCAGCTTCATATTATTTGTCACTTGTAAAACAGGAATGATTCTGTTACCGCTCAGGGTGATGAAATAAAATCATGTATGAAAGGACAAAGCATAATGCCTTTGCACAGACAGAATGGGACACTTGGGAACGGTGCTAGTATTATTTTCCCACTCTGAAGTTCTGCAGCTCTGAAGTTCATCAGGGAATTAAAACCAGGCACTCGTGCATTAAGAGAGAGAGAGAGAGATCTGAGGATTCCCATATAATCACTCTCAAGGTGTCTCCGTCTCTAAAGCCTCGTCCCTAGCTTGGCTCAGACCTCATTCTTTCTCATGTGGGTCACAGTATCAGCCAGCCTCCTCCTCCCTTCCCTAGTTTCTCAGCTCCCAACTCAGCCGCTTAACATACACAGACAGATCCTTTTTGTTTGTTTGTTCCGTTTGAGATGGAGTCTCGCTGTGTCGCGGGGGCTGGATGCAGTGGCGCAATCTCGGTTCACTGCAAGCTCCGCCTCCCGGGTTCACGCCATTCTCCCGCCTCAGCCTCCCGAAAAACTGGGACTACAGGCGCCCGCCACCACGCTTGGCTAATTTTTGTATTTTTAGTAGAAACAGGGTTTCACCATGTTGGCCAGGATGGTCTCCATCTCTTGACCTCAGGTGAGCCACCCGCCTCGGCCTCCCAAAGTGCTGGGATTACAGGCGTGAGCCACCGCGTCCGGCCAAGTCCAGGTTCTTTAGTCTGGTAGTTGTGGATGTCTCCACCAGCATCGTCCCCTGCTTGGTCCATTGTGTGTGCTCTGTTGCCCTGAAAGATGGACAGTTCTTTAGGCTCTTTCAGTCCTGGCTTTTGTACCCACTTCCCCATCTTGGCTAACTCTCTTGTGTTCTCCAAGACAATTCAGATGTCACACTGGAAAACCTTTCCAATTCTATTCCTCTCCCCTGCTGAGTCAAGTGGCCCTTCTGGCCTCTTGCACCTGTCATTGCACTTATGACCCTGCATTATAATTGCCTGTTTACCTGTCTACTTCTGGAGACCTGTCTGTCCAATATGGTTACGTTACTAGCCACATGTGGCTTGAAATTGCATTAGGCCAAATTGAAACATGCTGTAAGTGGAAAATAGACACTAGATATCCAAGATTTAGTACAACGAAAATGAATGTAACACAACTCAGTAATTTTTATACTGATTATATGTGAAAAGTTTTGATAATATTTTAGATAGGGTGGGTTAAATAAAATGTTATTCATATGCACTTCACTGTTTGTTTTTTACTTTATCAATGTGGCAACTATTAGAAATAATTATCTATGTATATTTACACTGGCTAGCATATACATAGAAGACTATAGGTGTATTTCCTTGCTCTGTTGGCTGAAAGGACTTAGAAGATGATGCCCCAGTAGCAATGAGCACACTAAGCACCCAGGTGTTGGTTTCTGATACCAATCTCCAAGGACTCATTGGGAAAATGATGGTAGGAATGGGACAGGAAACATACAAGATGGGCCCAAACGATCTTCTTTTTCTTTTTTGGTTTCTTTTTTGAGATAGAGTCTCGCTCTGTCACCCAGGCCGGAGTGCAGTGGCGCGATCTTGGCTCACTGCAGCCTCCACCTGTTGGGCTCAAGGGATTCTCCTGCCTCAGTCTCCCAAGTAGCTGGGAACACAGGTGCCTGCCACCATGCCCGGCTAATTTTTGTATTTGTAGTAGAGACAGGGTTTCACCATGTTGGCCAGGATGGTCTCGAATTCCTGACCTCAAGTGATCCGCCTGCCTCGGCCTCCCAAAGTGCTGGGATTACAGGTATGAGCCACTGCGCCCGGCCCCTTTTTCTTTCTTTTCTTTTTTTTTTTTTTTTTCCGAGATGGGGTCTTGCTTTGTCACCCATGCTGGTGTGCAGTGCCACAATCATCACTCCCTGCAGCCTCGACCTCCTGGGCCCAAGCAATCCTGCCACCTCAGCCTCCTGAGTAACTTGGACTACAGGTGTTCACGCCATCACGCCCGGCTAAGTTTTGTATTTTTTTGTAGAGACAGGGCTTCACCATGTTGCCCAGGCTGGTCTTGAACTCCTGGGCTCAAGCAATCCTCCCACCTTGACCTCCCAAAGTGCAGTCCTCCCACCTTGACCTCCAAAAGTGCTGGGATGACAGAAGTGAGCTACCGTGTCTAGCCGCCATAATTTGTTTCTTTTCTTTTTTTCTTTTTGAGAGAGTCTCACCCTGTCACCCAGGCTGGAGTGCAGTGGCGTGATCTCAGCTCATTGCAACCTGCACCTCCCGGGTTCAAGCAGTTCCCTGACTCAGCCTCCTGAGTAGCTGGGATTACAGGCGTCCGCCACCACACCCAGCTAATTTTTGTACTTTTAGTAGAGACGGGATTTCACCATCTTGGCCAGGCTGGGTTCGAACTCCTGATCTCCTGATCCACCCACTTCGGCCTCCCAAAGTGCTGGGATTACAGGCGTGAGCCACCGCGCCCGGCCTACTGCCATAATTTCATTCAACCTCTCTGGTCCTCAGTTTCCTTATCTGTGAAATGTTAGTGCTGAATCTGAGAAACCAAGGGGCCTTCTTCTTCCAAATTCTAGTCGTGAGTTAGGTAAGATTCTTTAGTGAGGCTGAACGAGTCTTTGAACTTGAGTTTCTGTAGGCTAGAGGAAACAGTAGTCCCTACCTACTTCTCCCAGGTTCTAAGGTGGGTGAGACATTTTGATATTTTGGTCTTTGTCGCCCCCACGAGGCCTAGGAGGGTTCCCTGTGCCCCAGGTGTCCAATAAAGATCAATCCGCCAGGTGCTGTGGCTCAGGCCTGTAATCTCTGCACTTTGGGAGGCCGAGGAGGGCGGATCACCTGAGGTCAGGAGTTTGAGACCAGCCTGATCAACATGGAGAAACCCCGTCTCTACTAAAAATACAAATTAGCCCGGCGTGGTGGCGCATGCCTGTAATCCCAGCTACTCCGGAGGCTGAGGCAGGAGAATCGCTTGAACCCGGGAGACGGAGGTTGCAGTGAGGTGTGCTGAGATGATGCCATTGCACTCCAGCTTGGGCAACGAGAGCGAAACTCCGTCTCCAGAAAAAAAAAAAAAAAGAAGTGAGAAAGATTTACTTGCCACCTAGGGTAACTGCTGGTCTTCTTTCCCCTATTAGTGGAACTCAGGAGGCGGGTAATCTATTTTAACTCTGCACCTGCTGGACTTTGTGAATGGGGAGTTTACTCTCTGGTCTCAGTAGCCCCATCGATAAAAGGGAATAACTTATCTCCTCCTTGTCAACAGCCAGATGGTGGGGATTTGCCAAATCTAAGACATCTATTTTCTTGCCTTGTTCTTCTTTATTTTTTCCCTCTCAGTTTTAAAACTGGATAGTCCCAAGACTTTTATTTTGTCCTCACTTGTATTCTTAAGTGCAAACTGTCATTACCTTATTGACCACCAGGGGTGCCCTACACACATAGTACTGTGGTTAAAGAAGCTGGCTCAGCAGAGGGCAGAGAAACAGTGCCCAGTTCCCAGCCTTGCCCTGAGTTCCTACAAACCTTCAAGGGCCTGCTCTACTTCACGCAGCATCATGTCTCACACTCAGCATCCTCCTGGCCTTATGATACGAACATGTGTGTGGTCCTGTGGAAAAGTCTTTAAGTACTCCAGCCGCCTCTGCCAGCACTGGATAACCACCTGGGTGGATGATCACTGACTCTCTGTCCATTGTTCCCAACATTTCCAGGAGGTGGCCCAGCATATCCCGGCTGGCTGCGGAGGCTGAGGCCACATACTTTATTTATTTATTTATTTATTTTGAGATGGAGTTTCGCTTTTTTTTTTTTTTTTTTTTTTGAAAAAGGGTCTCCCCTTTTCCCCCCGGCGGGGGGGGGGGGAGGCCACATTTTTTTTTTTTTTTTTTTTTTTTTTTGGGAGGGAGTTTCTTTTTTTTTTTTTTTTTTTTTTGAGACAGAGTCTCGCTCTGTCGCCCAGGCTGGAGTGCAGTGGTGTGATCTTAGCTCACTGCAAGCTCCACCTCCCGGGTTCACGCCATTCTCCTGCCTCAGCCTCCCCAGCAGCTGGGACTACAGTCGTCCGCTGCCATGCCCAGATAATTTTTTTGTATTTTTAGTAGAGACGGGGTTTCACCGTGTTGGGCCAGGATGGTTCTCAAATCTTCCTGACCTCGTGATCCGCCCGCTTCGGGCTCCCAAAGTGCTGGGATTACAGGCGTGAGCCACCGCGCCCGGCCAGGGGCTTCGCTCTTGTTGCCCAGGCTGGAGTGCAATGGCGCCATCTCGGCTCACTGCAACCTCCGCCTCTCGGGTTCAAGCGATTCTCCTGCCTCAGCCTCCCGAGTAGCTGGGATTACAGGCATGTGCCACTTCGCCCTGCTAATTTTGTGTTTTTAGTAGAGATGGGGTTTCTCCATGTTCGTCAGGCTGGTCTCGAACTCCCGACCTCAAGTGATCCTCCCGCCTCAGCTTCCCAAAGTGCTGGGATGACAGATGTGTGCCACTGTGCCCGGCCAGGAAAGATTTTCTAGAGTAGGAAAGACAGCATAAAGTATTTCTAGAAATCGGACCTGAAATCAGAAAGGTCTAGCGATTTGTCTATTGCTACAGAGCAAAGGCAGAGGGCGGAAATTCTTCAACTCGTGAGACAGTTGAAGACAGGCCCTAACTCTTGATATACTCCATGGCAAGAAAATGGAGTACTATATCCCCATTGGTTAGGTGGTAATGCCAAGGCCATAGAGGGGCAGTCACTGGCCCTGGATCACACTACTAGTCAAAGCTGGCTAGTAGAATGTAAAGGAAAATGAAAGTCTCAGGGCTGCCAAATTCATTATGCCCAAGGTAAGCCTGGAGACTGAGTCATGCAACACTGCTGTCTGCTTCCCAAACTGCTGTCGTTGCTTCACAACCCAGTGTCAAAGCATTACACATTAGCCAGACCCTCACAGAAAGACAAAGGGCCTCAGGCATCTCCACAGGACCACCAGTACAGATTGTTCTTTGCTGTCCTCCATCCTCCCATAAAACAAGAAAATAGGCCGGGTGCTGTGGCTCACGCCTGTAATCCCAACAATTTGGGAGGTGGAGGCGGGCAGATCACCTGAGGTCAGAAGTTCCAGACCAGCCTGGCCAACATGGTGAAATCCCGTCTCTAGTAAAAAAAAAAATAAAAAAAACCAAAAACAAACAAACAAAAAAAACAATTAGCCGGGCGTGGTGACTACACCTGCAATCCCAGCTACTTGGGTAGGCCCAGGCAGGAGAATCGCTTGAACCTGGGAGCTGGAGGTTCCAGTGAGCCAAAATGGCGCCACTGCACTCCAGTGTGGATGACAGAGTGACTCTGTCTCAAATAATAATAATAATAATAATAATAATAATAATAAAGAACATGTCCCTTGTAACTTTAGGTCTGCAATCTAAGTCTAGTTCCTAAAACTAAAGTCTGTTTGATTTCACACTGATAATGCTTATCTTCCCAGGTACAGAACAAAAACGATGAGCTCAATCATTGTTGAGGTGGGTGGATCACTTGAGGTCAGGAGTTCAAGACCAGCCTGGACAACATGGTGAAACCCCCATCTCTACTAAAAGTACAAAAATTAGCCGCGCGTGGTGGCGGGCACCTGTAATCCCAGCTACTCGGGAGGCTGAGGCAGGATAATCACTTGAACCCGGGAGGTGGAGGTTGCAGTGAGCCAAGATCGCGCCACTGCACTCTAGCCTGGGCGACAAAGTGAGACCCTGTCTCAAAATAAATAAATAAATAAATAGGAATAAATGAAAGTCTTTCCTTGGCTCAGTAGCCCTGGGGGACAAGGGAAAGGAGGAAGAAAGTTTTTTCTGTTGTACAGTCTTTCCCTTTGTAGAAAGACTGGCTCCTTCTCGAGCCCAGAAGGATAAAGTGACTTTTTAAGGAAAGTCCTTTTCTAGCTGGGCGCGGTGGCTCACGCCTGTAATTCCAACACTTTGGGAGGCTGAGGCAGGCGAATCACAAAGTCAGGAGTTCGAGACCAGCCTGGCCAACATGGTGAAACCCCGTGTCTACTAAAAATACAAAAAAATCAGCCGGGCATAGTGGCGGACTCCTGCAATCTCAGCTAGTCGGGAGGCTGAGGCAGGAGAATAGCTTGAACCTCGAGATGCGGGGGTTGCAGCGAGGCGAGATCACTCCGGTGAACTCCTGTACTCCAGCCTGGGTAACAGAGCGTGACTCTGTCTCAAAAAAAAAAAAAAAAAAAAAAAAAAAAAGTCCTTTTTTTTTTTTTTTTGACAAAAGCCATCTCTGTTGTATTTCCTCCCTCAGCATCCGGCACGGCGCCAAATAGTGATTTCATTTTAACTTTTGTGTTGTGTGTGTGGAGTACCAAGCTGCGCGATGCAGGAACCTTTCTCTTGTGGGTGCGTTTCCGGACGGAGTGCTTTCCTGCTGCTCTCCGAATCCGGAAGCTGCCGGAGAAGTTGGAGTATCCCGGAAGTCGTCCCTGCGGGTACTTCCGGACGTGAAAGTTTGCTGCGTAGGGATAGGGAGACCGGGCCGGACTGCGGGGAGTGAGCAGGTTCAGCAGTGACGGCATTAAGAGTCCTGTCCAAGTGAGGGATTTGGGGTGTGGGACAGAGTGGTCCCCAGGGCAGTGGGCATTGGAAACTGAGAGGCCCTGCGAAGGAGGCTTGGGGAGGGGCTGCGGAGACCAGGGGACGAGTTATAGGAAGAGGAAGGCAGAAAGCCTTGGGAGTAAGTGGGCTTGGATCCAGTTGCCCTAGAGGCACAGGCCTGGGAATCACTGTATTTCCCAAGGGATGAAGGGGCTATTTCCCATGGGAAGACAAAGTGGGATGAATAGTGGACCTTGAGAAGAGGGGGTGGCCAAGAAAAGGTTCCTGAAGGAGGCAGGACCCAGACTGCAGGCTGGGGAGGGTTTGGGCAGCCAGAGGGAGGTGAGGGTGCTGGAGCGGGGGTCACTTGGTCACTCCGGCCGGAGATCTGAGTGGCTTCTGCTCCCTCTGCGCTGTGGAGTGCATCTGTTTGCCAGCCTCGCTGGACCGTTGAGAGGATTCATCGAGACCCTGGATATGAATATGCAGTGTGAACTGAAGTTTGGGGACATGGGTAATCAGTCACAGTGGCCCAAGATTTGAGGTGTAAATGGAGAAGTCAATGATTCGCTGCAGCTGTCTGGAACAGGTTGGGTGAGGGCAAGGGTGGGAAAGGTGGCTGAGGTCAGGTTGGGCCTTTCATGCCAGGCTGAGGGGCTTATACTGTAGGGAGGATTTTAAGCAGAGGAGCTGGTGGACTGGTGAGCAGGGCATATAGGTGACACCTAGCCAACTTGAGAGGTCAGAATACATGATTCCAGAAGGCTAAGGAGAAGGCTGCCAGTAAAGGGGAAGAATTCTCAGGGCGAGGAAAACACATAAGCCGTTGCGTGTGGAGCTGTGTAAATTCACGGTCTGGCCAGGGGCCTGTGAGATGCCATGTGTGGCTGGAGCACAGGAATGAGAAGTGAGGTGGGGAAGTGGCTGGGCCACCTCACAAAGGGTCTCAGATTCTAGGCTGAGAAACTCGGACTTGGTCCTGAGGGTAAAGGGGGCCAGGAGAATGTTACGCACGGTGCTGAAGTTGCATTCAACACAGCTGTGAGAAGAACCTGTCGAGGTCAGGCCAGTGTGGGAGAGGAACTGGAGGCCAGGGTACCAGGGAGAAGGCTGGTATGGTGGTCCAGGTGAGAAGGAAGGGGCCAGAACTTGGTTTGGAGAACGGAGGGGAGTGCCCTCAGGGGGTGGAGGTGATGGAACTTGGTGCTTGTCTGACTTTGGGGAGTGAGGGAGTGGGAGGAAATGGGGACGTTCAAAGTTCTAGATGGTGTGACAAGAATTTTGTTTAGATGGTGTGGCTTCCCCATGATCATGTCTTGGGGGTGAGCAGGGGTTCTCTTTGTTAGGGAGCTGGGTAGGGAGGTAATGCTTGACTTTTGGATGGGGCGATCAAATTCATTCATTTATTCAACCAATATCGAATTGATTCCCTACCCTTTCCTAAGACCTTTGATAGATTCTGAGGGTAGAATTTTGACCAGGATGGTGCTGGGCCTTGGAGAGTGGGGAAGGCAGGCAGTCACACAGCAGGCAGTAGATCAACGAGGCCATGATGGATCGTGCCATGGGATGTGAAGGAAATGAACAGGCGGAGGACACCGAGCAGGGCACCTCGAGCTAACACGGTCACTAAAGGCTGCTATGACCAGGTGTCCTATGAGCTGAAACTTGAAGGCCAGGAAGGAGCCACTCTTGTGAGAGGCTGAAAGGAACATCACAGAGAGAGGAAGAGCAAGCACAAAGGCTCTCCAGATGGGAGAGGCTGGTGCATCAGGCAAGGGAGAGGCAGCACCATGATGCCCAGAAGGGAAGGCAGCCGCGGGGGCAGTCTATGCGGGGCCTTGCAGTGTCTAGGTTTACTCTAAGGGCAGAAGGAAAGGTTTAGATCATAATGCACTGCATTCTGTAACTCCTGGACTCAGGCAGTCCTCCTGTCTCAGCTTCCTGGGTAGTTGGGACTGTAGGCAGGCACCACCACCTCTGCCTAATTATTATTACTTTTTTGGAGAGATAGGGTCTCAATATGTTGCTCAGTCTCAGAAGGGAAGGTTTTAAGTCAGGGAATGATTCTATGAGCTTAAAAAATCACTTGGAAATTGCCACAGGGAAGGGAGGGAGAAGGCCAGGCATGATGGCTTACGCCTATAATCCCAGGACTTTGGGAGACTGAGGCAGGTGGATGCTCGAGGCCAGGAGTTCGAGACCAGTCTGGGCAACACGGTGAAACCCTGTCTCTTCTAAAATTACAAAAAAGTAGCCGGCTGTGGTGGTGCGTGCCTGTAATCCCAGCTACTCAGGAGGCTGAGGTGGGAGAATTGCTTGAACCTGGGAGGTGGAGGCTGCAGTGAGCCGAGATTGCACCGCTGCACTCCAGCGTGGGTGACAGAGCGAGACTCTGTCTGAAAAAAGAAACAGCAACAAAGCGAGAGGGGAGGGAGAGTGATGGCGGGGGGGCTGCTGCTGCTATAGGCTGGGGCTTATTGGTGGTGGTTGGCGCTGGGGTGGCAGCGGCGACGGTGGGATTACAGGGAAATGTGTGGCTTGCTGACGGGTCATGTGCACTGACCTGGTGCGGACAGAGGCAGGTGCTGTCCTGGCCATCCCGCTTGCGGATATGTGACCTCAGGCCAATCACACCATCTCTTTGAGCTCTGCTTCCCTCATCTGTAAAACAGGGATCCTCATGGTACTTTCCTTGTAACTCTGCCCGGAGGATGCTGTGCATTTAGCAATGGCTGTTCCCGCGTGAGGGCTCAATAAATGGTGGTTATTGTTGTCATTATTTCCGGGGACAACAGTGGGGGTGGGGGTTGTGGCCACTACAATGCCAATAGTTACATGGTCTGAAACTCAAGAGAGGGATTGTGTTAGTTTCATTGCGTCTCTATGAGTGAATACTTGAGGCTGGGTAATTCATAAAGAAAAGAGGTTTAATTGGCTCATGGTTCTGCAGGCTGTACAGGATGTGTGGTCCTGGCAGCTGTTTCTGGCGAGGGCTTCAGGAAGCTTACAATCATGGTGGAAGGTAAAGGGGTGGTTGGCATATTACATGGTAGGGGGAGAAGACTGGTGAGAGGTGAAAGGTTTTTTTTTTTTTGAGACGGAGTCTCGCTGTGTTGCCCAGGCTGGAGTGCAGTGGCCGGATCTCAGCTCACTGCAAGCTCCACCTCCCAGGTTTATGCCATTCTCCTGCCTCAGCCTCCCAAGTAGCTGGGACTACAGGCGCCCGCCACCTCGCCCGGCTAGTTTTTTGTATTTTTTAGTAGAGATGGGGTTTCACCATGTTAGCCAGGATGGTCTCGATCTCCTGACCTCGTGATCCGCCCGTCTCGGCCTCCCAAAGTGCTGGGATTACAGGCTTGAGCCACCGCGCCCGGCCACTTTTTTTTTTTTTTTAAGATGGAGTCTTGCTTTGTTGCCAGGGTGGTGTGCAGTGGTACAATCTTGCTTCACTGCAACTTCTGCATCCCAGGTTCAAGCGATTCTCCTGCCTCAGCCTCCTGAGTAGCAGGGACTACAGGCGCCCGCCACCACACCCAGCTAGTTTTTGTATTTTTAGTAGAGATGGGGTCACACCGTGTTGGCCAGGATGGTCTCGAATTCTTGACCTCATGATCCGCCTGCCTCACCCTCCCAAAGTGTTGGGATTACAGGTGTGAGCCACCGCATCCGGCCTGACATGCTCTTTTAAACAACTAGATCTTGTGAACTCAGCGAGATCTCAGTCATTACCTCAAGGATGGCACCAAGCCATTCATGAAGGATCCACCCCCATGATCGAAATGCCTCCCACCAAGCCTCATCTCCAACAGTGGGGATTACATTTCAACATGAGATTTGGAGGAGGCCGGGCGCGGTGGCTCAACCCTGTTGTCCCGGCACTTTGGGAGGCCGAGGCGGGTGGATCACCTGAGGTCAGGAGTTGGAGACCAGGTGGCCAATATGGTGAAACCTCGTCTCTACCAAAAATACAAAATTAGCGGGGAGTGGTAGTGTATGCCTGTAATCTCAGCTATTTGGGAGACTGAGGCAGAAGAATCGACTGAGCCCGGGAGTTGGAGGTTGCATTGAGCCTAGAATTGCGCCACTGCACTTTAGCCTGGGCGACAGAGCAAGACTCCCATCTCCAAAAAGAAAAAAAAAAAAAATTTTGGAGGGGACAAACGTTGTAACCGTATCAGGGATCTGGGCAAGAGACTCAGGTTGGGTAATTGTCCGGGTAAACCATGGGTTCTCATCCAGGAGCACTGTTGCCTCCAGGGGACACGGGCAATGTCTAGAGACATTTTGGGTTGTCACGACTGGGGGTTGGGGAAGGGTGCTACTGGCATCTGGTGCGTGGAGGCCAATGATGCTGCTCAACACCCTACGGTGCACAGGATGGTCCCCCACAACAAAGAGTGGTCTGGCTCAAAATGTGTGGTGGCTCATGCCTGTAGTCCCAGCTGCTTAGGAGACTGAAGTGGAAAAGGATCACTTGCACCTGGGAGGTTGAGGGTGCAGTGAGCCAGAAGCATGCCACTGCACTCCAGCGTGGGTGACAGAGTGAGACTCTGTCTCAAAAAATATACATACCCCCCAGTAAAATGTTTAAAAAGTACCCTGTGTTCCAAACCAAATATAACTGTGAGGCCTTTTGGGCCCTGGGGCCTCCAGTTTACAACTGGTTGACGGTGGTCTCTGGAGTTGTTCCATAAGGCAGGAGCCACATGTGGCTTAAATTTTGATTATGGGGGGAAATTATTTTTTTGAGAGTCTCCCTCTGTTGCCCAGGCTGCAGTGTAGTGGCATGATCTTGGCACACTGCAACCTCCACCTCCTAGGTTCAAGCGATTCTCCTGCCTCAGCCTCCCAAGTAGCTGGGACTGAAGGGGGGGCACCACTACGCCCGGCTAATTTTTGTATTTTTAGTAGAGACGGAGTTTCACCATGTTGGCCAGGCTGGTCTCGAACTCCTGACGTCAGGTGATCCACCCGCCATGGCCTCTGAAAGTGCTGGGGTTACAGGCGTGAGCCACCGTGCTGATTATTGGAAATTTAATACAATTTAAAATTCAGGTCCTCTGATACACCAGCCACATTTCAAGAGTGTAAGAGTCCCACGTGGCTAGTAACCGTCATAGAACTTTGTACCATTGCAGAAAGTTCTGAGGGACAGTGCTCTAGGACGTAGCTGTGGCACCCCCAGGGTCCTGGGGCTCGCTGCAACTGTTACTCCTCTTCTGTCCCTCACTCCCAGCTGCACCTGCAGATGCTGCTGCTGCCGCCCTCCTGCGAGGCCGTGGCGCCACATGGCTGGAGGAGGAGCTGCAGCTGCCGCGTGTGCAGCTCTCCAGTGCAGCTGCAGCGCCACTGCGCGTTGCTTTCGACGCCGGAGTCCTTCGCATGCGCAGCCAGCGCCCGGGCCTCAAGTGCCCCGGGACCTGGCGCAGCCCGCGAGCCCATTTCAGGCTTCTAGTGGGCACCGTGGGCAGTGCCAGCCTTTCCCACCTCCGCATCTGGCAAGGCCTGGCCTTCGCTGCGCCTCGGTGTCCCCATGTGCCTTCTGGAAATACCACACCTCCCCACCTGCGCATGTAGCCGTCTGGCCCTCTGTGGGCCTGGGTTCCCGCATGTGCCCTGTGGGAAGAACACACCTTCCCCAACTATCTGGCAGCTTCCCCAACTATCTGGCATCTGGCCTTCTCCGGGCCTCGGTCTCCCCATTTGCTGGGTGGAGAATCACGGCCCGGCCACATCGGAGCCAATGCCTGGCCTCTGGACCTCGGTCTCCACATTTGCTCAGCCGGCAGGAACATCCCTTCTCCCGCCCTCTACCTCGGTGGGTGGCCACGGCCGAGCAGACAGCGACGGCCCAGTGGAAAGAGGACAAACCCTTGTGGGCCTTCGGGCAAAGACGTAACTTTGCTTAGTCTCGGTTTATTGGCCGATCTCTTGTCAAGTCGCGGAATTGTTCCAGTCCGGAGGTGGGAGGGGAGCGGGGCCAACGGGGGCGGGTGTCTTCAGCGTGCCCCGCGCCTCCGGTCCCCTCCCCGCAGGGCGCTCCGCAGAGCCGAGGGGTGGGAGCGCCGGCTCCAGGCGGCGGAACCTCCGCACGGGGCTCGCGCGCTTCCGGCCGGCGCCTTTTCCCAGGGACGCAGCCAACCCCTCGCACCCCGCGCCCGCGCCCCAGTCCCCGCGTCCCCGGCGCCGCCGGCCCGGAGCTGCCCGGAAGTCTCGGTTCCGCCGCCGGCGCTCGCCAGGGGAAGCCCGGGGCCGCCCGGGACCTCGGCCCGCTCCTCCGGACNGCCCCGCGCCTCCGGTCCCCTCCCCGCAGGGCGCTCCGCAGAGCCGAGGGGTGGGAGCGCCGGCTCCAGGCGGCGGAACCTCCGCACGGGGCTCGCGCGCTTCCGGCCGGCGCCTTTTCCCAGGGACGCAGCCAACCCCTCGCACCCCCGCGCCCGCGCCCCCAGTCCCCGCGTCCCCGGCGCCGCCGGCCCGGAGCTGCCCGGAAGTCTCGGTTCCGCCGCCGGCGCTCGCCAGGGGAAGCCCGGGGCCGCCCGGGACCTCGGCCCGCTCCTCCGGACCCGAGAGGCCGCCGCACGGGGTACGGGGGCCGGGATGGAGGGAGGAGCCTGGCCCCGGGACGACGCCGAGGCCGGGCAGGCTGGGGGAGTGCACTGGAGCCACCCGGGATGGGGATGGGGGTGGGGAGCGGCAGGGTCGGGCGGAGGGACGGGAGGGGCAGTGGAGGCGCCAAGGCTCCTTGGGGAAGTGAGGGGAATAGGAGGGGCCCCGGGGCCGGGAGGCGCGGGTCGGTGTGTAGCGGGATGGGGGCGAAAACGCTGGGGTTTCCAGAAACAAGGGGAGTAGAGCAAAAGAACGGGCGGGGGCCATGCTGTGTGTAACAGGCAGAGGGATGGGGCTCCTGGAAGAGGTGAAGAAGAGGAGGAGAGATGCCAGATGTACACAGAAAGGAGGGGAAGTGGGCTTGGGAGCGGTGCCGTGGGAAGCGGAGTCCCGGGGCCTGGTGTGCACAACGGGGTTTGGGAGAAGGCCCCTGGTGGGTACAGAAAGAAGTAACGATATCACCGCCATATATAGGGGCGGGGGAGAAAAGGGGGCCCTTGGGGAGAATGTAGCAGGTAGCCAGGTTGGGAGGGCGGGGTATACAGAAGGAAGGCATTTGAGTCATCTTGGGGTGTATAGATGTAGTGAGACGATGGGTTCCGTTGTGGCTTGCGGTGGCTAGACTTCGAGGTGCTAAGTGTAGGAACAGGATGGAAAGGCCCTAGTGAAATGTGGGGAATTGGGTTAGTGGGGCTCTGGGGAGGTACCTAGAGAGGAAGTGAGGGAGGCCACGGAATATGAAGATGGGGCGGCCCTGCGGCATGTAGTGGGGATGGAGCCCCAGCAGGGCCTGGAGGCCGATGCGGGGGCTGGGGGGGGGGGGGGTGCGGCAGAGGGAGGGGAAGCAACCTGAACTGGGGCTGGGCAACAGGGAAAGAAGAAACCACAGATTAGAGAAATCTCGGCGATCAGCAGGGCCGGGGTGTGAGATGTAAAGAGGTAAACAGATTTAGGGATTGATTGCAGGGGTGGGTTGAGAGAAGAAAAGGGAAGAAAAGTCGGGGGACTACGCCCCCAGACCTGACCTGGGTGCTGAGAGGTGGATCCAGGAGTGGCAAGTGGTGGCGGGGTTTTGCAGAGCTCAATTGGATGTCCTCTCCGAGGCAGCTTGATGGAACGTGGGAGAGCTGGGCTGGAGTGAGTTGTTCTTTTGCTGGGGAGGTGGTCAGTGGCGCACAAAGGGTAACAAGCAGCGATAGTGGGGACGCTTTCCATTTTAGGAAGCTTTTCCTAAAAGGAAGTGGCAATTTTAACTAATCTCCCCTCCGCCGCTCCCAGCTGCCGCTCCAGATGCTGCTGCTGCCGCCGCGGCCACCCCACCCTCGGTCCTCCTCTCCGGAGGCCATGGACCCACCGCCCCCCAAGGCTCCCCCTTTCCCCAAGGCGGAAGGCCCTTCCTCCTCTCCTTCCTCGGCGGCGGGGCCCAGACCCCCGCGGCTGGGCCGCCACCTCCTCATCGACGCCAATGGGGTCCCCTACACATACACGGTGCAGCTGGAGGAGGAGCCCCGGGGCCCGCCCCAGCGCGAGGCGCCCCCAGGAGAGCCCGGCCCTCGCAAGGGCTACAGCTGCCCGGAGTGCGCCCGTGTCTTTGCCAGCCCTCTGCGGCTGCAGAGCCACCGCGTGTCGCACTCGGACCTCAAGCCCTTCACGTGCGGCGCCTGCGGCAAGGCCTTCAAGCGCTCCAGCCACCTGTCGCGGCATCGCGCCACGCACCGCGCCCGCGCCGGGCCGCCGCACACCTGCCCGCTCTGCCCACGCCGCTTCCAAGACCCAGCGGAGCTGGCGCAGCACGTGCGCCTCCACTAAGCTCGAGACCTGGCTTGAGCTGCCCTGCCCCTCTCAGGGCCACGAAGTCTGACCCACACAGCGTCACTCACTCCCACACACACTCCCTGGCTCCGCTGAGGTTACTGCCTTACCCTGGGCCTCAGTTTCCCCACCTTCCAAAAGGAGGAGCATCATTCCTTCCTTACCCCCTTTCTAGCTGTGTGATGTAGACCAAAGTCGTTGCCCCTCCCTGGGCCTGGGAACCAGTCGGAACTGGGTTCCGGTCCAGTTGTGCTATGTGAGCCTTTGCAAGTGACATGACCTCTCTAAACCTTGGTTTTCTGCTCTCTGGAGCGGTGAACCGGTGGTTGTCTGTGGGGAAGAGATGATAAAGAGCACGGGCACCGTCTGGTTCATTTCTGTATCTACCCCCCTTCCGCCCATGCCCCCTACCCTTTGCTCAATAAACATTCCGCACTTCATTTTCAAGCTCTTCCTTGCGTGTGCGTGCGCGTTGGGGGCTCGGGGGTGGAGACCGGATCTTCCTCGCTTGGGTACTTTTCTCTCGGTGTGTGTTTCTGGCCGGAGCCGTTTCGCGACGGCCCGGGCGCCCCGCCCCCACCTTCCTTCCCTAGACCCTTTCCTCTCCCTTCGGCTTCTCTCTTTCGGCCGGCGCCGCCAGCTCCTGGGGCACACCCAGAGGTCCCCTTCCCGCCGCCGCCTGCAACTGCGAGGGTAGCCCGGGGCCGCTTGGAGTCGCCCGGACCTGAGAGGCTGCTGCACTGGGTACGGGGGCCGGGAGGAGGGAGGGGGCTGGGAGCGGGCGGCAGGAGGGGCCGGACCTCGTGGAGGGTACCTGGGCCGGGGCGGCAGTGGGGCAGGCGCCGGAGGAGGCTCTTCTGGAGCTTGCAGGGGGCGAGAACGTACACAGAAAGGCCCAGAAAGCGAGGGCTGTGGCCCTGGGGGTGGAACCCCCGAGAGCGCTGGGACCTAGAACGAGCCTGGTGGTGGCCGGGCGAGCACTAGAGAGAACCTGAGGTGGGTGGACGGGTGGGAGCACGGAGTCGTTCAGACATGTCGCTGGAGAGAGGGCCAGGACCTGGGGGTCCTAACGTCGGAGCCCCTGTTAATAGGTTTGGCTTGTATGGAGGGGGTCAGGAAAGGCTTGAGTATGTAGGATGAGCCAACACGCAGACCCTGGAAAGGGCTAGAAGGAGGGGAGGGAGAGGCCTGGAGGCCTGCGGGGTGGGGCACCCACTGACCTGGGAGGCCACAAAGGGGAAAGTTAGAGCGAGGTCCAGGTTGTGCAGAGCAGGTCAAGAGATCCTGTGAGGACAGTGTGTGGTGGAGCACCGAGGCTAGGAGAGCTTTTCCAAGGAGGGAAACCCTGGGGACCTTTTAGGGGGTCACAGAGTCCAGCTGTGAGTGGGACTGGAGAAGAGGGACTGAGGGCAGCAGGATGCAGAGGTCCTGGGCCGTTTATAGGGAGGGAAAAGGATGGAGCCTGCAGTGCTGAGCTGCCCTCCTCTATATAACCGTCTTACCCCATCTCCCATCCACCAGGCCTCAGCCAGCCCTCCGGATGCTGGTGCTGCCATCCCCCTGCCCTCAGCCTCTGGCATTTTCCTCCGTTGAGACCATGGAGGGCCCTCCCCGTCGGACATGCCGCTCCCCAGAACCTGGACCTTCCTCCTCCATCGGATCTCCCCAGGCTTCATCTCCTCCAAGGCCCAACCACTACCTGCTCATTGACACTCAGGGTGTCCCCTACACAGTGCTGGTGGACGAGGAGTCACAGAGGGAGCCAGGGGCCAATGGGGCTTCAGGCCAGAAAAAGTGCTACAGCTGCCCCGTGTGCTCAAGGGTCTTCGAATACATGTCCTACCTTCAGCGACACAGCATCACCCACTCGGAGGTAAAGCCCTTCGAGTGCGACATCTGTGGGAAGGCATTCAAGCGCGCCAGCCACTTGGCACGGCACCATTCCATTCACCTGGCGGGTGGTGGGCGGCCCCACGGCTGCCCGCTCTGCCCTCGCCGCTTCCGGGATGCGGGTGAGCTGGCCCAGCACAGCCGGGTGCACTCTGGGGAACGCCCGTTTCAGTGTCCACACTGCCCTCGCCGCTTTATGGAGCAGAACACACTGCAGAAACACACGCGGTGGAAGCATCCATGAGCCGGGCTGCCGGGTGCCCCAGGTACCACAGGACTTTGCAGGGAGCCTGGACTCCTGTCCAGACACCTGGTGAGAGCCCGAGGCTGGTGTGCAGGGCCCTGGACACAGACACAGAGCAGCCGCATCTCCAAGGCAGAGCCCTGCCTGAAGGAGGAATCCGTGAGTAATCTTCAGGTCCTCCGTGTTTTGGAGCTGAGATGGGAATGAGCCCCTACACAAAATGGAGTCCTCTAGCCTAAAGATACCAGCTGTTCCATGGCAGAGCCTCGACTGGATGGGGGTGGGGAGTGTCGTGTGTAAAGTCTCTGGCCTCATAAAAGATGGCTGTGGGTCATCAGGAATCTGTGCCATGTTCCTGAGGCTTCTGTGCAGTTGTTGGGGAAGGGACCCCAGTCCTGCCTTCCACCCCCCAGCCAGGCCTGAGACCGATCAAACAATAAACGCGTTTCCCACCCTGAACACTCGAGGTTTGTTTTTAGAGACAGCATCTCAGACCCTCTTTGGTGGCTGCCCAGCAGGGAGACCTCAGCTTGCCTGGCTGGGGAATGGGAAGGTTGGCCCGCCTTGGGTTTATCCCCTCCTCAGCTCCTGAAGACCTGGGTCATCTGGGAAGAATGTTTTTAAACTGAAACAATTTTAAAACCACAACCTCCTATCACAAACACATTTTATATGGCAATAGAGTACACATACGTAAAATATATGTGAACCAAGTTTCCTTCCTTTTTTTAATTTTTTTTAATTTTTTTTAGATGGAGTTTCGCTCGTCACCCAGGCTGGAGTGTAATGGTATGATCTCGGCTCACTGCAGCCTTCACCTCCTGGGTTCAAGCGATTCTCCTGCTTCAGCCTCCCAAGTAATTAGGGTTACAAGCGTGTGCCACCATGCCCAGCTAATTTTGTACCTTTAGTAGAGATGGGTTTCTCCATGTTGGCCAGGCTGGTCTCGAACTCCTGACCTCAGGTGATCCACACACCTCAGCCTCCCTCAGGACCCTGGGCCTTGAAACAAAAGTTTCTTTACCATAGTTACCTTTAGTATGTGCAGATTTTTTTTCATTAGCTATTATTACTTGAGACGGAGTCTCGCTGTGTCGCCCAGGCTGGAGCAATGGTGCAATCTCGGCTCACTGCAACCTCCACCTCCCTGGTTCAAGCGATTCTCCTGCCTCAGCCTCCTGAGTAGCTGGGATTACAGGCGTGCACCACCATGCCCGGCTAAATATTTTTTTAAAATGCTGATTTCATCCTATTCTATTGAATTCTTCACCCATGAACATATAGTTTGGAAAAGACTAATCCAGGGCAGGTGGCTCCCCCTGGAATTTTTGGACCAGGCTGCAGTTTATCTGTAAAGTGAAGTGGGGAGGGGAGGATCATGGGTACAGCTTTGCAGGCCGTGCACACGTTTAGATTCTCCCTCCATCGGGTTAAGACCTTGCTCTCCCAAGGGCTGGCCACAGTCCAGAGCATGGATACTTCTGGTGAACAGGAGACGCAGGTGGAGCTGAGCCTGAAGCTAAATAAACATCTGCTTATTAATTCATTTTTCTTGCCTGTCTAGTTTGTGCCAGGCACTGTGCTAGGTCTCATTTGCTCTTCCGACCTCTTTTTTTTGGGAGGAAGAACAAATCTTCCGTTCGTACTCCCCAGAGTGGGAAAGAGCCTCGCGGAGGCTGCGATCATACCCCACCATCTGACCTCAAATAATACCAGCAGCGCGCCTCTCCAAGCCCTGACTATGGCCAGGTGCTGCTGGGCTGAGCTGTGTGTCACATCACTGAATCCTCACAAGAAATGTAGAGGGGCTTGTAAGTTCCCCATTTTACAGGGGAGTTAACAGGCTGGGGAGGAGCAGGAACAGTCAGGACTGGAATCTAGCTCTGTTCCAAAGCCAGCTCGTAATTACCAACATGGGGTGGGGTGGTGTGTTCCTGGCTCTCATTTTCGGGAGAGGGGTAACTCCCCCCATTTTGGCCCCCACATCCCTGAGAACCTTGGGGTCTGGCTGTAGGAGGTGGGGGAGCTCGGGGGGGGGTCTGCGTTGGCTAGTTCCTGAGATCGTTAAAAGTAGATTTTCCTTTCGCTCCAACTTTCCCGGTGTCTCACACACTCTCCTGCCTTCTCCTGGGCCCACTGGGCCCACCGCCACCCAGTTCGGCCCGCCAGCTCTCCAGGATGGGAATTTCTCCAGGCCCGCCAGCTCTCCAGGATGGGAATTTCGTGACGTTCCCTGCCTGAGCTTCGGGAAGGGCGGGGGAGTGCTGTAAGGGGCTATCACGCAATTGCAGACCCTCTGCTGCTGCCGCAAACGGCGGCCCTCACCTGGACCCGGGGACTCTCCAACGAGGGGCGCTAGCCTGGCCCGACTGGGCGAATCCCCGCGTCCGTACCCGTTCCGTCGCTCAGTTCCACGACTCGCTCCCCTGCCGCCCCGCCTGTTCGGGGGTGGGTGGGCGCTTCTCTCGGCTCCCCCGTGACACTTTGCAGACGCTCCCTGGCGCCGGGCATGGGCGCCGCCGCCGTCGGTCCCCGAGCCGGATTCCGCGCGCGGGTGGGTGAGCGCGGGGGGCCTCGGCCCCTCGGACCCGGGGCACCCGCGGGCGGGGGATGGTGGCCGCATTTGCACCCCCGCCCTGGTGCATTCCCCCCGGGATCTTTCCATGACTACTCCCCTCCCACCCCGGGACAAAGGGCGGGGCGGTGCATCCCCACGCGTGACCTTTCCCCGTACTGCGCACGCGCCCAGCCCCACCACCGGGGAGGGTCCGCACGCCCACGCGAGTGCGGGGGAGGGGTGTGGGGCCCCGGAGGTGGGGGGGCACCGCGCACGGGCTGGACCTCCTCCTACCCTGGGGAAGTTGGGGCAGTTTCCCTCGGCACCTGTCTCTTCCTTAGGCCTGGCGGTGGCCCGCGATGAGAGAGGGTCCTTCCCCTTCAGGCCAGGTGTCCCTGTCAGGCGACCCCTTGGGGCACCCAGCAATTTAGGGCTTCAGCTTCCTTTTCCTTCGATACCCGGGAGCCCACGTCCCCAGCTTACGTCTCCCCCAGGACCTCGGTGGCTGGGCCCCCTGCCCCTGACTCTGGGAACCCAGGAGTTTGAAGCCCAGGCGTGTTTTGCCTCAGTCCTGGGGTCCGGGCTCCCTCCTCCCTCAGACCAGGGATCCAGGCCAGAAGGTCCTTCCTGTCTCACTTCACCTCCCCCAGGATGGACCCTCGAGTCCATCCGCGTCCCTCCATTTGTGGCTGCTGTTTCTGTCCAGTGCCCCTGAGGCCCTCGGCTGCTGGGGTCCGCAGGAAGCCACGCCATGAATGACCGGAGCAGCCGGAGGCGGACAAGTGAGGAAGCTGGGTCCCCTTCCCTACCCTGGGTCCCAGGGCGCTCGGATCCAGGCTGCCGTGGTTGGGGGGTGGTCTGAGGGGCCCTGGACTTCTCTGGGGTGACCCGGGGCCTCTCCTCTCCAGTGAAGGACGATGAGGCCTTCGAGATCTCCATCCCTTTCGACGAGGCGCCCCACCTAGACTCGCAGATCTTTTACAGTCTGAGCCCTTCTCGGGGAAACTTCCAGGGTGAGCCGGGGGCGGGGGAGGGACTGGAGTCAGCTGGCTAGCCAGGCCCTGAGTCCCAGGGTGTGACCTGGTCCCCCACCCTCGCTGTGTCCCTAGAGCCTCCGGAGGCTGCATCCCCCGCCCTGGCTTTGATGAACAGCGTCAAGGCCCAGCTGCACATGGCTCTGGAGAGGAACTCCTGGCTGCAGAAGCGCATCGAGGACCTGGAGGAAGAGAGGGACTTCCTGCGGTGCCAGCTGGACAAATTCATCTCTTCTGCTCGGATGGAGGCAGGTATGTGTGGGGTGCTCTGATCCACCTGCCTCCCTGTCCCGCTACTGGGTACCCGCTCACCCAGACTCAAGGCTCCACTGTTTGCCTGGCTGGGTGGGACCTGCCATGTTGGCCCTCTCTGCTAGTCCCCTGCCTGTTTTGGGCCCCCAGGCCCAGCTTCCTCCTCACTTGATGTCCAGGGCCTCATCCCCATGAACTGTCTACTGGGGCCTGTCCTGCTTTCTCCTTCAGCTCCCCAAATCCCATCAGCCTCCAGTGCCCTGGCATCTGCTTCCTCGGCCCATGGTGACTTCAGGACCCTGGAACCTGAGAGTCCCTGTCTTCTGACTACTAGGGGGACCTTCCTTCATCTCTTTGGCCGAGAGGCCCACCCTAGTCCTTCGGGTTTCCTCAGGGGGCCCCTGATCCTCCTCCTGTGCCCCCCCCCCACCCGTGACACCAGGGGCCATCTTCCCACCCACCCTGTCCCATCCTTGGTTAATGAGCTCTTCTTCCTCATCAAAGACATTAAGGCTCTTCCTTTGTGGGCCTTTTTGGGTGGGGACACCAGCAGGTGCTGTCCCTCAAACCCTGCCCCACGTTCCCAGGCAGTCCCCGCCCACATACCTTGCTTTGCTATAATTCATGGCCAGAAGCAGCCGGGAGAGCTCCCATGGCAGCCCCTGGCCCCAGCCAGTTCACAGCTAGCATCTTCTCTTGACTGGTGGGACCCTGTGCCCTGCTTAATACATTTTGGACCCCAGCCGCATCCTCTTCCCCATATGGTCAGGCCCTTTGCCAGACAGCCCATGTCCTGGAGAACCCACACTTTACCCCACCTATCCTCAGCTCGGCTTTGCTAGCTCCTTGGCTGGGAAGACCCCTCAAAAACTCCCACATCTCTCTTTGTGAATTCAACCCTTTCCCCCAAAAACCTGGGCAAGGGGCCTATGGTCTCGTGGTGTCTCTGTTACTGGGAGCCCAGCATCTGGGGATCTGGCCTTCCCTCTGCTCTGGAACAAACCGCCTCTGACTGCCCTTGCCTGCCACTGTCTCCTCCCACTGATGGTTCCATCCTGGGTGACTGACTCCTTTGCACAGTTTGGCCCTGCGGCCTCGGCACTTTCCCAGTGGGGACCCTGGCACCAGACCCCTCTCCTAACCCGCCTTCTAGAGGACCCTATGTCTGGGCCTCCGCGGGCCAGCTCCCTCTGTCTAGATGGAGGTGGGACCCATCCTGCTGGACCCAGGACCCCTGATTTCTCTCAGGGTCTGAACCCCCGACTCCAGCCAAGGCCTTGCCTGCCTGCTGGGTTTACAGAGGCCACTCTCCGGAGGTCCCACCCAGTCCCCAGAAATCTCTCCCTCCCCTATGGGAACTGCACATAGTCACAGGGGTCCTGAGGTCCCTGGTCGGCTGCCTCCCCAAGACCTCTTGCCAACCGAAGCTTCTGAGAAAATGCTCCGCCCATTACTACCTCCCACAGACCCCAGCAGGCTCTACTCGGCCACCAGCGTCTTTACTGTACTCCTTGTCTGTTTCTTTAGGGGACCAGCCCAGGTTGGGGGATGCGGTTCTGGGGACTGCAGCCTCTCTCAGTCCCAGCACCTGTGATGGGATGTCTGGTCCCATAGTTCACGTGTGTGTCTCTCTCTCCCCAGAGGACCACTGCCGGATGAAGCCTGCGCCCAGGCGGATGGAGGGGGACAGCCGAGGTGGGGCTGGGGGTGAGGGCTCGGACCCTGAGTCAGCAGCCTCCTCCCTCAGCGGAGCCTCCGAAGAAGGCAGCGCCAGCGAGAGGAGGCGGCAGAAGCAGAAGGGAGGTGCTAGTCGGAGGCGCTTTGGGAAGCCCAAGGCCAGGGAGAGGCAGCGAGGTGGGTGAGGTGCATGGCGCGGGCGCTGAGGGGCCTGGGCTGCTGAATTGCTGTGTGTCCTTCCCAGAGGCCCCCCTTTCTCTCCAAGCCCCTCCAGCCTTGCTGGAGAAAGACCCACCGGGTTCTGTCTCCTCCTCCTCCCTTGTCATCCTGGGATTACCAGGCGTGAGCCTGGCCTGGGTTTACTTTAAGTTTTGGTCAACCCTCGAGGGCAGGGCCACTTTGGGCACCTCCTTCACCTTCATCGGTAAGAAGGAGGTGCGCAGTAGGACCTACCTCGGGGAGGGTGAGGCTTGAATAAGTGAATTCACCCGAGGCAGGGAGGCGAGGGTGATGGTTGGGTGTGGTGGAGAGGCAGGGGTGGGGGGGTGCTGGGACTGCGTTGAACCCGGCCTCTCGGCTCATTTTCTCTCCTCACCCTCCTTCCTGGGCCTGCCTCTTCCCATTTCCCACTGGTCCAAGTACTGGGTGCGCTTCTTCCCGCCTCTCCCCCTTCCTTCCCTGTTGTTCTCTGTCTCCTCCTGCACCGCCCGTGCCTCGGCTCGCTGGGATCCTTCCTTCCCATGGCCATTTCCCTTCCCGTGTCCGCCCCCTCGGTCTTGTCCCCTGCTCCTCACTTCCGTGTCCCCGTCTCCGCCCCGCAGTGAAGGACGCCGACGGGGTCCTCTGCCGGTACAAGAAGATCCTGGGCACCTTCCAGAAGCTCAAGAGCATGTCGCGGGCCTTCGAGCACCACCGCGTGGACAGGAACACCGTGGCGCTGACCACGCCCATCGCCGAGCTGCTCATTGTGGCCCCCGAGAAGCTGGCCGAGGTGGGCGAGTTCGACCCCTCCAAGGAGCGCCTGCTTGAGTACTCCCGCCGCTGCTTTCTGGCCCTGGACGACGAGACGCTCAAGAAGGTGCAGGCGCTCAAGAAGAGCAAGCTGCTGCTGCCCATCACCTACCGCTTCAAGCGGTGATCGCGCCCCGCCTCCGCGCCTCCGCCCGGGCCTTCCTCCCCCGCGGACCCCGGCCCTCCCCAGGCCCCCGGTGCATGACCTGCGCCTCGCCCTGCCGCGCCCCTGCCCCTCCTCCTCGCTCCCTGGGTTGGGGGCTCCCTTAGCCGGGCCCCCAAGCGCGACGGTCCAGGGCCCGCCGCAGCCCCTTCCCGAACGCCGGCATCCCCTTCCGCTTGGGCTGGCCAGCGCTGTCCTCGCCGGACCCCTTCCTCCTGGAAATCAACCAGGCAGGAGGGTGCCCCCCGCCTCGGGTGGGGGACTATATAGACCGCGTCTCCGCCCCGGCCCCGCGGAGGAGCTGCCCACCTGATTGCCGGACAGACCTCCCCAACTCCGCGTGAGACAGAGAATTATTCAGAGAATTTAAATTAAAAAACGACGTGAAAATTTGGAATAAACTGGGCCTCAGCCTTTTCCTAGGAGGGGGACGTGCCTGGGAGGGGAAGGCCGTCGCCCCGAAGACGGTGATGGAGTTGCGGGGGCTTCCTAGGGGGTGGTCGGTCAGGCGGGAGGCCGGTTAGGACAGGGTGTAATTAGCACCCCGGAGGCAGAGACGGAGAAACAGCTGTGCCCCTGAAAACTCGGAGGCAGAGCTCTGGAAAAGAAGCGCGGACACAGCCGGGCGCGGTAGCTCACGCCTGTAATCCCAGCACTTTGGGAGGCCGAGGCAGGCGGATCACGAGTTCAGGAGATCGAGACTGTCCTGTCTAATACAGTGAAACCCCATCTCTACTAAAAATACAAAAAATTAGCCAGGTGTCCCAGCTACTTGGGAGGCTAGGGCAGGAGAATCGCTTGAACCCAGCAGGCGGAGGTTCCAGTGAGCCGAGATCGGGCCACTGCACTCTAGCCTGGGGGATAGAGTCTCCGTCGCAAAAAAAAAAAAAAAAAAAAAAAGTAAAAAGAAGCGTGAACACTACCCGCTGGGCTACGCGGACCAGTGAGTGGCGCGAGGCGGGACTCGATGACCTCGAGCAGGGGAGGCCACCTAGCGGCCAGGCCAAGTCTGGAGGATACTTCCGTCCGGCCGCCAGGGGGCAGTAACGCCGGATCATCCGTCTCCCGGAAGTAATGAGCGATCATCCATCTGCTGCGCCTGCGCGACGGGAGGGGCCGGAGCGCGTTGATGTGGTTGCCAAGACGACCAAGAGGGTGGCCGGATTTAACCGTTGGGGATTAAGCACTTTCACTCTAGGAAGGGAAAATCTCGCGCACGCGCAATGGGGACTGAAACCTGGTCCCCGCAACCCCCTTCACTGGAGAAGTGAGAGAGCGCGCCACAGACTCTTACGCAGGCGCAGAAGCCTGTTTCCCCTCACCCGCCGCTTCCACCCTGCGCAGGCGCAAAAAGCCGCGCTGGGAACCACCGTAGCGGTCGCGCGCACCGTTCACCCCTCTTGCTGTTTTTGTCTCGCGCAACCTTCTCAGGCCCTCCGCGAGGCCGGTCCTTTTTTTCTTTCACTTTTCCCATCCGGAGAGCCAGGTGCCGGGAACCGGGACCTCGTCCCCTTCTCTGTATCCCTTCCCCTGACCCACCTCGCCTCCGTCTTCCCTCCCTTTTCGGTTCCCGAAGCCGGAAGGAGCCGAAGCACGCACGAAAAAAGCCGAAGCTGTCCCCGGAGAGTGAGGCCTTCACGAAGCGGTGGCGGAAGGAGCCGAAGTTCTCTGATCGGCGGAGTGAGCGAGTGGCATCTCCGGAAAAAGCCGAAACTTGGACTCGAGCTTAATCCCAGGAGGGGCCCGAGGGCGAGCTCCGGAAATCGCCGGAAAAAGCCGAAGGCCGGGACGGTTAGGATTGTCGGAAGTGGCCGATTGCTTGGACAGGGCCGGCGGAGAAGATCGGAGGAAGTCCGTGGAAGCACCCAAAGACTGCGACGGATTGAATTGTCGGAAGAACCCGAACTCGCAGAGCGGGCTGGGCGCATTGGAACACGAAGACACACGGAAACCTCCAAACGTTGAGGAGATAATTTTTGGAAAAGTTACGGAAATCTGGGAAGTCGGCGAAACCCTACCTTCGGGTGTTTTCGGAAGCAGTCGCAGCTGCCGTCTGCCTCTCCTTCGTCCAGTGTCCGGAAATAGCCGACGTGCTTCGGAGCCAGGCTCGCGGGGAGGCAAGCTCGCGGCGGGGCTGGGGGTGAGCGGAGCCCGGCGGGTGGGGAGGGCTGCCGGGAGGCTTTGATTAGGTAGGAGGTGGCGAAGCGCCGGCGGCGGGCCGGAAGCTAGCCGAAGCCAGCGGCGGAAGGTAGCCGAAGCGCCGAGCGGGGCGGCAAGGCGAGGGCGAGACTGCACAGGGCCCTACGCGGCGGCCGGGGGCCTCAAGCATGTCGGACTTCGACGGGAGGTTCGGGGCGCCGGGCTCCGAGTTCGAGCGGCAGCTCAACGAGAATAAACAAGGTGAGGGCGCCGGGGTCGCGGGGCGGAGGTGTGGGCGGCTCCTCGTGTCGCTCTTTGCCCCCCCGCCATTTTCTCCCTCGTTTCCCCCCCACCTCTCACGGCCGTGCGACCCCCCCCAACCCCGGTTCCCTGGCGCGCGCCTCGTTCACGTGACGTCCCCAGCGTTCGGCCGCGCGCTAGGCGAGGGGAAGGGGGCGGCGGGGCGCGGGCCCATGACGCATGCGCACGGCGGCTGTCCCCGTGCCCCACGTGGTCCTGCCGGAGGTGGCTCGGGGGACGCGGCGCGAGTGCGCCAGGTACCTCGACGTGAACTTTTGTTTTTTAAAATCTTTTTGTTTTCTCTGAAAAGGAGATTATGTTAGGCCCCGTAATCCGTTCTTTTTCTCCCGCTGCCTTGGCACTTCCGCTTCCGGTCGGGCCCACGGCCGCGTCTCCACGCCCCCTTTGTTTCCAAAATGGCGGTTGTGAGGACTCGGGGGGGCCCCCCTTTCCCTCCTTCACGTGGATGAGGACAGAGCTGTTTCGGGGACTCTTGGAGGCCACGAGCCCGTCTCTTACCCTTTTTCCTTTTTGCTGATTTGCTGCGAGCTCTCCTGCCGGGTTGTTTCTGCCCCGTCTGTTGGTAGTGTTGCGCCTCATTAATGTGTTGGGCGCATGTTCCCTAAAGCAGCTGCATTCTTTGAGTGTCGGCACGCACACATCCTGCATATGCGGAACTTTTGGCGGTCCCGAGAATCGCGATATGGAGTGTTTGAGACAAACCTCAAATCATGTACGATCCCAACTCAGGGCACCTGATAATACCCAGCCTCAGATCTCAATGTAGAGATAAGGAAGCAGGTTCTGAGGAAGGAAGAGGGATCTGGCCCACTGCGTTAAACTCTTCACTTAACGGGGAAGATGGGAGGCAGGTTCCCTTCAGGGTATCCATAATTATGATGGGTGAGAACAAAAAGCTTGGGGCCCTGCTGATCTTAGGGATTCCGAGAATGTTAGAAGTGGGAGAGTTGTTCCATGTTTCAGTTTGAGAGTGAAGAAACACAGGACTAGGGAAGGTTGGGGACTTGTTTCATTTGTTTTGAGGCTTCAGCTGCCCATGATCCTATGTCGTTTGGAGGACGAAATGAGGGCTAAGGAATTTTCCTTTGAACCCAGGCTAGAGTTGTGTAGGGGCTGTATTAGGAAACAGTGCCCTGGGGAAGAAATAACGTTTACTGAGGGTCTGACTCTGTCTTAGGTGATGGACTGTTCAAGAGCATAGGCTTTGGAGTTGAGCACATCAGGGGTTTAGATACTTGCTTTGTTGGTTAGTAACTACTTTTAATACGTTTGTATCTCTCTTTTTTTTTTTTCTATTTGTAGACATTATTATTTTCTTCTCACTGGGTTTTGAGAGGATTAATAAAGATTATAGTAATGATAGGTGTAGTTAAACTCTGAGCGCTTACGTGTGCCAGGCTCTTCACTAAACTCTTAGCATGATTTTACTTAGGGGATCCTTGTAACAGCCCTGTGAGGTCAAAATGATTTCCACCTCTACTGGGGAGGAAACTGAGGGCTCAGAAAAGTTAAAAACTTTCTCAGGGCTCAGCTAGTCAGAGGCAGAGCTGAGATTAAATGGGGTAACATAAAGTGTGTGGCATGTGGCTTGTTGTACATTAGGTGTTCAGTAAGCGATATTTGCAATTGTAAAATCCCATGCTTAAAGAGGAGGGTCTTCCACTCACAGGGATTGTGTCATAGTTGGGAAAGGGCAGGAAAAGGTGCTTTCCAAATGTCATTCTGTCACACAACACCTGGGTGGAGTAGATGTGACCCTCGTTTACAGAGAAAAAACCAACTCTTAAAGGTTAAGTTGTTTTTGCATAGTTTTTGTTGGTTAGAAGAAAAGCAGGTGCTGATTCTGAGCTCTGGCTGGCTGCAAGGCCAAGTTCCACTCTGCTGGGCCACCAAGTGGAGCTGATCGGGCCGTTCTTTGAGGCTCTCAGATGGTGCTTCGCTGGTTCTCGTGGGGTTTCCCCCTTGGTGCTGATAGGGCCGTCCCTGAGACCTGGCACGGCTCCTGAGTTGCCGGAGCTGCTCCCATAAGATGACCACAATACAGTGTTTTGAGCAGATGAAGTTCTCTTGTTTTTACCTGTCCAGCATCAGTGTGTGGGAGAGGGTTCTTGTCATAGGGGAAGCTCTGCCCACCTGTCACTCTGCCTGTGGGTCTTTGTGAAGGACGGATCAGCCTCTGTACCTCAGTCCCTTCCTCTGCTACCTGTGTCGATAGGGAATTTCCTTGCCTGTCCCAGGCACCCAGCGGGCGTCATTGCTTTCTCTGCGTGGCTTCCTCTCTGCCTGCTTGCCTGTTTCAGAGCCTTAGCAGCAGGAAGGGCTCTTGGGGCTCACAGCCTGTCCATCCTACAAGCGTGGAGTTGTGCCTGCGTGCTTACCCTGCTGCTCTGCACTGCTGGCCTGTCCTGCCGATTGTTCCTCCCAATTTCAGTTTTTGATTTTGGGGTTTTTGGCCTTCAAGGGGACAATTATATTGTCATTAGTGGTTCTAGCTAGACTTGAGTGTTCTGCCTGATCCACATTCAAGAGTATGGCCTCATGCTTAACTCACTGATGTTTGAGTGTTTCCATTCCGGTATCACCATTTCTTAGCTGTTTGGCTTTGGGCAACTGTGATCTCTCTGAACCTTAGGTTTCTACCCATTAGGTCAGCCCCCAGCAGTGTTTCCGAAGCAGTAGTGAGGATTAAGAACAAACAAAACTATTTAGTACAGATTCCAATTGTAGGAAGCATCTCAATATTTGTTACTGTTTTTTTCTCTTCTGGGTGCATATTTTTCTGAGTGTTGGTGGTTTTGGAATTGCGGTGCTTTTCCAAACATTCAAATTGCTTCACAGAAACATAAGACAAAACACTGTGGGTGAGGCTAAAGTTTAACATCTTCCCTCAGTGCCTTTTCCTCCTCTTGTCCCCAGGGATGATCACTGCAGGAGATGCGTGTTCACATACATGAGCACCTTAACGTGTGCATCTTTTTTGTGTGTGTGCTTCGTGGCTAGTTGAGAAATCTGGGTGTCTTTGAATTAAGGAAATGGTATGGCGGTGCTCATGAACACCCCCAATGCTCATGCTTTATCCTCCATCTTAAAGGGCTGGTCTTCCTTCTTCAGGGGTTGAAGGGTCTAGTGAGAGCAGAGGTTTCTGTGGTTTTACCAGCGAGGCTCTGTTTCTAGTGGCTACATCAGGCAAATAGAGGGTTGAGGGAGCCGGCTGGAGGCTGGCAGAGATGCATTCCCCTACCCTATAGTACAGCCTCTCCAGTACTTGGCTTTGAAGGGAGTGAGGCCGGGAGAATCAAGTGGTTTGGGATTCAAGTCGGGATGGGGCAAGCTCCTCCCCTGACCTGTTGAAGTAGAGGAGGGCCTCTTTCCCCTTCAGTCTGCGGATTCTCTGAGGCCCTTCCCTTCCCCTGGGGAAGGGTGCTTGCTTCTGCATTATTCACTGGCTTGGGAAGGGATGGGTTGAGTTTCCCTGCTTCCTGGGGATATCAGATCCTGCCTGGCACCTGACCCCTAGGCCTGGTGGTGGGGCTGTGGGTGCCAGCTGGTTGCAGAGGTCTTTCCTGAGGGGTCGCTGGGTCCCTTCAGGAAAACATCATTGGGTCTCTTGATTCCCCAGCCTCTAGCCCTGCCCCTCTCAGGGACGACCCTGGGGTCAGGCCCCTCAGCCCTCGAGGGGACCAGGAGCCAGCCTCCTCTGTCTTCTCTGGCTCCCAGCTCCTCCTGAGCATCCTCAGGTATCTCACACCCCGGGGGCATTTCCAGGCCCCGTCCCCCTGGTCCCCTCGTGGTCCCTGGACTCGCTTGTGGACCCAGGAGGCCTGTTAATTCCCTTCCTCCATTGGATCCCTTCCCTTTGGGGGTGGCCTCCCTGGGGCTGGGGACATAGCCACCAGCGCGCAGGGTGGGCTGGGCCCGCAGCCTTACTCCGCTCATCCCTTGCCCCTCCTCTCACCCTTGCCCAGAGCGGGACAAGGAGAACCGGCATAGGAAGCGCAGCCACAGCCGCTCTCGAAGCCGGGACCGCAAACGCCGGAGCCGGAGCCGTGACCGGCGCAACCGGGACCAGCGGAGCGCCTCCCGGGACAGGCGGCGACGAAGGTACTAGGGCTCAGGGATCCTCCTGGGCCAGCCTGGGAGTCAGGGGGTTGGTGTTGGCCGGCCTGTGGGTGGCCTGTGCGTGTGTGTCTGGGCCCGGGCCCTGTGTGGCTCGTTTGTTCTTCGTATGGATCTGGGGGAGGGATCTACTGCTTGGTCTGTCTTGAATTCCGATTTTTTCCCCTCTTTCTGGGGTTTCTTTCATTTTCTCTTGGTGGTTGCTGGTGGGTTGCTGGGGGCAATAGGTTCTTTATCTGGAGCCTGGGAATTGATTCTGTGTTTTCCTTCACAAGGGGCTGTTCTCTGTCTCTGACTCTGAGGGCCTGTTCCTTCTTTTCGACTCTGTGTGGCTCTCTGTGGGACTCTCTTCGAGGGGGTTGGTCTCTGCCTCCAGTTTCTTTCTTCCCTGCCTCCCAGGAGAAGGGAGCTCTTGGGACCGAGGCAGTATCCACAGCCTGGGCTTACTTTCTGGCCCGGGGTGTCGGTTTCCACCGCCTCTTCCCTTCTAGGCTTCCCTCTCTGTTCTCTGCCCCCTTAGGTGAGGAAGGGCAGGATAGGCGGAAGTCCTCCTGCCTCCTCCCAGCTCAGTTTCTCCAGCTAGAGACCGGTCCTTCCTGGCCCCTGGCCCCTTTCTCCTTTCCTCACTTCCTCTTTCCTGGGGGTTGGGGATGTTTGGGGGGAAATGGCAGGGCCGAGGGGGGCCTGCTTGCTGCTTGTTCACCTCGGCCCTGCTCCCACCCTGGGGCTCGGTGCCCTTGGGGGGGTGTGGCATGTGGGGAAGACGAGGGTCCCCAGTCACCCCTCCCCATACCTTTCCCTCCCACCCCCCAGCAAACCTTTGACCAGAGGCGCTAAAGAGGAGCACGGTGGACTGATGTGAGCTTCTCTTCCTGCCCCTTCCTCCCTGACGTCCACTCCCTTCACCTTCCTCACGCCCGTGCACCCTGTCCCGCCCGTTTCCAGCCCTGGGCCAAGCACTGGGAAGAGTCCACTTACCTTGAAACCAGCACCCCTCCCCCAGGCCCTGCCCCAGACCCTCTCCTTTCCTGGAGAGAGTGGAGCTTACATGGTTGGGGGGAGGGTGAAAAGGTGCCTGGGGGGGGGCTCGCAGGCCCACTGTTAGACTGAGGTTGCCCTGCCCCGCTCTCCCCTCCCACCTCCCCCAGTCGTTCCCCCCGCCATGAGAAGAAGAAGAAGGTCCGTAAATACTGGGACGTGCCACCTCCGGGCTTTGAGCACATCACCCCAATGCAGTACAAGGCCATGCAAGGTAGGCCCCTGGCCGGGCTGCTCCCAGAGCGAGAGGGTGCAGGGGCTGGGATTCTCCGTCAGGCGTTCCCCTGCGTGTGTGCGTGGAGGGGTTGAGGACACAGCTGGAGGGTTGCACACCCCGAGAGGTCTGGGCCTCCGTCAGTCGTTCCCCTGCGTGTGTGCGTGGAGGGGTTGAGGACACAGGTGGAGGGTTGCACACCCCGGGGGGTCTGGGCCTCCGTCAGTTGTTCTCCTGCGTGTGTGCCTGGAGGGGTGAGGACACAGGTGGAGGGTTGCACACCCTGGGAGGGCTGGTCTCTGTGCTTTTGGGGCCTCCCTCTGGATGCCATGAGGAAGTGAGGCTTCTTAGGAGCAGCAGTTACAGGGTGGGGGTCCCGAGGTGGAAAGAGGATTCTGGAAGGTGCTAGGGCCGAGAGCCTGTAGGAGCTTTCTGCCGAGGAGGGGAGCTCCCAGTGTATGATGGGGGAGGCCACTGAACACTCCCCTCATGGGGTTTTGTCCTGCTTTTATCCCCTTTGAAGCTGCGGGTCAGATTCCAGCCACTGCTCTTCTCCCCACCATGACCCCTGACGGTCTGGCTGTGACCCCAACGCCGGCGCCCGTGGTCGGGAGCCAGATGACTAGACAAGCCCGGCGCCTCTACGTGGGCAACATCCCCTTTGGCATCACTGAGGTACTGCCCTCCCCCTGCCCCTGCCCTCTCCCTTGTCCCCCTACCCCATTCCTTCCCTTCCCTCCATTCCCTTTCCCCAACCTGCACGGGTCAGACTCTGCTCCTGCAAGACCCCCCGGCCCCCTCCCAGACGGACCGATGGAGTTGAGCCAGCCAGGGGCCGGGCTGGGGGTGGCCCTCCCTCCCTCCTCTTCCCCTCTCCCGTCTCCCCTCCCCCCAACCTCCTTCAGCAACCCAGGGATCAAGCACACACATAACGTACCCACGTGTTGTACCTACGTGTCGGAGAGAGACAGAGAGGGAGACTTGGACACACGCACACACATACATACACACACACACACACACACACAGACGCACGCTGCCCCTCAGTTTTTTTCTGACACGCCTCTCCTTCTCTGCCGCCTGTCCCCCATCCTCTCCCCCACGTCCCTCCCATGGTCGCTGTTCTTTTATTTTGATCGCCCCTGACCTCCCCCTTCCCCACCACTCCTTTTCCCTCTCCCCTCTCCCCAACCCCTTCCTGTGGCACCCCCTGAGAATCCCGAGATCAAAGAGTTGTTTCCATTTCTCTTTAAAGTGAAATATTGTGGGGCTGAGATCCCTCGTAGCAACAAAAAGTTTGCTACCATCGTCGAAGGCAAGTAAGGTCCATTCTGACTTTCTCAACCTGCACTTTGCTACATTTGATAAACCAGCCCCCGGACTCCAGGGCCAGATTCCTCCACATCACTCTTTTCTCCTCCCCTCCCGTCCCTGCCCTCCTCCCTACACTCCTCCCCTCCCGCCCCTGCACTCTTGACCTCCTCCTCCTCGCTCGTCTCTGTCTGCTTTCCTTTTCTGTCCTTTGCTCGTCTCTGCCCCTGCCTGCCACTTCCTTTCTACTTTCCTGCCACTTCTCTGTCTGTCTCCACTGGGTGTCCCTTCCCTGTGTGCTCTGTCTCTTCATCTCCTCTGTTTCGTGTTTTTCTTCATTTTGTGTTGTCACCATTCCCTCTGCCTTTTCTTGAACAATCTTCTCCTTTCCCCTGATTTTTTGGGGCCCCTGTGGCTGTCCCCCAACGCCTGTCCGTCGCCTGCCCTTGGCCGTCTTCTTGCTACTGCTTCCTCCCCATTTTCTCTCTCGCTTCTGTTCCTACTATTGACTTCTACACCCCCACCCATATTCCACTGTTCCTTCCCCCTCCTCCCTCCCCTCATCCCTCTCCCCTTACCCCCAAACCCCTCTGTGTCTCCCTCTCTCACCCTTCCCCTCCTCTCTCCACCTCCCTTCCCCCGCCCCCCCCTTGTCTCCTATTCCCTCTGCAGGAGGCCATGATGGATTTCTTCAACGCCCAGATGCGCCTAGGGGGGCTGACCCAGGCCCCTGGCAACCCAGTGTTGGCTGTGCAGATTAACCAGGACAAGAATTTTGCCTTTTTGGAGGTGAGCTGGGGAGTGAGTGGGGTGAAGGAAACGTGTGTGATGTGAGGGCCCATCCCTCAGGCCGCTGGTGTGTGGAGCTGCCCTGTGCTGTTTCCACTGGGCCCTCTGCAGCCCGTTCTCCACCTGGTCACTGAAGTGAGCCCTGTAATAGCTCCGCAGATCTGATCCTACTTTCTCCCTTACCTTTGCTTTCTCTGTGACCTGAGAGGCCTGTTTGGCCTCTGCAGACCTTTTTGGCCTTTTCCAGACCATTCCGGCCCAGTCCTCTGCACTCTGGCCATGCCGACCTTCCCAGAACGTACCATGCTCCTGCCTGCTTGGCTAGAGCTCTTTACCCCAGCTCACTGATGTTCTAACTAGTCTTCCGTGACCTCAGCTAATTGATGTTCCTAACTAGTCTTCTGTGTCAGTGTTTCTCAACTGTTGGGAAAGGGCCTTGGTTTTTGATTTTCGACTCTTGGACTGGTAACTGTGGTGAAGTACTGTGAAGGCATTGGCAGTGCTGGCTTGCCGTGGAGGCTTCTCAGCACTCCCTCGCGCTTTGTGCTTGCCTCACTGCACTCCACTTTCCGTTGCACTGCTCCAGATATGGGCTGAAATGTCCCCTCACCAGAAATACTCCAGTACTATCATCTCCCCATTCAACTAAGCTTCCCCGTGACATCCTTTTTCAGCATTTTGTCTCTCTTCCGCATCGTCACAGCCTGCAATTGTGTGTTTGCCTCTGTGTTGGTGTTGGGTGCCTGGTGTTTTTAACGGTCGAGTGTGAGCTCCTGGCAGCAGGGACATGTGTGTCTGTTGTCCTCCCAGTGCCCAGCCTGGGGCCTGGCATGTTGTATTTGTTCACATGAGTGAAAGGAAAGAGGAAATCCCAATCCTGGAACACTAGGGCCTGTATCAGTCCCTGGCCGCCACCCTCACCACACCTTTCTCTTTCATTCAGTTCCGCTCAGTGGACGAGACTACCCAGGCCATGGCCTTTGATGGCATCATCTTCCAGGGCCAGTCACTAAAGATCCGCAGGCCTCATGACTACCAGCCGCTTCCTGGCATGTCAGAGAACCCCTCCGTCTATGTGCCTGGTGAGTGGGGGATCCATTAAGGGTCCTCTTCCTCCCCAGTCCTGTTCCCATGGCCCATCCTTCCCTTCAGCCCAGCTGGAGTGGCTTAGGAAGTCGTGTAAGTACTGTGGACCATAAGTGCCTTTTCCCTGCTTCCCCTCAGTCTGTGCGAGTGGGATGCTCTCCTGCTGATAGAGAAGGTGCCTAGGGCCGGGAGAGGGAGCTGTGACCTGCTTGGGGACACACAGCTTGTATGTGGCAGAGCCAGGATCGGGCTTGTATGTGGCAGAGCCAGGATCGGACCAGAGGTGCTGGGGGAAGTGAGAGGCTTGTGGTCGGGACCTCATGCCTGCTCTCGGACCTTGGAGGGCTCAGTCCGTGCCCATCGGGGCTGGCGTGCGTCGACAGTTGGCAGCAAAGTTCCTGCTGTGGGGTCTGGCACCTGGGTGTTCATTTGTTTTTTGTCTCCCAGTGTTTGCCTTGAATCTTCTGTTCTGGGCCATTCCCCATAGCTGTGTTTAATATCGTCTCTAATTGGTAGGTAACATAGCAAATCAGGGGTTGGCAGACCATCTCACTGTGTGAAAGCAGCCAGACGGTGTCTGCGTGCATGGGCCTGGCTGTGCGCATGGCTGCTGAGATGGGGCTTTCCTGTGCTATTCACAGGCCACAGAATGGTCTCCCTTTAGAATGCTTGCAGGATGTACAAAACCAGGTGATGGGCCCTGTCAGCCCACAGGCTATAGTTTGCTGACCCTTGTAGTTGATGAATGGATTTGAGTGAGGGTTTGTCTGATGCCCTGTCAGGGTGTGGCTGTGTCTCTTAGGACGTGGAGGAGGTAGGGTTCTGCTGGCCGGTACTCACTGTTGGAGGAGTCCTTTAGAAACCAAGTCAGCTCTTCAGGGAGGCAATGTGGAGCCCCAGATGGAGGCACACCTATGTCAGGCAGGACTTGGGCTGGGTCCCTCACTGGCCTCCAGTGCTTTTCTTTTTGTTGTTGTTGCTGTTGTTGTTTTTTGAGACGGAGTCTCACTCTGTTGCCCAGGCTGGAGTGCAGTGGCACCATCTCGTCTCACTGCAGGCTCCGCCTCCAGGGTTCAAGCAATTCTCCTGCTTCAACCTCCCGAGCAGCTAGGATTACAGGCACCTGCCACCATGCTCGGCTAATTTTTGTACTTTTAGTAGAGGTGGGGTTTCACCATGTTGGTCAGGTTGGTCTTGAACGCCTGACCTCAGGTGATCCACTCACCTCGGCCTCCCAACGTGTTGAGATTACAGGCATGAGCCACCGCACTCAGCCCAGTGCTTTTCCACCGTGAGTTTTGGTAAATTCAGCTAACCTTTTAGAGCCTGTGGTATATGTTGACATGCTCCAATCTGTATGGACTTTTTATGTATGGGTGCATTTCCCCGATCAAGCTACAGAATATCTTCCCCACATCTCTTCTGGCGAATCCACTGTGTTTTCATTTTAAATCCTGTGAGTGGCCCACCACTAGCTGGTGCTTACTGTGTGTGTCAGGCACCGTCCTAAGTGCACTCCACGGATGACAGTGGCCAACTCTGACCCACTGCCTGTTTGTTTTTTTTTTTGAGACGGGGTTGCTCTGTTGCCCTGGCGGGAGTGCAATGGTGCGATCTCAGCTCACTGCAACCTCCGCCTTCCAGGTTCAAGCGATTCTTCTGCCTCAACCTCCCGAGTAGCTGGGATTATAGGCATGTACCACCATTCCTGCTCATTTTTTGTGTTTTTAGTAGAGACGGGGTTTCACCATGTTGGCCAGGTTGGTCTTGAACTCCTGACTTTGTGATCCACCCGCCTCAGCCTCCCAAAGTGTTGGGATTACAGGCGTGAGCCACTGTGCCTGGCCACTGCCTGTTTTTGTAAGTAAAGATGGATTGCGGCAGAGGTGGCCTCGTTGTGCAGTGCCTCCTTCCTGGGTAGGGACGTGGTGGACCTTGGGGAATAGGAACGGTGGGTTATGGATCTAAGGTTGCTTCTCTTACCAGGCTGAGGGGCTTGACACTTCTGAAGGTGATGGGGTGCTCTGGCAGGGGCTGAGCTGAAGGCGACCCAGTGATAGCAGTGGCTGCCGAGCTCCTTTCAGGCGTCCCCTGGGCCGAGATGGCCTGGTCACCATGGGAGGGGACATTCCTCCATCTTACAGATGAGAAAGAGCTTCGGGACAGTGGGGATCCTGCTGGGTCCTCCCCATACCACCTTTGCTCCAGGTGCGATGCTTGATAGATGCAGCCGCTGAAGAGGTATGGGGTCCTGTTTCCCCTCCCGACTCTTGCAACATCCCTGCCAAGTAGAGCTCCTCCTCCTCAGTGATGAGTGGAGGAACTCGAGGCTCCGAGAAGATTCCTTTGAAGTAGTTGTCATGTAACAGGGGCTGACCCCACTGACAGTGCTCACAGTGTGTGTCTGGGCTGGGCTAGCCCTGTTGTGGGCATTGAGTCTTGCAGATGCCCGGGCCACGGCGACTGCCATGCCTGTTCTCACATCCTCTATTGAATCAGCACTTGGTCCGAGCTGTTCTCACGCACGTGGCTCGCACAACAGGCGCCAGTATTCTTCCCATTCTACAGATGAAGACACTGAGGCCCTTGGAGCCTCATACGGTACAAACATGACTCGAACTCAAGGAGCCATGTACCCAGAGAGCCCAACTCTTGCACCCTTGGCCCTGGGTTGCTCAAGTGAGACGTGTAGAGCCAGGGCTCGAGGCCAAGCTTCCAGTGTGACCCATTCTTCCTTGGACCCAGGCACAGCCTGCAGCCTGCCATGCTGCCTGTGGAGAGTCACAGCTGAGTGTGGGCTCTGGAGGCTGCCTTTTTTCCTGACCATGTGCTTTCGCTCTGTGCCTCAGTATTGCTTCTGTGGCTGGTAACAGGCATTGCCAGTAGCGAGATTTGAAAGTCTTACAGGATGGCCTGGCCGTTGGCGCGTGAGTGCTTGGTGTGTGTTCCTGCTCCCGGGCTGCTGCTACTTGTCCCTGTAGCATAGGAGACGGGTCTCCTGGGGTCTCCGTGGCCCCAGTCTGGTGTTTGGAGCTGGCTGGGTTGGTGCTTCCAGTTCTCTGGGGGCAACGTCGTCATGGACTGAAGGGGCTTGAGGAGGTAGGAGAGGGTGCATGGGCGCCTCCCTCCTCCCGTGGGCACAGCGTCTCAGCTTCTGAGGGTCCTTCCCATTTCCTACCTTACCTGTTCCTTCCCAGCATCAGGATGGAGGTGGGATGGGGCCACTCACACTTGGTGTGGGGGCTGCAGAGGAAGGGGAGGCCGCATGGCCTAGGCTTTGAACTTGGGAGTCAGGCTGGTTGGTTACCGGGTCCTGGCATAGCTGGCATCTGACAGGATGGCATCAGGATACATTGGCAGAGCCTGTGAATCATCCCACCAACAGGCACTTGTCTGTGAGTCCAGAGTTCAGCGGATAGGGCAGGATCAAGGGCCAATCAATTCAGCTGATAAGCCCTCACTCTGGTATGTCAGCCCTCGAAGACAGTGGACCCTGCATCCCACAGTCAGCCCCCAGTTCCCAGTGAGATCAGAGTGGCTAATGCTGCGGACACTGCTCTGAGACTTGCTGAGCAGCCTCGGCTCCTCATCGTGTCACGGCCCCCGTGAGGGCAGGGGCACCCCTGCAGTGACACCTGCTGTTCTGGCAGGGCGTGAAGGGAGGAACTGAGCCTTTTTTTTCTTTTTTTTTTTGAGACGGAGTCTTGCTCTGTTGCCCAGGCTGGAGTGCAGTGGAGTGATCTTGGCTCACTGCAAGCTCCACCTCCTGGGTTCAAGCGATTCTCCTGCCTCAGCCTCCCGAGTAGCTGGGATTACAGGCGCCCACCACCACGCCCAGATAATTTTTGTATTTCTAGTAGAGATGGGGTTTCACCATGTTGGCCAGGATGGTCTTATTTCTTGACCTCGTGATCCACCCACCTTGGCCTCCCAGAGTGCTGAGATTATAGGCGTGAGCCCCCCGTGCCCGACCAGGGATAAGCTTTAATGGGAGCCTTGCCTGGGTGGCTGTCAGAGAAGGGGTGGAGTGTGTTGGGACTCACTAGTAGGTCCCGAGCCCAGGTGACCTGCCAGCATTCCACAGCAGCAGGTGGCAGATGTGGGTGTGAACTTTGTGCCCTCGGAGCATTCTGGAGGATGTTCTAGTTTGAGGTTCCCTTGAGGCTGGGCAGATTTAGATTTGGGAGACAAGGTGCGTTCTCCCCAGGGAGCCTCTGTGCCACTGCCCAGGACCCTCCCTCGTCAAATCAGGCTGGGGTGGGATGGGCATGTGGTGGCCCCTCCCTCGTCAGATCAGGCAGGAAGTGTTCTTTTTGGTGATTGAGGAGCTTGCTGTAGACTGTCCAGGTTTTTGGGAAGATGACCTGGTACTGGAATTGAAGTCCTTCTCTCCTCTGCCCATAGGGGTTGTGTCCACTGTGGTCCCTGACTCTGCCCACAAGCTGTTCATCGGGGGCTTACCCAATTACCTGAACGATGACCAGGTAACCTCCGTGCCTCCCTCCAGTCCCGTGCCCCCACCCCACCCCACCTCATCCCAGCCCTGATAGACTCTCGGCCGCTGCAGGTCAAAGAGCTGCTGACATCCTTTGGGCCCCTCAAGGCCTTCAACCTGGTCAAGGACAGTGCCACGGGGCTCTCCAAGGGCTACGCCTTCTGTGAGTACGTGGACATCAACGTCACGGATCAGGTGAGTCCCTGGTCCCTGGCCGCTGCCGCGTCTGTCCTTCCCTGCCCTGCGTCTGTTGCCAAGCCGTGGTCTCCCCTCCTCGGGACGGGGCGGGAGGCGGCCAGCCTGAGGCAGTGCCCTGCGTGTGGGCTTGTCCTTGTCCCATGGTGTTGGCTTTTTCCAGGCTCTTAATCCCCTTTGCCTTCCCCTCTTCCCCCACCAATGCCCCGGCTTGGGGGTAGGTGTTGGGCTCCCGGTCCCTGACCCCACCTCTCCCGCACCCCCTACCCCTCATCCTCCAAACGCAGGCCATTGCGGGGCTGAACGGCATGCAGCTGGGGGATAAGAAGCTGCTGGTCCAGAGGGCGAGTGTGGGAGCCAAGAATGCCACGCTGGTGAGCCCCCCGGCACGTCATCTTCCATTGGCTCGAGGGACCCTGGGGGTGGGAGGGCTGGCTAGGGACAAGTGTTGATCTTTCTCCCAGCTTTCATGGGAAGGCAGTTGGGGGGCGTTCAGTGCAGTGTTGGGGAGTGGGGCTTTAGGTGTTTAAGAGATGGCCTTTTCTCTGGGTGGGCATCTGAGGGGCATAGGCTTGAGCAGAGGGAGACTGGGTCTGGGCCCCCTGTGACGCCCCTGCCTCCCCTGGCCCCACAGAGCACCATCAATCAGACGCCGGTGACCCTGCAAGTGCCGGGCCTGATGAGCTCCCAGGTGCAGATGGGCGGCCACCCGACTGAGGTTCTGTGCCTCATGAACATGGTGCTGCCGGAGGAGCTGCTGGACGACGAGGAGTACGAGGAGATCGTGGAGGACGTGCGGGACGAGTGCAGCAAGTACGGGCTTGTCAAGTCCATCGAGATCCCCCGGCCTGTGGACGGTGTCGAGGTGCCCGGCTGCGGAAAGGTCAGGAGGCCCCAGGCTCAGAGCTTTCTCACCCTCTCCCCCTTCCTCTTCTCGCCCTCTCTTTCCTCCCTTCTCCCTCTCTTCCCACCTTTCTCCCTCTCTTCTCTGTCCCTCTCCTCTCCTCAGTCTCCCTTTCCCTTCGCTGAGCATGCATATAGGTGTGTGCCGTCACTGAGTGCTGCCCTTAGGCCTGGCCATAGGAGATGTTGGTGATGCAGAAGGGTGTGTGGCCCTGTGGGGGCCTAAGGCCTGCAGGCGAGACAGTAGTTGGGGAATGCAGCTCTGTATTGCTTTAGAACTTGGCCCTGCTCCCCCTTCTTAGGTGGCCTTGCTTGTGCAAATGGTTTTGTCTGGTCTGTGGAGTGGGGAAGAGTGCTGGGAACAGTCCCAAGACACCTGCTGGTGTCTGCTATGTCAGGCACCCCGCTGAAGCTGTGTTTGCACTCACCCTGAGCCCTCTCAGTAGCTCCTGAGCTCCATTGTGAGAGGAGACAAGCACAGCTGGGGTGGCTCACACTGGCAGGTTTCAGGTTCTCGGAGTCTGATTTCAGAGCCCACTAAGTCCTGTCGCCTCCAGCACTGTGACAGGTGTAACCAACTCACCTTGGCTGCCTTGTGAGACGGTGGTGGTGAGGGCGTGTGACCTGCCCTTTGATCCCCTTGCTTGGCGTATGTATGGAATTCCCACTGTACCAGGCTTGGAGGGACCTCTGTTTACTACTGAACCCTCAGTGTCCACATCAGAGCCTGGTATGATGATGCTGAGGGTTCAGTAGTAAATAGAGGTCCCTCCTGTCCTGTGCAGCAGAGGTCCTGGGGATGCAGCTGTTAGAGGACATGCATGCTGTGTTGAGTCGGGGCAGGGGCAGCATTCCTGGGTGTGCTGTTCATTCAGGGTGGTCAAGGTTAAGAGGTGGCAGTGAGCAGGTGAGTGAGCGAGGTGGTGGGGCCGGGGCTGAGTGGCAGGCCTTGGAGGGCTGCATGGGTCTTAGCATGACCGGTTATTTTGAGCCAGATGGGAGGGAAGCAATATTGAGAGGCCTCCAATGTGGTCACGCCTGGCACATGGAAATGGCCCCACATGGTGAGGTTAGGGGTGGGTGCGGAGGCACAGCAGGTGCTTCCCTGGGTTCTGCCTACCCTGCTTAGTCCTGCAGGGCAGAATGTGGATGAGCAGGAGGGCGGAGAGGGTGCTGTGGACAGGAGGGCAGAATGTGGATGAGCAGGAGGGCAGAGAGGGTGCTGTGGACAGGAGGCCTTGCTGGGGCTGGCAGGGTTGGTGCTGCCGAAGTGATGCCACAGCCAGGTTTGTCAGGACCAAGGCTGGCTCTGCAGGGCCAGATTGGGCAGGGGGGCCTTCTTACGTCGTGGAAGCAGCTTGGCTTTCTCCTGGAGTGGTGGGCTTTTCAAAGAGAAAACAGGGCTGTGGTGGTGGCATTTTTGAGGTGATTGTGGCTGCAGTTGGGAAAATGAACGGTGGGGAGGTGTCCCATGATAAACTGGGTGAAAGATGGTAATCCGATTTTTTTTTTTTTTTTTTTTTTTTTTGAGGCGGAGTCTCGCTCTGTCGCCCCGACTGGAGTGCAGTGGCCCAATCTCAGCTCACTGCAAGCTCCGCCTCCCGGGTTTACGCCATTCTCCTGCCTCAGCCTCCCGAGTAGCTGGGACTACAGGCGCCCGCCACCTCGCCCGGCTAGTTTTGTATTTTAGTAGAGATGGGGTTTCACCGTGTTAGCCAGGATGGTCTCGATCTCCTGACCTCGTGATCCGCCCGTCTCAGCCTCCCAAAGTGCTGGGATTACAGGCTTGAGCCACCGCGCCCGGCCAGTAATCTGATTTAAAGTAGTAGCAGGGGATGGAGAGTTGATGGATTTGAGGGAGACTTGTGCCTGGGAAGTGTCCAGACTTTGGTGATTGGTGTGTTTGTGTAGAGGGGAGGCCTATGGGCTGCTCAGTAGCAGCTCTGATGGTGGGGACGGTAGGTGAGACGCAGGGGTGACGAGCAAGTTGGCGGGGGTGAGCCGGGGGGAGGGGGTGGCTAGCTGGCTTTGGATTTCTGAGACACCCAGTAGAGATGTCGAGGATAAATTAGCTGGACAGGTCTGTGTTCCCAGCATGAGGGCTGATGGAACTCAGGTGTCAGGGTCCAGCTTGGGACCTTGGGATGGCGAAGTGGGAGAGCAGGGTTGAGGAGGCAGTTGGAGAGGTGGAAGGAGCATCTTAGAGAACGGGCAAGGGGAAGGCCAGCAGCATCTCCTCTCACTGCAGCTCCTGCCCGTGCCCTCCAGAGTCCCCGCCCCTTGAGCTCGTATGTCAGGGCTGCTCTCTGGTGTTGGGCTGGAGCTTGGCTCAAGCAGGGGCTGAGGAAACATTTGTGGGAAGAAGAGAAGGAATGGAGAGACCCTGGCCTTTGGGATCAGCTGACCTGTTTTACATATTAAAATTATTGCACTGGCTGGGCAAGGTGGCTCACGCCTGTAATCCCAGCACTTTGGGAGGCCAAGACAGGCGGATCATGAGGTCAGGAGTTGGAGACCAGCCTGGCCAATGTGGTGAAACACCATCTCTACTAAAAAAATACAAAAATTAGCCGGGTGTGGTGGCACATGCCTGTAACCCCAGCTACTCAGGAGGCTGAGGCAGGAGAATTACTTGAGCCCGGGAGGGGGAGGTTGCAGTGAGCCAAGATTGCGCCACTGCACTCCCAGCCTGGGTGAAGGAGCAAGACTCGGTCTTACTGCATTGTATTCCTGTTTTACATTTTTTGTTACATGTCTTTTCAAATGTATCTGAAAGTAGAGACTATAATAGTGATGAGTGTTTATCATAGTATATGTGCTAATATTTTGGCGTTCCTTCATCTGGCTTCAAGTTACCAATATTTTGTCATTCTTAATTTTCATATTCAGCTTATTTCTCCCCCCTCCTCTTTTTTCTTTGCTGGATTATTTTAAAGCATATCAGATATATTTCATCTGAGATCCTTAAGTATATGTCTGTAATTTCTCAACTAACATTTGGGTCAGATAACTTCTCTGTGGGGGCCTGCGCTGTGCGTTGTAGGATATTGAGATGTATCCCCACCCTCCACCCACCAGATGCAGGAGCACTGCTCCTCGCTTTGAGACACCCAAAAGCATCTCCAAACATTGCTCCGTGTTCCCTGGGGACAAGCCCTCCTCCATTTGACAACCATTGCTCTAAGCAGATAACCTTAAAAAATTGTTCTTTTAACAAAACCACAATAAGCATGATTAGATTAGCAAAATTCTTTAGTGCCTATTCCATGTTCAAATTTTTCTGTCTCAAGAATTTTTTTTATTTATACTTTTTGAGACGGAGCCTCGCTCTGTCGCCCAGGCTGGAGTGCAGTGGCGCGATCTCTGACTCACTGCAAGCTCCGCCTCCTGGGTTCACGCCATTCTCCTGCCTCAGCCTCTGGAGTAGCTGGGACTACAGGCACCCGTCATCTCGCCCTGCTAGTTTTTTTTTTTTTCTCTATTTTCAGTAGAGACGGGGTTTCACCGTGTTAGCCAGGATGGTCTCGATCTCCTGACCTCGTGATCCGCCGGTCTTGGCCTCTCAAAGTGCTGGGATTACAGACGTGAGCCAGTGCGCCCGGCCAAGAATTTTTTTTTTTTTTTGATACTGAGTCTCACTCTGTTGTTCAAGCTGGAGTGCAGTTGCACAATCTTGGCTCGCTGCGTCCTCCATCTCCCGGGTTAAAGAGTACCTGGGACAGGCACCCGCCATCATGCCCAGCTAATTTTTTTTATTTTCGGTAGAGATGGGGTTTCGCCATGTTGGCCAGGCTGGTCTTGAATTGTTGACCTCAGGTGATCCGCCTGCCTCAGCCTCTCAAAGTGCTGGGATTACAGGCGTGAGCCACTGTGCCCAGGCAAGAATTTTTTTTATAGTTTGTTTCAGTAAGGATCCAGATCAAGGTCCCTACCTTGAATTTGGTAACAAAAATTCCTGTAATTTATCCTTTGTACCTTTCTCCCTCCCCCCCCCTTTTTTTTTTTTTGCAAGCTCTTTTATTTGTTGAAGAAATAAGTTCATCTGCTGTATAGGATTTTCAGTGTTCATGTAGGCTCATTGTATTCTTCCCTCCCTCCATTTTCCTGTAAATTGGTTTAAGTAAGGTTAGAAGCTCGAATAGATCAAGATTCAAGTTTTTAAATTTTACTCAACCTGAGTTTGAATCCTAATTTCTGAGCTTCCCGTAGCTCATTTATTGTTGGGGTGGTTCTGGGAGCGCCCACCATGGTGGCTGGTGTGGAGTAGACACTCACTCAGCACGAGGGACCCTCCCCACGATGAGCTTGTCCAGGCCTGCCCTCTATGGCTCTGCTGACCCCAGCGTCTCTGTTCTTTCTCCTCCTCCATGCCTGTGGTGTGTCTTTGCTCTTTTTGTTTTTTGATTCTGGAGGATGTTTGGGTAAACTCCACCAAACCTGCACTAAGGGTTCCTTTCCGACGCCTGTGGTGAAGCCCCCTCCTCCCTGTCCCTTCCTGCCTTCGGTTCCGGGGTTGGGTAGATACTGGCTGCCTGGCTGCTAGGCTTGAGCCTTGTTCACAAACCTGCCTCTCCTTTCCCCACAGATCTTTGTGGAGTTCACCTCTGTGTTTGACTGCCAGAAAGCCATGCAGGGCCTGACGGGCCGCAAGTTCGCCAACAGAGTGGTTGTCACAAAATACTGTGACCCCGACTCTTATCACCGCCGGGACTTCTGGTAGAGGCGGCTGGGGAGGGTGGGGCAGGGCTGGCTGGGGCTTCTCCCCACTCCCGCCCCCCCCTTATCCCCCTCTGAAGACGATGGGCAGAGGAGTGACAGCCGCAGACACACGACAGCCGGCAGCAACTGGAATGGCAGCAATTAAGGGTGGGGGACTGGGGTTGGGGGGTTAGGGCAGGGAGGGGACTGGGGAAGTGCGCACACAGCCCACACAGACAACAC
>NW_016810644.1:309502-339926 GCF_001698545.2 Rhinopithecus bieti | reverse complement strand
GTGGGGCCCCCCCTTGGGTTCCGGGGTCCCCCCGTGCCCCCCCCTGGTCCCCCGCCCGGGGCCCGGCGCAAGCCCCGCGACACCGAGGCCGAGCGGGGCAGGGGCTGACCGCCATGACCCCCCAGAGCCCGGCGTGAGGGGGCCGAGGTGAGCGCGGGGCGGAGCGCGGGGGACGCCGGCCCACCTGCTCCGGGTGTTCGGGCCTGGGCCGCGGCGTGCGCGGGCTCGCGCCTGGCCAGTTCTGGGTGTCTCTGGCGGCCTTTGTGTCTCTGCTCCTGTGTCGGCCTTGACTGCCCCCGTGTCGGTTGTCTGTCTCTCTCGTGTCTGTCCGCGTCTGTTTCCCGTGGGCCTCTGCCTGTGCCTGTTTCAGTGGACTTAGAAAAGGGTTTGGAGATAGGAGTGTGTCTGTGTGTCTGTCCCGGGTCTCTTTTTCCTCTGCCTGTCATGCCTGTCTGTCAGGATTCTGTTTGTGTCTTTCGAGTTTCTGAGTCTTCATTTCCCTAGGTGTCTCTAGCCCTTCCCTGCGGGCTTTTCTGCCTATGGTGCAAATCTTACCCCCGCCCCGTCTTAACATCTGAGTTTTGCCCCCATACCTATCACCTCCAATCCTGAAGTTTCTTTCCAGGAGTCTGTTCCCTGGTCTAGAATCTGCCCCTTTTCCCCTGTTTTCTGAGTCTCTGGTGTGGTGGTGAAGAGCCCCAGCCTTGGATTCAGAGGCCCGGCTGTCTGCTAAGCTGTGTGGTATTTGCCAGGTGATATTCTCCAGCTCCAAACCTCAGTTTCCTAGTCGTAGGAAATTCGTAGTTCGTAGGCGTTCATAGTTTCTGCATTATAGGGCCCCTGTGCACGTAAGTTGAGGTGATGTTTGTGAAGTACCAGATGGTATCTGACACATAGCAAGTGTGTAATTACTGGGAGCTCTGGTTTTTGTTATTACAGTGCTTAGAGATTTTTACACAGTCCGTGTTAAGATATCGGTCGGTTATTTGGGAGTACTCCTTGGAGAACTTTGCCATATCCTTTGTATTCTTTTTAATCTAATACTTCTCTTGGAATCAATTTAATTTGAAATACGGTCTCATTCTAAGCAGTATCTGAGAAATCTTAGCTTTGATGTGCTAGTTGGGTATTTTTTTCTAATGCACGCCAAATAGGTACACAGCATTAAGGTAGTGCATTTTCTGCCGCCACCCTTTGGAACTGTTCTGTTTTTTTCTCTGATAATAATAGCAGCCAGTGTTATTGAGCGCCTACTATCTGTGGGGCACAGAGCCAAGCACTGTATGTACCCATCTTATTTAATCAACCGGCCTGCCAGGTAGGAATTTCTTCATTTCAGAGTTGAGCAAACTGCATCTCAAGGAGGTTGGCGCTGCAGGTAGCTGATGTGGCCAGGATTTGAACTCACATTTTCTATTCTTTGCCATTAGATTCCGTTTTTCTTGTCTCTTACTTCTCGCCAGGTCTCTTTTTGTTTCTGGGCCTCTGTCTTTCCTCCTTGGCCTCCTGCCTCCCTGTCTTCCCATGTTCTTGTATCTGCTGTTGCTTGTATCTTTCTCATTGTGTCTCTGCCTAGCTCCTTCTGCCCGGGTTTGGGTTTCTGTGTGTCTCTGTCCGGGTCTGTTTCTATTTCTTGTCAGTCCCCTTCTCTGTATTACATCATCTCATCATCTTAATGTGTCAGGCTGGGGCTCTTTTGGGACCCCGGAGAGTTTCTTTTTAACTAGCTACATCTGTCTTCAGGTGCCTGGCTCTCTGGTCTGAGTTTGAAGCAGAGGCCGGCCTCTGTCAGTCATCCCTATCTCCCCTGGGCTTACATCATGGTGGGGCTTTGAAAATCTCCCTCTGTGGCTTGTTGGAGCCGCATAGACCGGTGATCAGAGCTGGCTCTGGAACCAGGCTGCTCCAGGAGTACGGTATGTCCCTGGGCAAAGGGCTGAACCTCCGTGTCTCCGTTTCCACCCTGTGAGGTGGCTGTGAATCATGGGGTTGTTCCAAGGATTAACTGAGTTAATACATGTAAAGCGCTTAAAACAGTGCCTGGCATGGGATACGAGCAGTGTGAGTGTCTGCTGGTGTCATCATCGTTTGCTTGATTCTCCTTCTGTTTCTCATCACCAGTCTTGGGATGGGTTAATTTAATCGAGGTTAATTTAAAAGTATGAGTTTTGGAGTTCAGGTGGGCCTTGGTTTGAGTCTGCCCTGCTATTCCTGGTGTGTGACCTTGGTTGAGTTAGTTAACCTCCAGGAGCCCAGTCTCTGCATGCAGTATTGAAAAATGTAATGTCCCTCTTGTGCTGAGTGAGCACCTGGCACACAGCTGGGACCCAGGCAGTGGGGCTGTTAGGTTCCTTATCTCTCCTGAGCCCTGGGCTTCCCCTATCCTTGGGATGTCTGGTCTTCTGGCTTCCCCGGTTCTTCCTGCCGCTCTGGGTTGGCTCCCTGCTCCTGCCCCTGTCTTTAATCCCTTCATCCTTCGTCAGCCTTCTTTCTCATGTGTCCTTGTTTTGCTGTGGATTCCTGCCCGCTCCATCCTTGTTCCAGAGGTCTGTCCTGTCCTCCCTCTCCACTTCCTCCTTGCATGGTTTACGGAATGGTTTTTCTGGGCCAGCTTCTTTGCTAGGAAAAGCCACGTCCAGACAAACATGTTCTCTGCCCCCATGGGGCCTGTGGGTTGACCTGAGCTACAGAATCAGACAAAAGAATATAAAATCAGGAGGGAGGCTGGGTTTACTGATGAGGCTCCAGGGAAAGGTGACCGTGATGTTTGGGTGTGGACCTGGGAAGTGTAAGCAGAGCACTTGGGGTGAGTGGACATCCCTGGGTGAGGAAGAAGGAAGAGCGCATGGGCAGGACGGAGTGCCTCTGGATGTGCCGCCAGTGTTTACAGGGCGTCAGTTCCCTAGATGACCGCACGGAGCCCCATTTGACGGAAGAGAAAGCTGAGGTGCAGGAGATGGCAGCCCACCCAGGGTGGCCTGGCCAGGAACTGGCTGAGCCAGGGTGTGGGGCTGTGATGTGCCACTGCATATACTCTGCCTCACTGAGCAGGGGCCCCAGCAGGAAGGAGGCAGCCTGTTTGAGGAACTGAAACATGGATGGGGTTACTTTGAGACCTAGAGGTTAACAAGGGACGGAGCCTTCTGGGCCACAGTTAGGAACTCATCTTTGACCCTGAGGGCTCTGGGCAGCCCATGTCCCACTTGTGTTTCCAGAGGTCCTGTTCCTCTCTCAGATGCGGTGACCTGCCAGCGCCTGCCACAGCCTTCGTCCGGGAGTCGCCGCGTCTCTCCACGCATCAGGGGCCCTGTGCCCCTTGCTGCTGCAGCCAGGCACCATGTCGACCTCGTCCTTGAGGCGCCAGATGAAGAACATTGTCCACAACTACTCAGAGGCGGAGATCAAGGTTCGAGAGGCCACGAGCAATGACCCCTGGGGTCCGTCCAGCTCCCTCATGTCAGAGATTGCCGACCTCACCTACAATGTCGTCGCCTTCTCGGAGATCATGAGCATGATCTGGAAGCGGCTCAACGACCATGGCAAGAACTGGCGGCACGTCTACAAGGTCAGCGTCCCGCTCTCCTCCCCAGGCAGGTGCAGGGGCTCAGGCGGGAGGGCAGGAGCCCATGTTGTGCACCCTGCCTGGGATGGCGTCCCGGTTCTCAGGAGGAGCTGTAGAAGAGCAAAATCTCTCTTTTTGTTTAATGAAGGCAACGAACGTAAGGCGAAGAAGTTTGGAGCCTTGTGGTTAAAATCTGTTTTTGAGTGAGTGGTGCATTCGTAAGATTCATGTGCTGAGGAGGCCTGAAAGGGCCACGGTGCCCATCTCTTCTGTGTGCCCAGATACCCAGTTCCTTTCCTCAGAGAGCCAAGTTTCCGCTCTGGGCCCCGTCTGTGAATGCCCCTCAGGCAGATGTGTGCTCCCCATGGCACAGGTGATGCCACGCTGGGGATGAACGCTGAAACAGTGTCGTGTTCTCACACTCCTTGTCAGACTCAAAAGCCTGCATACCGTTTGCTGGCATCGATCCGACTGGGAGAGACAGGACCATAGGGATGGAATGCAGATAGCAGGTTGGTGCTCGCCGGGAGTTGGACGGGAGGGGTCACCTGCAAAGGGCAGCACGAGGACATTTTGGGGGCAGCGGGACTGTTCTGTGCCTTGAGTGCCGTAGTGGCTTCATGTCCTGTGCATTTGTCAGAACTCAGACTGATGTTAAAATGAGCGAGTCTTACCATATGTAAATGAGACCCCAATTTAAAAAAGGAAAATGAGGCTTTATCTTAAACATTCCCTATCAGGATGTAAAAGATTTGCCGCCTTTTTTTTTCTTTTACAACTGCAGAACTTTCAACTCTATGGATTGGTCATCATTTATTTAACTAGTGACTTGTTGATGGATTTTTTTGAAAAGGGTTTTGCAGTGTTTTAAGAATGAGATGGCCGTGAATATCCTGGTACCTTTGCTGTTTTCTAGAACTGGAGTTGCTGAGTCAAGAGACTCGTGCATGTGTAATTTCGGCAAATGTGTCCAAAGTGCCCTCCATGGATGTGGCCTAGTTGCTGGCCCTGATCCACTGACCACACACGCAGATCGCAGGTTTTGGGCCAAAGGGCTCGCGCCTGTGAGCAGGACTCAGCGAGTGGGTTTTCAGTTTGCTGCTCTTGGGGTCCAGGGGCCTTAGCATCCCCACCTTTGGTCTTTGGTTACTGGGTTACTGTGTTCCTCGTGTTACGGCAAAGTGGCCAAGGGCGTGGGCTGGGGCCGGGTTACTCTCCCAGTGGTGGGATCTCGGGCTCGTCCCTGAATCTCCCTCTGTGAGGGCCCGTGGAGTTGATTCACGTCCGACTCGGGTTAGGGGCTGGTGAGTGTTAGACAGCTGCTGTTGCGGTCCATTGGCAAGCATCTGCAGAGGGCCCGCTCAGGGTGTCTTGGTGCACCAGACCTGCAAGGCTCCACCCTCATGCCCTTAGACCTGGGCCTTTTCTGGGCGAGGTCCCCGTCCTTGCTGATTTTTGAGACTTCTGCCCAGGTGAGGGCAGTTCCCTCCCCTCACAGGTGAGGAGGCTGAGGCCCAGAGCGCTGCACCACTTCCACGTGGAAGCAGCGTTGAGGCTCGTTTCCTGTGACTCTTTTTCATGCCCAGCCCGACACACCAAGATTGGGTTGAGTCATAGGTTGAATCAGTTATTGGTCATTTACTGTGAAGGGCTGGGTGGCGTTTGTTTAGTTGACGATCTTGGAAAAGCCTGGGGGTGCAGGGGAGCCTCTGTGGAGGCAAGGAGGAGGGGCGGGGCTAGAGGGGCAGGTGGGGCCGGAGGGGTGGGTGTGCAGAGGTGATAAATCCAGAGGGGCCCTAGACGCAGATCCTTCCTGGCTAGTGGCCAGAGTGATGCTGCTGGGGGCAGAGACAGAGTGGCCTGTGGGCAGGGCTGGCAGGTGCCAAGGCCTGAGAGTCTGCTGGGGAGCATGCGGTGCTGGTAGCCGCGGTGGACGGCGGGCAGGGCAGGAGAGGGATGTGGCCGTCAGTGCCAGGCGGGGCTTGGGCTGCTTCCTAAAGGAGGTGGGAGAGCCTCCATGGGGAAGCAACTTGATTTTTTTTGTTCATGCCGCACTTTTGTCCTGAGGTTGGTTACCTGTGGGCAGCCTCTTGCTGGACGGTGCTGGGGACCCAGCCCTGATCAAACCTGACCCCGACCCTCAGGCAGCTCCCAGGTAGGTGGGAGTTGAGCCGATAGGTTGGCGGGTGCCATGAAGGAGGGAACACAGCACAAGGCTCTGCAGGCCTCAGGCAGTCAGGGCAGACTTCCTGGAGGAAGCAGCCAGCCAGTCACAGGTCTTAGCCAGCCTTTCTAGCCTGGTTCTTTCTAATAACTTTGTAAAGGCAGATTTACTGAGGTATAATTTGCACACAATAAAACCCAGCCTTTCAAGATAGAGTTTTCTGGGTTCTGACAGATGCACGTGTTTCATAATTGTCATCACAGCCAAGGCATAGAAGGTTTTGTCACCCCCAAGACCTCCCCTGTGGTTTTTGCGGCCCCTCTGGGACCCTCCCCAGGCCTGGCTGTTCTTGCTGGGTTCACCATCCTCACAGCATCTCTTGATTCTTGGGACTCTCCTTTCTGTGCTCCCCACAGCAGAGTCTGGGCGCCGGCCTTTTTCTTTGAGCTTGGGGATCCCCAGCCCATGTGGCTGAGGTCGTGGGGTTCCTGCTCCACCCTGAACTGCTGATTCCTCACACTGACGGTGGGGTTCAGCCTCACTACCCCTGGGCAGGGTTGATGGTGTCTGTGGAAACCTGCTCTGGTTGCTGCTTGTGCTGCCTGCTGGATGCTGTCCTGAGAGCAGCTTTGTGAGGTCAGCACGTGTCACTGCTGTCCCTGCTGTGGCATGTGCTGATAGCTAAGCATAGGCACAGGGCAGGGGTCCAGGAGGGGCTCCCTGCGTCCACGTCTAGCCAGCGCCTCCCCTCTTGGATGACCACTTCTGTCCCGCAGTCCCCTTCTGGAAGTACGGGTGATGAGGACGACCCCACGGGCCCTGAGGCCCTGAGCCACTGTGAAGCTGCTGTGCGCCCTCTGACCCTCTCCGGAGCCCTCTGTGCTGACCTGTTCCGGCATGAGGGCGGGTCCTCTTGCTTCCCACCATCCCTTTGCCACATGGTCTCATCTTGTCACTTCACCCCAGGTGGTGGGTTGTGCAGGAGCAGTCTTTCCACTTTGATGGATGGGGAAACTGAGGCCCAGAGATGGGGGAGGTGGGGCTTGGGCCCGTCTGTTCAGAGCCCAGGCTGTCCCACCCTGTGGCCCTGCTGGCTGGTACTTTGTGGATCTTACTGTCCCCGTGGAGAAGGAGGGTGGTCTGTGGGGGCCTCGCGGGCCTGGCTCTGCACGGCCTCCCTGCGTGGCCTTGGGGGTGAGTCTTGGTGAGTAAGGGCCGGCGTTTATTTGGTAACTTGTATGTGTAGCACACATAGGTTCTCATCAAATCCACAGTTACCTGGTGAAGGAAGTTCTTTTCTTCCTTTTTCTCTGTTTTCCAGATGAGGAAACTGAGACACAAAGGAGCTCAGCTCTACCACGCAGGATGTGGTAGAGCCAAGAGGAGTCCCGAGCCCACCCTCTGGACCCTGTGTGGAGCCCCGAACACCCCCTCTGGGTCCTGCCCCGAGCCCACCCTCTGGGCCCTGCACTGCCACCTCACTTCTGAGGAATGCAGGGTCTCTCAGTCTTGACTTTAAACCAGGGGTCAGGAAAGTACAGCCCACTGGTGAAATCCCACCCACAGCCGTTTTTGTAAAAAAGTAAAGGAACACAGCCAGGCCCATTCATCTGTGGCTGTGGAGTAGTTGAGACAGAGAGTATATGGCCTGAAAAACAAATATTTTCATCTGGCTCATTACAGAATGTTTGCTGATTCCTGTTTTAAACTTTATTTCTGCATTGCAGCATGTCCTTGATAAAGCTACCTTTAGCATTAAAAAGGACTATTACTTTATGCATTTGGCCACTGCTTTTGTTTGTTTTAGAAAAGCAAAGGAGAAACAACTTATTCTGCAAACTTTTTTTTTTTTTAACTTCTTTAGAGACAGGGTCTTGCTCTGTAGCCCAGGCTGGAATTCAGCAGTACAATCATAGCTCACCGAGCCTTGACCTCCTGGGCTCCAGGCATGGTTGAGGAATAGCTGGGACCACAGGCACATATCACCATGCCCGGCTAATTTTAAAATATTTTAAAATTTTTTGTAGAGATGAGGGGTCTCACTGTGTTGCCCAGGTTGGTCTTGAACTCCTGGGCTCGAGTGATCCTCTTGTCTTGGCATCCCAAAGGGCTGGGATTAGACGTGAGCCACTACATCTGGACCACTTGCTCACTTCTAAAATAAGGTTTTAAATTTTTGATTAAGGAATTGCATACTAAGCACATCATGAATGTCTAACATATTGGACACCTGTGTAGCCTTCGCCTAGAGGGAGGTAGAGGATGCATCCAGCCTTCCAGGTTCCCTCAGGAAACCCGTCTCCTGCGGGCACCGTGTCTGACTTCTGTCTGCCAAGACTGTTCTAGAACTTTATATACAGGGAGTCACATGCGTGGTCTTTTGTGTCTGGCTTCTTTTGCTCACCATCAGGTCAGCAAGGTTGACTGTGCTGTTGCATAAAGCAGTTGTTCATTTATTTTGAGAAAGAGTCTCACTGTTGCCCAGGCTAGAGTGCAGTGGCGTGGTCTCGGCTCACTGCAGCCTCCGCCTCCTGGGCTTAAGCAATCCTCCAGCCACAGCCTCCCAAGTAGCAGGGATGACAGGCACGTGCCACCATACCTGGCTCATTTTTTGTTTTATTTATTTATTTATTTATTTACTTACTTAGAGGTGGGGTTTCACCATGTCGCCCAGGATGGTCTTGAACTTCTGGACTCAAGTGATCCACCCACTTCAGCCTCCCAAAGCACTGGGATTACAGGATTGAGCCACTGCACCCAATCTAATAAGATTAAGTAATAACCTTATTATTAAATAATTAATCTTATTAAATAATGTTTGTTTAATTATTCTTTCTTATTTATGAGACGGAGTCTCGCTGTGTCGCCCAGACTGGAGTGCAATGGCGCGACCTCAGCTCACTGCAACTTCTGCCTCCCAGGTTCAAGCAATTCTCCTGCCTTAGCCTTCTGAGTAGCTGGGATTACAGGTGCCTGCCACCACACCTGTCTAATTTTTGTACTTTCAGTAGAGATGGGGTTTCACTATATTGGCCAGGCTGGTCTCGAACTTCTGACCTCGTGATCTGCCCACCTTGGCCTCCCAAAGTGCTGGGATTACAGGTGTGAGCCACCGTGCCCAGCCTATTTTTTGTTTTTTCTTGAGACGGAGTTTCGCTCTTACTGCCTAGGCTGGAGTGCAGTGGCGCTATCTTGGCTCGCTGCAACCTCTGCCTTCCAAGATCAAGTGATTCTCCTGCCTCAGCCTCCTGAGTAGCTGGAATTGTAGGCGCATGCCAGCACGCCCAGCTAATGTTTTGTATTTTTAGTAGAGATGGGGTTTCACCATCTTGGCCAGGCTGGTCTCTAACTCCTAACCTCAGATGATCTGCCTGCCTCGGCCTCCCAAAGTGCTGGGATTACAGGCGGGAGTCACTGTGCCCAGATATGTATTTGTTTCATTTATTGATTTATTTTATTTATTTACTTACTTATTTTTGAGACGGAATCTTGCCCTGTCGTCCAGGCTGGAGTGCAATGGTGCGATCTCGGCTTACTGGAACCTCTGTCTCCTGGGTTCAAATGATTCTCCTTGCCCCAGCCTCCTGAGTAGCTGGGATTACAGGTGTGCGCTACCACACCCAGCTACTTTTTTGTATCTTTAATAGAGATGGGGTTTCTCCATGTTGGCCAGGCTGGTCTCAAACCCCTGACCTTGTCATCCACCCACCTCGGCCTCTCAGAGTGGTAAGATGACAGGTATAAGTCACCACACCCGGCCTTATTTATCTATTTTTAAATGGAATCTCACTCTGTCTCCCAGGCTGGAGTACAGTGGCGTGATCTTGGCTGACTGTAACCTCTGCCTCCCCCATCCAAGGGATCCTCCCACCTCAGCCTCCTGAGTAGTGGAGATGACAGGTGTGCACCACCATGCCTGGCTAATTGTTTTGTATTTTTAGTGGAAACAGTTTCACCATGTGGCCCAGGCTGGTCTCGAATCCCTGACCTCAGGTGGTCACCTGCCTCAGCTTCCCATAGTGCTGGGATTAGAGGTGTGAGCCACCACGCCTGGCCTGGTTTATTTTTTATTTCAGGGCATGTGGTAGTCCCACTGTGTGAGTGTACCATAGTTTATATTTGCATTTCACTGTGGGTGGGTTTTCGCACTATTTCCCACTTCACAATCTTTTTAGCTGCGATACCAAAGTCCAGAGAGCTCTGGAAACAAAAGTGTTTCATGATCCATTTGGCACAAAGTCTGACCCAGACTGAAGTGAGGTCGTTTATGTGGTGTCTGCTGGTCCCGCAGTAATGTGGCTGTTGGCAGGACTCTGCCTGGAGCGTTCTCTTATGTGTTGTATGTGCATTGTTTTCCTAGTCTGAACTCAGGAAAATTCTGAATTCCAGAACATAAGGGTCCCAGGAGTTGTGGACCTGGGACTGCCTCTTGGCTTAGGGTGTGATAAAGCATAGAAATGGCTTATCTTCTTTCCTTTCTCTTTTCCTGTAAATACCTTGAGGCCGGTTAAAGACCAATCTCTGATTACACTGTAAATGCTGTTAACACACCTTTGAAAGGCCTTGCCAGAGCTAGGTCCAGCTGCCTCAGAGGGTGAGGAGATACGAATGGCCCTGGCATCTTTCCTGGCAGATTTCTCCTTGGTTCAGGCGGAGCTTAGCTGTGATAGCTGACTCTTCCCCTAGGAGCCCTGGGTGGGTTTCTGTGGCTCTGTGAAGGCCCTGGAATCACCTGCAAAATTAAAGGTGTGCCTTTTTCTGAGGTCAGTGACCAAGACACCCCTGCAGAGCCTTAAGGGGGCCATGACCCCTCAAGCCCAGGACTTGAGCCTGAGCTAGGAAGAGCCACAGAGACCTTGGTCCCCCCGCCCCCACTATTAATTTCAACTTGTTGAGAGCAAGTTTGTTTTCATAGTATAAAATGCAAAACATACCACAGGGTGCAGATTGAACGATCATGTTCCCTCTGCCCTGTCCTCTTGCTCCTGGTGGTGTGGAACCTGGGTGCCCCTCCCGAGAGAACCCAGGCCTACGTGGGCCCTTGCGTGGATCTCTTCCCTTCTTGCAGAGGTGACAAGCTACTGCTCCAGGCTGTTAATACCAGCGTGAGGATTTACAGTCAGAAATACTGACACATTTCAAACTGAATACTAAGACCCCTTTCATTGTGATTTAACGAATGTGGTTTTCTTGGCCATGTTACTTTAGATTTTAGTTGTGGAGAAATAGGGCTCCGGGATGCCAGGTAATGCCCACGGTGGCTGTGGTGCCTGCAGCTGCCATTTCCTGTTTTATTTGGATTGAGATGGAGCTCCTGCAGTGTGCAGTCCTCTTCATACCGCACAGTTCAGTGGCATTCGGCCCATGCACAGTGCTGTGCGACCACCTCTGTCCAGCTTCAGAACTCCTTCATCGCCCCAGAGAGAAAACCCATAGCTTCAGGTGTTCCCTCTCCATGCCTCCCTCCACCCCTGGCAACCCATAATCCACTCTCTGTCTCTCTGGATTTGCCGGTTCTGGATGATTCATGTCCCAGGCCGTGTGGCCTACTGTGCTGGTGTCTGTCGCTGAGCGCAGTCCCTCTGCGGCTGCGCCCCGTCACAGCATGGGGCCGTGTCATACTCGGTGGGGACAGGTGGGTTGTGGGACTTGCACCCAGTCGGCTGCCCCGGGGCCTGGGCCGTCTCCAGCCCGCCTCGCGGTGCCTGCCCAGCGTGCTGACCGCCCAGCGTGCTGACCGGGTGTCCCTGTGCCTGCCCGCAGGCCATGACGCTGATGGAGTACCTCATCAAGACCGGCTCAGAGCGCGTGTCACAGCAGTGCAAGGAGAACATGTACGCTGTGCAGACGCTGAAGGACTTCCAGTATGTGGACCGCGACGGCAAGGACCAGGGCGTGAACGTGCGCGAGAAAGCCAAGCAGCTGGTGGCCCTGCTGCGTGATGAGGACCGGCTGCGGGAGGAGCGGGCACATGCACTCAAGACCAAGGAAAAGCTGGCACAGACCGCCACGGGTGAGCTCTCCCTGCATCCCCTGACGGCCTAGAGTCTGTCCTCTGCCTGCTGCGGCTCCCAGCACCCAGCCGCCCGCTTCCCTCCCTCCCAGCCAGGAGGGACTGAGGCATCCCCCTTTTCCTCTCCTCACCTGGGACCCTTGCTCTGGTCTCACTTGCGCCCTTTTTTCCCTTAGCACCTCCCATGCAGCAGCTCCGGGACCCTCCCTGCCTCTTGCCTTGTGCCCCGGGACAGGTCTAGAATTGGGAACTTTTATTTCACTTCCCCATAGCCTCAGGGCCTGAGGGCAGTCAGTGCTGGGGACAGGGCTCTGAGGGGACAGTCACACAGTGACCCCCGAGGGTGCCGTGCTTCTGTCTGCGCCGAGATGAGGGGAACATCGGAGAGGCAGAGGGTGGCCTGGAAGGGGCACAGAAGGAAGGCCAGAGCCAGGGCCTGCAGGTTGCACCAGGCATCTGGGCCTGCGTTAGGAGCCTTGACAATGCCTTCCGGAGGTGGAGGACTCAGTCTGGTGGGTGGTTACCAGCACTGAAAACAAAACTTGAAATAGTGCCTCCCACATCGTCAGGCCAAGATCTGTCCCACGAAACATTTCCAGTTGTGTGATGGGTGTGTGGGCCTTGGACTGTGCCGGAAAGTGTGATCTATGCTGGTCGTGGGCTCACAGCCGTGAAGAGACTAGTCCTGCTGCTCAGGACTGGGAGGGAGGCGGGAGAATGTCTGCGAGGCTCTTCTGCTCTCCAGGAAGAGTGGAGGTGCCTCAGTTAGTGGGGGTGTGTGAGATGGGGAAGGGCCGCTAGAGCACTGCCCTGGAGATGGAGGTGGGTCAGCCAGGCCGGCGCAGACAGCACAAAGGGCCTGTGGCCCCCATGGGGTCCGGCTCGAGGGACGGGACTTGTTTGGGGAAGTCTAGGCCTTCTGTTTGGACAGGTCTCATTTGGGATCACCGTTCAGCACCCATGGGGATACATGGGTGTGATGGGGTGTGTACGGCCCTGCCCAGAACTCCAGAGTAAGGACCCAGGAACTGGTAGACGGCATGAAAGCAGAGAGTGTGAAGTGGAGGGAAGAAGCTGGCGTGGTGTTGGAGCGCTCAGAGCTGGGGACACCAGGAGGGAGTGTGGGCGGCTGAGAGGGGCTGGTCAGCTTGAGGCAGGCAGGTGGGCGGCGGGGTTGGGGTGGACTGAGGAGGGACGTTGGCAGGAGCTGGGAGGAGAGCAGGAGCCTCAGGGAAGAGGCCTGAGGGTGGGAGATCCTGGCTCGGGGGTGGTCAGACTCTGTGCAGGGCCAGAGCCAGCGTCCTCTGCGTTGCTGGCCATGCCTTCCCATCCCAGCTGCCTGGCCCTGTCTGCCAGCGGTTGCTGGGAAGCGGCTGCGCCCCTCTGACACTCACCAAGGACTCGGGAATTTGAATTTCATGTAATTTTCACATGTCTTTTTAGGAGTTTTCAGTTGTTATTTAATTTTTTAAGGGTACTGAAGTTTTCGCCCATCTTGGTGCATTCTTTTCATTTTTTCCCACCATTGAAAAATGTAGCCGGGCACGGTGGCTCAAGCCTGTAATCCCAGCACTTTGGGAGGCCGAGACGGGCGGATCACGAGGTCAGGAGATCAAGACCATCCTGGCTAACATGGTGAAACCCCGTCTCTACTAAAATACAAAAAACTAGCCGGGCGACCTGGCGGGCGCCTGTAGTCCCAGCTACTCGGGAGGCTGAGGCAGGAGAATGGCGTGAACCCGGGAGGCGGAGCTTGCAGTGAGCTGAGATCCGGCCACTGCACTCCAGTCCGGGCGACAGAGCAAGACTCCGTCTCAAAAAAAAAAAAAGAAAATGTAAAGGCCTTTCTCAGACCTTCTCAGGCCAGCTGCGGCTGCCACTGTGGTGTGCTGGCCCCTGTCCTGGAGCGAGCTGTGTGGAGGGCTGTGGCTGGGGAGGAGGTTGGGGGCAGCTAGGGAGTGCGCCCTGAGACCCCCAGTGGGCGGGCAAGGGCCTGTGGTCCCCGGGCAGCACCGAGGCTGGGTGATCCGAGGCTGGGTGATGCGAGGCTGGGTGATCCGGTGATGGGAAGGCCCAGGTGTTGCTGGCTGAGTGCCGGTGTTACCTGTGTTGTGGGAGGTGCGGCCCTCGGGGCTGCTGGGCATTGGATTTAGCCACCACCGGGCTGGGGGGGTTGGGGCATTTGCAAGGTAGAGGTTGGGCAATGGGGTGTAGATTCCCAGCACCCACACTGAGAGTCCTCAGAGCTTAGGAGGAAGTCGCAGGGGCAGGGAAGAGGAGGAGGGGCCACAGGAGTGTGGTCTTCCCTGTGCCCTGGCCTCACCTGTGCCCCACGCTGCCCTTCCATCTGCCCATCCCCCCAGACGGCCACTTACCCACCCAAATCTGTCAACCGCTGCTGGTTCTCTCATCCTTTTTCACTCATAACCCCAGATGGTCATCCTTTGGCCCCGCTCTGCCACTCACGTGCTCCCTGGGCATACCATGCACCCAGTCCTGCTGGGCACACTGCAGGGGGGCCAGCCTGGGGGCCCCTGAACCTGGTACAGGTGGGGCCACCAGACAGCTGCCTGCTGCAGCTCCAGGCGAGGGGAGCCAAGGCCTGCTCGTCAGGGAGAGGCCTGGGCCTAGGGTTGGGTGGCGACAGAAGTATAGAACACAGGTGCAAGGCGTCTTGGAGCTGGAGCGGACAGAACTTGCTGACGAGTGCACAGTGGTGGGGAGGGCGGGTTAGGAGAGGCAAGGTCCACCCTGGGGCTTTGGAGGCTGGGGCGATGGCCCCGCGCTCGGCGGGCCTGGGGCCTGGTTGGAGCCTGTTCTCTACACTGTGGAGGGGGCCTAGGGTCCACAGGCCTTGAGGGTGGAGAGAACAGTGTCAGGACAGAGTTTGAGGGTAGGTGAGGGTCACTGAGAGGATGCTGCAGTGGAGGCCGGGGATATCTCAGCACCCTCCTGGAGGGTCCGGCCATGCTTTCCTGTGTCCTCTCTCTCCCTTCCCCTCCTGCTCCTGGAACCAAGGGCTCCTTACTGGCCACTCCCCAACCCTGACCAGGCCTTGGATCCTGCCGTCTCAACAGACGCTGTTCTCCCACTCTGAATTCCAGTTGTTCCCTGCCAGAGCTATCATTCTCCACAAGCCCTGGACACAGAGGCCTGGGAGACCCGGGAGGAAGGGCCTCCCATCCCCCAGGGGCCCAGTGACAGACCCCAGGCACGCGGGGAGTCCTGGTGGTGGCAGGGCTCAGAGGTTCCTGGGGTTCCCCATCTGCTTATCAGACTGACTTTTGCTCTGGTCCTTCCCTGATGCCTGGCCCCTCCCATGGGTGGGGCTGCCTGCGGCCCCCACCCCTCTCCCCTGGGACCCTGCATCCCCACCCTTTCTCCTCTGAGCACCTGGTGTCTGGTCTCTGCCTCGGTCCTAGTCTTGGCCTTCAGAGGTTGTAGGGTGGGGGACTAGGGCGATGGGGTTGAACACTGAAGCCCCCGTCTGTCTAGGCTGTGGGGTTTCCTGTCTCTCGTTCCCTGGTCTGGGTCTCACGCGTTTCTCCCCTACCCTCCAGCCTCATCAGCAGCTGTGGGCTCGGGCCCCCCTCCTGAGGCGGAGCAGGCATGGCCACAGAGCAGTGGGGAGGAGGAGCTGCAGCTCCAGCTGGCCCTGGCCATGAGCAAGGAGGAGGCTGACCAGGTACTGGGCGTGCAGCTGGGGCTGTCTGTCCGCTACCCGCCTCCATGTCTCACCTCAGGCTGCCTCCCAGCCAGACTCGGGCCTGGCCCTCACTTTCGCTGCTCCACGTGCTGTCACTCGTCTCCTCCCCAGTCCTGCCTCATCCTCACCCCCGTCCCTCTGCGTGTCGCTCTCTGCCTGTCCCTCACTGGTTCAGGGACCCCAAGCCCTCTCTTCCTTTGACCCTATCTGACTCTGGCTCTGCCTCTGCCTCTGCCTCTGCCTCTGGCCCCTCCCACCATGCCCCTCACACTCTCTCTCCCCCAGCCCCCATCCTGCGGTCCCGAGGACGACGCCCAGCTCCAGCTGGCCCTTAGTTTGAGCCGAGAAGAGCATGATAAGGTCAGAGCAGCCTCCCTGTCCCTGCCTCTGCCAGGGACTCCCCTCAGACCAGCCCCATCGCCCCTCCCTAAGTCACCCCCCACCATCCTGCTGGGCTGGAAAGCCCACAGGCTCACGCATGTTGAAACCTCCGTACCTTCAGCCGTAGGATGTAGGACCTCAGGTCAGACAGAGCCTGGGTGGCGGCCAGCGCAGCCGTGCCAAGGTTGCTTGGGTGACCAGGGTCCCTTCCTCCCCCCAATGCAGGAGACACCACCGAGGCAGGTGCCTGTCCTCCCTGGGTGCCCCAGCACAGCACCCCACTCTCCTCATCCCCGTGTCCCACCTGACCTTTGACCCAGGTGCCCCATCCCCATTTCATACATTGTCCGCATCCCATCGAATCCTTCAGCCGCCTTCATTGGGCTGGGAGGGGTTGCTGGGGCTTCCGGGCTGAGGTGGCCTCTGCCTACGGCCCACGTTCTCACGTCTCCCTGGCCGCTGCCCATGCCCCAACAGGAGGAGCGGATCCGTCGCGGGGATGACTTGCGGCTGCAGATGGCGATCGAGGAGAGCAAGAGAGAGACTGGGGGCAAGGAGGAGGTGAGCGGGGCTTGTTCTGCCCTCCCTGCCCGCAGGTGTCCGTCCGTCCCCTGCTCACTCCTGCATGGCCAGGTCCCTGGAGCAGAGGCTGAAACACAAGGTCCTGGAGCTGGGCACTGGGTTTCCAGGCCCGGTCGGCCTCTCACTGCCTCTCCCTCCCCACTGGGCTGAGGCTGGTGACTGACCAGGCTGCCCTGCAGCCACCTTCTGTGGTCAGCACTGGCCATCCCTCTTCGGGCCGAGCACCATGAGGGCCACCCCCGGCCCACAGCTGAATGGGGAGGCCCAGAATAGGTCAACAGCCTGACATGGCCACAGGGAGGAGGGTGCAGGACTCACCCTTCTGTTACACTTTCTTGGGCACCTCCTTGGTGCCATGCCATGTGCTGCACACCAGGGCCTGTTGGTGAGCGAGGAGGCACGGTCCCGCCCTTGCAGACAGTGTTTCTGTGGCATTCCTGTGCTCTGCAGCGGAGTAGCAAACCCTCCCACAACCTTGCGCTTTCAGGTCACGCTTCAATACTTCTCTGTGACGGGGCCCGGCTGGCTGGTTTTGTTTCGTGTCAGAGCTGAGGTCACTCTCGCCTCTGGGCCCAGGGCGTCCACACTGGCCTTGCCCTCCAGCCTCCTCCCCTGGCCTCTCCCCAGTTACTAGTCTGTCCCGAGTGTCCTCACAGCACAGTAGTCGCTGCTGCCGCCCCCCAGGAGAGGCTCATCGGGCTGGGTTGGAGTTGGCTCCCCAGCCTGTGCACTGCTGTTGGTCTCAGCAGGTCCTGAGGCCAGCCCAGGTTTGAGGGGTGGGAACAAGGCCTCCTCTCCATGGGAGGTGACACATAGCTTGTGACCATAAGTGATAGGCACAGTGGGACTTTCTTGGTAGATGGAAAGCCTCTTTATGTTGGCCTCGGCCAAGGGATCTCTACCAGTGTCCCCCACAGCTCAGTGACCCCAGTAAGGGCTGCCCCGTTGGAGGAGCACCAGATCTCACCCATCTGTTCTCCTGCCCTGCCCTGGACTCAGCTCTTCTTCCCCTCCCATCCCCCCGGGGCCTTTGCCTCACGGTGCTGACTGGAGATGTGTGCATGAGTCTGTTGGGGGCACTTGCACTTTCTGAGACAGGGGCTCTGGTTAGCTGGGCCCGTCATGTGGCACCTCCAGAACACAGGACCTTGCATGCGTGTGCATGCGGCGTGGGAAGGCCTGCAGTGCGGTGACTGGGTGACGGCAGGACCTTGCATGCGTGTGCATGTGGCGTGGGAAGGCCTGCAGTGCGGTGACTGTGGGGTGACGGCAGGGCAATGTAGGGGCATCATGAGAGGTGCTCAGGGTGACCTGAGTGGGGTTCACGGGGGGCTTCCCAGGGGAAGGCATGGAGCAGGGACTGGCAGGGCTGACTGAAGAAGGCACAGTGGGCAGAGGGAGGATTGAGCTGCTTTGGGTTGAGTGAGGGGAGGGCTTGGCCTCCATCCTCAGGGCTGGGCAAGGACCTGGGAGCAGGTGGGGTTAAGGGGCTGCCCTGGTGTGTGTGGAGAATGGATGTGGGGCAGGGGTGTGGCCTGTTTTGGGGCTCCCTGGGGTGGGGGAGTGGGCAGGGGTGGGCCGACCCTAGGACGTATGAGGAGGGAGGGTGGGTGGTGTGTTTGGGGCCTGCCTCCCTCTTACCCCTTACGGATGGCTGCTGTCTGGACACCCAGGGCCTGGCCACCTCCCCAGCGACGGGTCCCAGCTTGGTCCCTGTCCTGGGCTTCCCACCACTTCTTCATGCTCCTTCTCTTCTCTCTCCCCCACAGTCGTCCCTCATGGACCTTGCTGACGTCTTCACGGCCCCAGCTCCTCCCCCAACCACAGACCCTTGGGGGGGCCCAGCACCCATGGCTGCTGCCGTCCCCACGGCTGCCCCCACCTCGGATCCCTGGGGCGGCCCCCCTGTCCCTCCGGCTGCTGATCCCTGGGGAGGTCCGGCCCCCACGCCAGCCTCTGGGGACCCCTGGAGGCCTGCTGCCCCTGCAGGACCCTCAGTTGACCCTTGGGGTGGGACCCCAGCCCCTGCAGCTGGGGAGGGGCCCACGCCGGATCCATGGGGAAGTTCCGATGGTGAGTGCGTGGCCTGCTTGCATGCGGCCTCTATGCCTGTGTGCACCTGTCCTTGGTTGGCTGTGCCCTTGGACAGGGACAGATGCAGCCAGGTGGCACTGGGCAGTGGTGGGGGCATCCTCGGTACAGGGGAGGGGTAAGGGAGGGGGTCAGATGAGACAGGACAGGGCGTGTGAAATTGTGCCTTGGAGGACATGGGGGTGTGCTATGGGGAGGGGATGGCAGCTCAGCCAAGGGGCACAGAGGCTGCGGCCAGGGCAGAGCCTGTGCGACGTAGGCATCTGGGAAGGGCGGTGGGTGGAGCTGGGAGGTGCGGGTGGAGAAAGGCCTGACACCTAGCTGGACAGGGGAGGGGTGGGGGAGCTGAGGGAGGGCTGGGTAGGTCTGGCAGAGGCTGCAGGGAAGCCCCTCACCCCAGCTGGGGTCCCAGGGGCAGAGCCTGGCCGTGATGCCCAGTTGGAATTTGAGTTTGTGTGCGGGAGGCCGGGAGCGAGGGAGCTTTTGTGTGAATAGCAACAGATTTAGAGGCAATGGTCCCCCCTGGCCATCTGGGCAGTCAAGGTTGCCAGCTCCTCATGCTCTTTTGTCCTCACCCAGGTGGGGTCCCGGTCAGTGGACCCTCGGCCTCCGATCCCTGGACACCGGCTCCAGCCTTCTCAGACCCCTGGGGAGGGTCCCCTGCCAAACCCAGCACCAATGGCACCACAGGTACTGCAGTGGGGGTGGGAACGGAGCCCCGGGCGGGAGTGAGTGGGAGATGTTAGAGTCGAGCATCCTAAGGAAGGGTGGACGCCTGGACTGGAGGTGGGAGCTGAGGCGGGGCCCCAGGGAGAGGCTGAGCAGAGCATCCTGACCCCACAGCCACCGGGGGATTTGACACGGAGCCCGACGAGTTCTCTGACTTCGACCGACTCCGCACGGCACTGCCGACCTCCGGGAGCAGCGCGGGTGAGCCCCTGCCTTCCTTCCCAGCGGCCAGAGGGAGCCCCCTAGCTCTTCAGCCCTCCTTCCCAGCAGCCAGAGGGAGCCCCATCCCCGGCTGTCTCTGTCCCGCTCCAGGCGGGGCTGGCTGGACTTAAGGATGAAGAGTTGACTTGGGTAGAGTGGGCCAGAACCATCCACCTGTCTTTAAAAAGTGTGCATCTTGATTTTAGAGAAATTGCAGACTTAGAGAAAAACAGAATTCTTCTCAAGGTTTTCCACCCAAATGTCGACCTCTGACCTGTCTCTGCCTCCACATCACTTGAGTGCCTTGCAAACTCTCCAAGTGTGTCAAAGAACAGGGACTGTCTTGTCCTGTGCAGTGAGCTGCATGGACAGAGGTTTGGAAGGCAGCCGAGGCTCCCCTTCCAGGTCCCCACTCGCCTGCTGGTGGCTCCAGGGCTGGCCAGGGTGCGTCCTCATGGGTGCTGCCTTTAGCTGCCCTGGCTCCTTGGGGTTTTCAGCTGGCGTAAGCCGGTGCCCACCGCCTGTGACGGGCCCATCAGCTGAGTCCCTGAGTGGCTACTCCATCAGGAGTGTCCGAGGTCATTGTGGCCACTAGTGCTTCACCATGGCCCTCAGCTGGCACCTGTCTGTCCCAGGATGTGTCATGTCAGCCTGATCTCTTGGTTTTTTGTTTAAGTGAGCTGTTATTGAGGCACAGGTTGTGGTACAGAAACCTGTTTCCCCTGATGAAAGGCCGGCGGCTAGCGGGGAGTGAGTTGCGCCTGTACTCCCCTCCTCTCATTATCTAGGTTAACACAGAGCAGTCTTCCAGCCTGCAGTTTTCCTTCTTTTTTTTTTGAGACGGAGTCTCACTCTGTCGCCCGGGCTGGAGTACAGTGGCCGGATCTCAGCTCACTGCAAGCTCCGCCTCCCGGGTTCACGCCATTCTCCTGCCTCAGCCTCCCGAGTAGCTGGGACTACAGGTGCCCGCCACCTCGCCCGGCTAGTTTTTTGTATTTTTTAGTAGAGACGGGGTTTCACAGTATTAGCCAGGATGGTCTCGATTCCTGACCTCGTGATCCGCCCGTCTTGGCCTCCCAAAGTGCTGGGATTACAGGCTTGAGCCACCGCGCCCAGCCAGTTTTCCTTCTTTTAGGCTCTTTTTTGTCCCATACAAATGTGTGCATTTTTTCAACGGTAGATAGAATTGTTAAAGCTATTTAAAAAGAGAATCAGGCCAGGCGCAGTGGCTCACGCCTGTAATCCCAGCACTTTTGGGAGGCTGAGGTGGGCGGATCACGTGAGGTCAGGAGTTCAAGACCAGCCTGACCAACGTGGCTGAAACCCCGTCTCTACTAAAAACACAAAATTAGCTGGGCATGGTGGCACACGGCTGTAATCCCAGCTACTCGGGAGGCTGAGGCAGGAGAATCACTTGAACCCAGGAGGTGGAAGTTGCAGTGAGCTGAGGTTGCGCCACAGCACTCCATCCGGGGAAACGAGCGAAACTCCGTCTAAAAAAAAAAAAAAAGACCTCCAGCCAACAGACGTCTTCACGCCGCCCTGGAACACGTGTCTGCGCTGTCTGTCCACTTGGAAGCTCCCACTGGGGCTGTGTACTCAAGGAGTGTCTGAGGGCAGGCTCCTCTGAGCCTGGAGGCGCCTGTGAACAGGACCCCGCTGCCTTCCCCCGTGGGCCTAGAGACCCTGGACAGCCCCTCCCTGAAGCAGTTGCTGCCTTGTGGTTGTCAGAGGGTGACACCTGCTTCCATCATCCCTCTTGCGTTTGCTCACTGGAATCAGACCCACCTTGTGGGAATCTGGGCTGACATGCAAGCTTTTGGCCTGGGCAAGCGTTGCTCCGCTCTGCACCTCAGTTCCTCTTTCCCGAGGCCTCTGGGCACCAGGCTCTTTGACGCACCCCCTATGATGGCCTATACTGCTCCCAGGTTGGAGCCTTGCTGCTATCTGCCCTGTCTGAGCCCCTCTCCCGGCTCCTTTCAGGAGAGCTGGAGCTGCTGGCAGGAGAGGTCCCGGCCCGAAGCCCTGGGGCGTTTGACATGAGTGGGGTCAGGGGATCTCTGGCTGAGGCTGTGGGCAGCCCCCCACCTGCAGCCACACCAACTCCCACGCCCCCCACCCGGAAGACGCCGGAGTCATTCCTGGGGCCCAATGCAGCCCTCGTCGACCTGGACTCGCTGGTGAGCCGGCCAGGCCCCACGCCGTCTGGAGCCAAGGCCTCCAACCCCTTCCTGCCAGGCGGTGAGTGTGGGTCCATCACCTGCCCGAGTCCTCCCTGTGGGTTCCACCAGAGCAGGTGCCTCACAGGGCAGGGATGCTTTGCCCCTCACCTGCACGTGCTGGATGGACACAGGTGAGCTGCGCCACTGACTGCACTCCGTGTCTCTGGTCTTCTCTTCCTGCAGGAGGCCCAGCCACTGGCCCCTCTGTCACCAACCCCTTCCAGCCCGCGCCCCCTGCGACGCTAACCCTGAACCAGCTCCGTCTCAGTCCTGTGCCTCCTGTCCCTGGAGCGCCACCCACGTACATCTCTCCTCTTGGCGGGGGCCCTGGCCTGCCCCCCATGATGCCCCCAGGCCCCCCGGCCCCCAACACTAACCCCTTCCTCCTATAATCCAGGGCGGAAGGGGGCCTGGCTCCATCCGGCTGCCCCATTCTGGCTCCCTGGGAGATCAGTGTTGTGAGTGCATGTGAAATGGGGGATCCCTGCCCCAGTGCCCTTCCCCCTCCTGGGGCCCACTCACACTACACCCTCTTCCTTTCCCACCCCACCTCCCCGGAGAGAAACTGGACTTGGGGCCTGGGGAGGGGAGCTGGCCAGAGGAGGACCCCTTTCCCGTGGCATTAGAAGGGGGAGGGGCGGCTGGGGCCCCACCCATTCCCCCTCCCTCCAAACTCTCAACCCCCAGTGTTTGAGCCTCCTTGTTCCCCTCACGCACCCCCCCACGCACCCTTGGTGAATCCTTGGTGATGATTTTGGCAACTTGGGGAATAAATGGCAATTCCCACGGGCTTGGCTCCCCCAGCTTCCCATCTGTGATTTCGCGTGTCCCCCAGAGCCCTTCATACGGGGACCCAGGGCTCCGTCCCATTGCTCTCTCGGGGGTGCCTGGGAACCAGCCCTTCTGTCTCAGAAGTCCTGATTTCCCTGACCCTTCCGAGTCAAGGGGTGGCTGGGTTGAGGGTGGACAGTGCGAGGCCTGGCAGAGCTGTAGCCCACGCAGGTCCAGGTGGGCAAGAGGCCACGCGTGGCCGGACGCCCCCAGTGCAGGAGGCCTCGCTCTTGTGTTGAGGGAACACTAGGATGAGGTCAGAGAGTGCACTGGGGTTCAGGGAGAAGAAGAATCCTGAGGGATGGCACATACGCAACACAGGTCACCATCGCCGTCACGTGGGCCCACCGCAAGCATCACTAATCCATCCCTGCATTCCTGGAAACCGGGTCAGCCTCTGTCGGCTGACCTGAGTGAACCACCAGGCGCCTCATGGTTGTCGTCTGTGCCGTTGTCCTGGGCTGGACCACACCTGATGGGATCATCCCTGAGAAGCCTCGGTCCGCCTTGTGAGCAGATGTTGCTGTTATCTCCAGGGGTAGGTGACAGCTTGTTGCAGGCCCCACAGCCAGGGCCTCAGTGACGGGGATCTGGCGGTGTCTGTTTTAAGTGGAACAGGCTGTTCTTCCATGTGGAGTCTCCCTCTATGATCCCTTGGGGTCAAATCCTGATGGCTGGGTTGGCTCCCTCAGTGACTCCGACAGCTCTTGTCTCAGAGGTGCTGGAGTGCAGGCTGTGTGGGGCCAGACCCCTGGAGTCAGACTTCTTGCCCCTTCTGCCCGGAGATGCTCTGGGCTCAGGGTGGGGCCAGATAGCTGTGTCACAGGGACACTTGCTGCTGTGGGTCGGGGTCCAGGGAGCACCCAGCCAGTAGAGGGTTGGAGGCCCTGAGAGGAACATGACTGCGGTGTCCAAGTGGCCTGGTGGCCACCCTGTGTGCCCCCTCCCTGGTGGACCTACGTCACCTGGGGATTGCAGAGCAAAAGAAGTGCCATCGGGGTGACGTGAGGTTGGGGTTCTGTTACTTGCTGTGAATTGGGTCATGACCTGTCTCGGAGCGTTCTCTGGTCTCCACTTGCCGCTGCAGACCAGGGTGTCTGGAGGGTGGGGGGCTTGATGGAGGAATTGCTGACCACGCCATGCAGGAAGGGGTGGGGCCCAGGGATACAGGAACTTTGGGGTCAGCTGGTTACAGGTTCAGTTGCAGAGGAGCATCTCCCTTCCTTAGCCAGGGAGGGGAAGCCCTCTTCTCACACCCGGCCTGGGTATGTTGTGGGGGAGTCATTTCCCGGGAGGAAATGGCCGTGACCAGGGAATGGGGTGCCGTTCCTGGGCAGCAGCAAGCGTCCCTTACGTTTGGGCTCTCCGAGACCCTGCTGCTCTAGGCGGATGTGATGGGGGAGCCCCCCAGGGCATGGAGAGCCAGCCGAAGGCAGCTCTGAGTGGGATCGCAGGGAAAGGGGAGGTGAGCCCCACTCTTGGCGATCTTGGTCTCCCCACAGGGTCGTAGTTCCTCCGCCCCTTACTTGTCAGACCCTCCATTCACCAAGTTAAGGATGAGTTTCACGATTTTGCAGTGCGGTGCCTTCACTCCCTTTCTCTTCAGAAAAGCTGAGGAGGAAGAAGATAATATGATACATTTGGGCTTAGTCCAGTGGAAGGGTTAAAGGTGTAAGGCTTCAGTTCTCCCCACCATTTCCTCATTTGGCAAAACAAGACTATTGAAAACACAAGACAAAAACCCAGAGGCTTGCACATAAATTCGGGGCTTATTTACGGCATCCTCGGCATCTTCCTTTCCCTACAGTGCAAATTACCAAGTAGCACCACGGATCTCGTGTCTCCTACTTTATTCCTCTTTCCAGAATATTCCAGCCACCGAAGTGCTCAGCAGGAGCTGCCGTGTAAGAGTCTCCCGTGAGGCCCAAGCACCTGGGCTTAGCGACATGCAGGGTTGAATGCTGGAGTCTGCTGTTGTCCCCGATTGAGGGTTCACTCCCCTGTATTTGTGTCACTCTTTCTACAGCAAATGCGTCTCTGTCCCCAGGGTGGGATGGCGAGCTTGTTAAATGGCCATAAGGAAGACTTTATTCAGGACCATCGAGATAGGTACAGGTACCATCAGTGGATGGAAAATCACTAAGAGCAAACCTCAGGGGTCCAGGGGGTTTTGGCTGAACCCACCTAGCAGGACTCTTGCTGCAGGCAGGCCAGGGTGATCAGAGGTCACCTGGGGATGGTGGAGGCTGAAGACGACGATCAGATGTGAGGGCGGCGGGGGTTGGGGGGACGGCGGCGGGGTTCATTTGCGGGAAGGATTTTGCAAGGACATGCACAGATGGGCCTAGGAGGGGGTTCAGAATTCTCAGGTTTGGCCTGAGTCGTGTTGCTCCCGGCCACCTCTCCAGAGGAGCAGATGTGCCTCTGACCCCGCGTCTTCCCCCAGAAGGCTGAAGTGGAAAAAACCGCACAGAACTTTCCCCTGGGACAGGTGAAGCGGATGGGACGGGGCGTGGGGCATTCCTGGGTCTTGTCTCCGTTCAGGGCCTAGGGGCTGGGTGGGGAAGGCACTTGAGGGAACCTCCCTGGAGCCCGAGGGAGCTTCAGCCAACTCCTAGGTCACCCCACCCACCAGAGTCCAGGCCTGCCAGAGTCCCCTCACACCTGTGTTCACCCTACCCTTACCCCTCGCTCTACTCGCCCCCCGCCCTATTCTCGCTCCTCGCCCTACCCTTGCCCTCGCTCGAGCTGCGATGCCAGCCTTGGGGCTTTCAGTCCTGCCTTGATCTTTGTTTTATACTGAAACTCAATGTTACACACACAAATCGTCTCCCAGCCAGCCTCTGCCTTTTCCTCATGTTCTCATTGAATAGAAAGGCATATTTTTTTTCCCTGAGACAGAGTCTTGCTGTGTTGCCCAGGCGGTTTTTTTTTTTTTTTTTTTTTTTTTTTTGTATTTTTAGTACAGACGGGGTTTCACCATGTTAGCCAGAATGGTCTCGATCTCCTGATCTCATGATCGCCCTCAGCCTCCCAAAGTGCTAGGATTACAGGCGTGAGCCACTGTGCCCGGCCCCCACCCCATTCTGTGATCCTGCAGGCAGGCCCTTAGTTTATGCTGCTCTGCACTGCTTATCTGTGTGTGCTGAAAGGTGAGGGAGAGTGTGCCCATTCACAGGCACCTTCTTGCAGCTGCAGCCATCTCCCCCACGCAGGCTTCCAGCTTCCCTACCTTAGTGTGCCTAAAGAAAGGGAAAGGAATGTGCTTTAGGCCCACTGTTTTTATTGGGGACCATCGTATGTATGTGGCTTGGTGATTACCCAGGAACCTCCCAAGTCTGCCCTGAGTTGCTTATCTGTGTTTTACAGCCTGAAAGATCAGGCTGCTCTTTGTTAGAAGTGATTTCTTTGAACTGGGTGGTGTGGTTAGAAAGGGAGCAATTTCTAAGCTGCTTTTTGTTAGAAAGCTTTTTGCTGGGGACTCTCTTCACCTTATCTACCTAAATGATTTCTTTCTGTTTCTTATATCTATTGGGTATTGATTTCAAGTAGAATGAGTGAATGCATTCATTCATCTAAGCCATATTGACTCATTGTTTCTTTCCCTATTTTGATAGCAGATTATCTCCTTTGGCCCTGAGTCCTCTCTGGCTGGGAGGGCGTGTGTGGCCATGTTTCTGTCCTGGACAACACTGTCCTGAGGGGCCTAAGTGAGAAGTGCCCTCAACCAAGGAGATTCCTGCTGTGTGTGTGTGTGTGTGGTGTATTGTGTGTGTGTGTGGTGTGCGGTTGGGACAGTCGGGGAATCCTTTTTTTTTTTTTTTTTTGAGACGGAGTCTCGCTCTGTCGCCCAGGCTGGAGTGCAGTGGCCGGATCTCAGCTCACTGCAAGCTCTGCCTCCCGGGTTAATGCCATTCTCCTGCCTCAGCCTGCTGAGTAGCTGGAACTACAGGCGCCCGCCACCTCACCCGGCTAGTTTTTTTGTATTTTTTAGTAGAGACGGGGTTTCACCGGGTTAGCCAGGATGGTCTCGATCTCCTGACCTCGTGATCCGCCCATCTCGGCCTCCCAAAGTGCTGGGATTACAGGCTTGAGCCACCGTGCCTGGCCTTTTTTTTTAAATTTGAGACAGTGTTTCACTCTTGTCACCCAGGCTAGAGTGTAGTGGTGTGATCTCAGCTCACTACAACCTCCACCTCCCGGGTTTAAGCGATTCTCCTGCCTCAGCTTCTCAAGTAGCTGGGATTACAGGCGCCTGCTACCACGCCTGGCTAATTTTTGTATTTTTAGTAGAGACGGGGTTTCACCATGTTGGCCAGGCTGGTCTCAAACTCCTGACCTCGGGCGATCCACCTGCCACGGCCTCCCAAAGTACTGGGATTACAGGTGTGGGCCACCGCGCGCAGCCCGGGATCCTCCCTTTTTTGCAGAGATTGAGTGGTCACTGGCAGGGCGTCTGATGGAACTTTCTGAGATGCTGGGAATGTTCTCTGTGCTGTACAAAAGGGATGCCAGTAGCCACATGCCACGTGGAACAGTTGAAATGTGGCCAGCGTGAGATTTTTAAAATCTTGCCTATTTTTGATGGACTTAAGTTGAAGCACCTGCTTGTGAGCGGCTACCGCGTGGGATGGGACTGGAGGAAGCTGGAAAGCGCTCGCCTGCGTTTCGGGTGCTGGCCCAGCAGAGGGCGCCGGAGACCGGCCGGAGCCGCAGGCGGGGTTGTGGGAAGCCGCTGGGATCCCGTGCACGCTGGTGCACCTGGGCCAGCGCGCAGACTATCAATGGAGGAGTTCAGCTCCTCGGAAACAGTTCCTCCGTCTCCAGCCCACACCGAGACAGTCGCTCTCACACGTACTTCTCGCGGGCTCTTACTCGTGGTCCTGGTCTCCCGGCCCCCACCTCCCAGCCCAGCGTGCACAGTAGATGCCACGTGATCTCCACGCTCTTCCTCCCGCGCCCCTTGCTCACCCGACCCCCGTGGAAGTGGCCCATCCTCTCCGCTTAGACACCTGCAGTCACTGTCACTAGCTGAACTGCGCCCTCCTGAAAGCCCTCTGTTGGAGTCCTACCCCCACCTCCCCCGCCCCCATACCCCAGAATGGGGCTGTATTTGGAGACAGGGTCTTTACACAGGTAAGGTTAAAATGAGGACATTAGGGTGGGTCCTAATCCAACCTGCCTGTTATACAGAGGGGTTGCACCTTCATGTGAAGACGCAGGGAGAAGACAAGCCGTCTGCGAGCCAAGGAGAGAGGCCTCGGCGGAAACGAACCCTGCACCACCTTCATCTTGAACTTCTGGCCTCCAGAACTGCGAGAAAATACATTGACGTTCTATAGGGCTCCCAGCTGGTGGTACTTTGTTATGACAGCCCTAACACATGAATGCAGCCATCCACACTGTCTGTGGGAATGCACGCATACCCCACAGCACCCTTGCTCTGTCTCACCCTGTATCGCAAAAGCTCACACGTCTCTCTCCCGAGTCCCTGGAGCGTCATCCCACCTACATCTCTCTTCTTGGCGGGGACGGGCCTGCCGCCCATGATGCTCCTGGGCCCCCTGCTCCAGCACTGTTCCCTTCCTTCTGTAATACAGACAATAGAGAGAGGAGACGGCGTGGCCCCACTTCCTCATTTCTGTTCCCTGGAAAATAAGCATCTCAAGTGATCCATAGAACGATAGACATCATCCACTTTCCAAGCATCCCTGGCTGAGTGATCATCTACACATGCACGTGGGAGGCCCCAGGGAGCCCAGTAGAAATGAAAAGCCTGGGCAAACACAGAAGTACGCCACACAGTCAATGTGCTACTCCAGCCACTCGGCCTGGGTGCCGGTGGGTGGAAGCCTTACTGGCTTGAGGTTTCTGAGTAAGCTCTGACCCAATCATTGACTGTTACACTTCAGAGGTCCATGGAGACCTCTTAGGAGTCTTTGAAGGAACTTAGCATAGATACAGACAGCTGCTGACTGCAGGGAGATAGGGAGATATGTTTTGTAAACGTGTCCAGGCAACTTTTTTGCCTACGGAAACAAAGATGAAAACAAACAAATGAAAAAACCTCAGAACAATACAGAATCCAGAGTCACTACAACACGTTTCCTGAAGTGGCGTGAGCCTGTAATCCCAGCACTTTGGGAGGCCGAGGCGGGTGGATCGCTTGAGGTCAGGTGTTTGAGACCAGCCTGGCCAACATGATAAAAGCCCCGTCTCTACTAAAAATACAAAAATTAGTTGTGCATAGTGGCATGCGCCTGCAGTCCCAGCTACTCAGGAGGCTGAGATGGGAGAATCGCTTGAGCCCAGGAGGTGGAGGTTGCAGTGAGCCGAGATCATGCCACTGCACTGCAGGCTGGGCAAGACCCTTTCCAAAAAAAAAAGTATCCCTGAACATTATCAGGGTCAAGTTAATAAAGGCCAAAAGTAGAGAAAATCTTTAAAGTACTGAGAAAATGACATGTCATTCATGAGGTCAGGTTCTTCAACAGTCATATTGACATTTTGGCTGGAATATTTGTTGTTGTGGGATATATAGATTGTCTTGCTCTGTCACTGAAGCTGCGTTGCCGTGCGTGAGCATAGCTCACTATGGGATTCTTGATTTTCAGTGAGTATAAAGTGTAAGACAAAATAAGTCTTAGTTCAGGTATGTTCCAGTGCCCCAAAAGTTAGCTGTGTGACAAATGGTACCTACCTGTTGAAAATTGAGAAAAGATGAGATGTTCTAAGGTGCTCTAACAATCTAAAGTCTGTAACAGCTGAATAGCGAGGCCATTTTACTCAATGGTGATGCAGTCATGTCTTCACTGATGGGCATTTCAGGTTAGACTCCACTCTTGAGAGGTGTCACTAGGTTAAAAAAGTGAAGATACTTCTTTTTTTTTTTCCTGAGACGGGGTCTTGCTCTATTGCCCAGGCTGGACAGGCGACCCTTTGATTGCATTTTCTGCTTTGAACCACTCTCTCTTCCTTCGTGTATTCACAGAATGTCCCCAATCTTCTAATATTTCAGTGACTGTAAGAACATAAACACATGTTCTGTGCTTTCGGTCTTGGTTCTCAAATATGCCCAGGAGTCGGTCTAATTCTCATAAACTCCTGTCACAGCAGCACTGCCAGGTCCTCCTCGGGCTGCGTTCCTGCTCTGAAACAATGCATGGGTCTGGGTACCCGCGGCTACTTGGCTACTCACCGACAGGCACCGCAAGCTCCTTTACTTTCTTTTCTTTCCTTTTTTTTTTTTTTTTTTGAGATGAGGTCTTACTTTGTCACGCAGGCTGGAGTGAAGTGGTGCAATCACGGCTCACTGCAGCCTCGATCTCCCTGGCCCAAGTGATCCCCCCGACTCAGCCTCCTGAGTAGCTGGGATCACAGGCGCCCGCCACCCTGCACAGCTGTTTTTTTAAATTTGTTTTTTTGTAGAGACAGGGATCTCCCTATGTTGCCCAGGCTGGTCTTGAACTTCTGGACTCAAGCGATCTTCCTGCCTTAGCCTCCCACAATGCCAGCCACATCCACAATGTGCCCCCGTGCGGGCCCAGCCAGTGCCCCGGCTCCCTGGAGGCACCCGCCCTCCGGCTTGGTGGAGCCCTCGTGGTCACAGGCCCCACCTAGCTGGGTTTGGACCTCATCACAGAGGCGCTGGAGGCGCAGGCAGGACCAGCGAGGCCGGTCAGTCCCGGGGCGGCAGCCCCACGTGCGGCAGGACGCCTGAGGGGGTCCCGGAGCCTCGGGCCGGGATGAAGGCGCTGCCTCTGTCCAGGCAACCGCTGCTCCGCATGGATCCCGCCTCTCACTCGCCTCTCCTCCCTCCCGCTACAGCTAATTAAAAAATTTTTGGCCGGGCGCGGTGGCTCAAGCCTGTAATCCCAGCACTTTGGGAGGCCGAGACAGGTGGATCACGAGGGCAGGAGATCGAGACCATCCTGGCTAACAC
>NW_016810644.1:302198-308489 GCF_001698545.2 Rhinopithecus bieti | reverse complement strand
TAAATAAATAAAATAAAATAAAATTCATATTATCCTGTCACAGGAATGCAATAACTTAAGATAAAATGGAACAATGCAAAGTCTTGCTCAAATCATAAGATCATCTAACTCATTACAATTGCGAGAGGAACAAGTGTCAACTTTTGAGAACTCAACATTATTCCTGGGAGTGAGTGAATACAAAATACCTTTAAAAATCAGTAGCTGTTGGCCGGGCATGGTGACACATGCCTGTAATCCCAGCACTTTGGGAGGCTGAGGCGGGTGGATCATTTGAAGTCAGGAGTTCAAGACCAGCCTGGCCAACGTGGTGAAACCCCATCTCTGCTAAAACTACAAAAAAAACGAGCTGGGTATGGTGGCGGGTGCCTGTAATCCCAACTACTTGGGAGGCTGAAGCAGGAGAATCACTTGAACCCAGGATGCGGAGGTTGCAGTGAGCCAAGATTGCACCACTGCAGTCCAGCATGGGTGACGGAATGAGACTCTGTCTCAAAATAAAAACAAAAACAAAAGTTACAGTTTCATAAGATCTGAGAACTACAGTTCTAAGTTTTTCTCTCTGTCCTTGCTGCATCAGGTTAAAGAAGGATAGAAGGTTCTTTTTCATTAACTTGGATAAAAGTATGAGTGTACAACACACTACAGAGCACACAGAGAAATGTGTCTCCAGAATCTTTGGAGAAATAATGAGACAGTCCTATTCTACTACACCCCACCATGGTGTACCATAGATGATTTCTTTCTGTAAATTTCCATTTGTACATATATGTGTGTGTCACTGGACCTAGTTTTTGGCATTAGAATATTTAAGTTCTAACACAAATCCTGCACTTTAATTATCTGTACTTTTTTGAGATGGAGTTTTGCTCTTGTTGCCCAGGCTGGAGTGCAATGGCAGGATCTCGGCTCACTGCAACCTCTGCTTCCCAGGTTCAAGCAATTCTCCTGCCTCAGCCTCCCAAGTAGGGGATTACAGGCATGCGCCACCACGCCTGGCTAATTTTTTTTGTATTTTTAGTAGAGACAGGGTTTCACCATGTTGGCCAGGCTGGTCTCAAACTCCTGACCTCAGGTGATCCGCCCACCTCGGCCTCCCAAAGTGCCGGGATTACAGGTGTGAGCCACTGCGCCCGGCCACGTATTCACACCCAAAGCTAGATCTGAGGGGTCTGAGAAAATGAACAGACTCTTGCTTTCATGGTTCAGAGTTCAGTGGGTCTGTTCATCCAAGGTTTCGTTCAGACTCCAAAGAGACCCTGTCCTTTCTCTAGGACTCAGGGATTTGCAGTGACCCTCACCTGTGGTCCTACCTGAGACATTCCCCTGCAGGTAGCCACCTACATCTGTCCAGCCAGAGCATGAACGGGATGTCAGCATGAGGCAGGGTTATCACCTGCTCTGAACAAGGTGACTTCACAACCACCGCTCTGTGTTCCTCTCTTGAGGGACGACACTAAGTCCCGTCTTCTTCCCTGAGACTGAACATAAGAAAGCACCCACCTGGTTCCTCTTGGCTCCAGAGCTCTGTGCAGGGAAGTGTCAGTCAGGAGGAGCAGGGGCCCCTGAGTCCCTAGTTATAGGGAGCGAGTTCCTGGAGCTGATCTCCCCACAGAGATGCATTATCATGCCATCTGTAGAATCCATGACATCGTCAGCAGGGAGAGTCTGGAGAATCTTCAGTGAGGAACAAAATGTATCCCCAGCCCCTTCCGGTAGTGAGTTACAGCTTTCGGCAATTAGTGAGAGGATGGTAGAGAGCAGCGGAATCAGCGGCAGAGGAAGTTTTCTGCGCTCCCGTGGGAGAATCTAAGTTCTGAACCGGTGTCATCAGAGTGTAAGGGGCACTCAACAGTGGGTCTGAGCTCCCCTTTACTGTTTACAATTGGGCATTTCCTTCAATGCTGTTTTTCTTTTTGGGATGGAGTCTCACTCTGTCACCCAGGCTGGAGTGTAATGGCGCGATCTCGGCTCACTGCAACCTCCGCCTCCCGGGTTCGAGCCATTCTCCTGCCTCAGCCTCCTGAGTAGCCGAGACTACAGGCGCCCGCCACCACGGCCAGCTGATTTTGTATTTTTAGTAGAAACAGTGTCTCACTATGTTAGCCGGGCGGGTCTTGAACTCCGACCTCAGGTGATCCACCCACCTCGGCCTCCCAAAGTGTCGGGATTATAGGCATGAGCCACCGCGCCCGGCCCTCTTTCACTTTTCTAAAATCACGCTGACACGCGAAGCCTGTGAATACAGAGTGTCTGCATGTGATCCGGAGTCTGGTCTTCTCCATGACGTGAAGTTCCACCGCTTACGTGAAGGCTGCTTATTGCCCCAGGTCTGAGTAGTCTGGAAGATATCCCATTTGAAGCTTTTCTGTGTCATCTCAGATCTCGTAGTTCCTCTCTACACGACTCTGCTGGGAGACTCATTTTTATATTTCCATGTGTCCACACAGCGTTGCTTCCTTTGTCTGTCTTTGGACCACCGGGCTTTCCCCGTTTATTCCTGAAGGGAAGCAGCACTCCTGGTCACGTGGGCTGGTATTAGGGGAAGGAAACATACAAGAAGATTATGCCAGCATTCTTTTTTTTTTTTTTCTTTTGAGACGAAGTCTCATTCTGTGCTCCAGGCTGGAGTACAGTGGTGCAATCTCAGCTCACTGCAACACTCTGCCTCCCAGGTTCAAGCGATTCTCCTGCCTCAGCCTCCCAAATAGCTGGGACTACAGGCGCCCACCACCTCGCCCGGCTAAATTTTGTATTTTTAGTGGAGACAGGGTTTTACCATATTGGTCAGGCTGGTCTTGAACTCCTGACCTCATGATCCACCCACCTGGGCCTCCTAAAGTGTTGGGGTTACAGGCGTGAGCCACCGCGCCCAGCCTATGCCAGCATTCTTTAAAGTTGTGGAAAAAGGCCAAAAGCAAATAGAAAATTGGGCAAAAAAGTTCATAATTGCTTAAACATATGGAAAACCTGGAAGTAAAATTAAGCAAGTAAGTGCAAGCACTCTACATCGAAGACTATAGAAAATTCAGCCTCCCAAGTATCCAAAGAATCCAGGAGTGTGCCAAGAGATCCAGGGGTAGGTCTACAATTTCTCATTCTCAGGAGAATCTGAGATTATATTTCAATCTAATAACTGATACTATATAATCCAGCTTCTGTATCACCTTACATTTATATTTTGTAGTAACAATTTTAGACCAGGCCAATAAGGGCATCAGCAATTTGCTGCAGGGAACTAGGGAATGTTTAATTATGGCAGTGAAGTGTTTAATATTGTATTTTAAAATAGAAACAGTATAGAAACATTTGAATAATACCGAATTTTTAGAAACATCTATTGGAGTGTCATATATAAAAGGATAAGTAGAGATTTGGAAATGCTTTTTTTATTGGACAAGAAAACTGATCAAATTAAATCTGGGCAAACTAGAAAGTCTGGATGCTAGCAATACAATCTATAGACACATTCTAGCATCACTTCTATGTCAGAAGTATACGGATAGTGGTGCCTGCAAATGCACGCCCCTACACACTCAGACATCCATTAAGAAAATAAAGCCATGCTTTCCAGAGCGTTGAACACTTGTTTAACATACTTGTTCTTCTAAATATCACAAGGCAGGATGGGGATTCTAAAGACAAGGGGATATAGGACCAAGGCAAAGACAGTCAGCACATACACTGAATCACGTTCCATAATCATATTGCTAGAACACCCAGGGAGTAGCCCTGAAATCACAGCCCTGCTGCCATGATGTACAATTACAGGACAGAGGTGCCAGGAGAAGGGCCCACTGTGGCCAAGGAAAGCTTTTGTGAGAAGACTACTTCAGGGTGTTCCCCATCAGAGAAGCACACCCCTGATCTTGTATTCCTCGTCGATCCAGGGTTCATGTGAAATGGTTAGGTGGGGCATTTTTTCTTCCACAGACATCAGCATCTTCTGAGTTTCTTCATCAAAGCCAGATTTGTGCAGCCTGGGAAAAATAGAAATAAAGTTATTTATTTATTTATTTATACACAATATTGCCTCTCTACATTCTGATGTCTACCTCTCCTCTCCTCTTTATTCTCTCCTAGAAATCACTGGGAGAATTGTACTGAATGTGAAAAACAAGCATGAATCTTTCCTATAGGACAGGAAGCCTCTGATTTATACCATAAAGTGAAATTTCATATACAGCATGTATCAATTAAGATTTAATTCAAAAAAGATGAATTTAAGTTAAAAAGAAAAAAAACAGGATAACTTCCATTCACCTGATGTTCACATGCCCTGGCATATTTATTGCTTCTTATAATGTGCTTTAAAAAAAAAAAAACTTAACATATTATGAACTTCTCTCAGAGACACTAGTATAATGAATTCATGTACCCATCACCAACTTATACAATTACCAGTATTCAGCCTCTTCCATTTACAACCCACCCATTTTCTAAGAAATAATTAAAGCTGATGCTATACCCATAAATATTTCAAACCTTCTTGTCTATTTTTGCTATTTTCAGTTCCTTTCATGTCATTGTCCCCTGAACCCACCTCAACAAAGCTGGTTTTTGTCGTCATCAATAACATCAATTTATTAAATACATTCTATCCTACCTAACCAGTTAGCATTGAATACAGTTAATTACACTTTCTTGTTGGAGATATTTTTTCCCTTAGCTTATTGGTCACCACTTCCTCCCAGCTTCTCCTCCCTCAACAGCTATCCTTCTTGCTTTATACATTGAATCTTTATCTCTTTATAACTTCGAAATGTTATCGGCATCAGGAAAATATAAAAAATAAGTTCACAAATAATTGGTAAGACTGAAACAGGCTTTCCTGGAAGAATATAACTAACATTTGCAGTTTTCTTCTCCCCTCTCCCGTGTCTTTCCTTCTTGCCTGGTGTTCATAGTTATGTGCCTTTTATCTCCAATTATAAAAGAAGTTGAGGAGGATGAGCAGGTCACAAAAGTTCACAGACATTTAGACACAGGAGAAGTAGGAGTTTATTACCTTAAATATTCAGAGGTAGGGAAGATGGCTAAGTTTCCTTTCAGCTACAGCGACACTATGAGAAAGTCATCCAGAAGCAACTGCTCTGAATGCTTGCTACTGTGGAGATGACATGTTCTGGGTGTGGGGATGGTGGTTGAAGAGCAGGGAGATATGATAATTATTATTTTATAATGCAGGTCCTAAGTGCCTGGCCTGTCCCTATGGGCGCTGGGTCTCTGTCTCCTCTCTGAATTCATTTTTTTCCTTCTCTGCTATACAGTTCCCCGGGACTCCCTTCTAGCCCTGAAGGGTACAAGGCCTGGCCCCATCTCAGGGCCTGTGCGTTTTGCTGTGCCCCCTTCCCTTGGGGTCCTCCCTAGATAATCATTATATGGTTTGGTTGGATCTGTGTCCCCACCCAAATCTCATGTTTAACTGTAATCCCCAGTGTTGGAGGTGGGGCCTGGTGGGAGGTGACTGGATCGTGGGGGTGGATCCTTCGTGAATGGTTAAGCACCATCCCTTTGGTGCTGGTCTCATGATAGAGTTCTCACAAGATCTGGTGGTTTAGAAGTGTGGCATCCCCCCGCTTCCTTTCCTCCTGCGCCCGCCACCAAAGACGTGCCTATTTCTCCTTCACATTCCGCCATGATTCAAAGTTTCCTGAGGCCACCTCAAAAGCAGAAGCCGCTATGCTTCCCGTACAGCCTGCACACGCATGAGCTAATTAAACCTCTTTCCTTTATAAGTTACCGTCTCTGCCAGGCGTGGTGGCTCACGCCTGTAATCCCAACACTTGGGGAGGCTGAGGCGGGTGGATCACCTGAGGTCGGGAGTTCGAGACCAGCCTGGTCAACATGGTGAAATTCTGTCTCTACTAAAAATAAAAAAATTAGCCTAGCATGGTGGTAAGCGCCTGTAATCCTAGCTAGTTGGGAGACTGAGGCACGAGAATTGCTTGAGCCTGGGAGGTGGGGGTTGCAGTGAGCCAAGATCATGCCACTGCACTCCAGCCTGGGTGACAGAGCAAGACGCCGCCTCAATAATACAAAAAACAAAAAACAACAACAAAAAAAACTTAACGTGTTGTGAACTTTTCTCAGAGACACTAGTACAATGAATTCATGTACTCATCACCAACTTGAACCATTATCAATATTCAGCTTCTTCCATTTATATCCTGCCCATTTATTTTTTAAAAAATAAAAAAAACTTTTTTTTTTGAGACGGAGTCTCGCTCTGTCGCCCAGGCTGGAGTGCAGTGGCCGGATCTCAGCTCACTGCAAGCTCCGCCTCCCGGG
>NW_016810644.1:297313-300120 GCF_001698545.2 Rhinopithecus bieti | reverse complement strand
ATCCGCCTGTCTCAGCCTCCCAAAGTGCTGGGATTACAGGCTTGAGCCACCGCGCCCGGCCAAAAAAAACCTTTAAAATTAAAATAAAATCAGAAGGAAAAATTACCTTAAAAAATTCATCCTACAGATTTCAAATAGGTACAACTCCAAAGGCAAACCTAATTTTCAGAACAATGTTCACTGCTGCCGTTTAGCCAATGTATTTCTGAGTCAAGACCCTGCTCAGCCCGTCCCAGAACCCCTTCCCGAAGTCTGAGCTGGGGTTGCATATTTATGGCCAACGTAAGTAGAACCTGTTTTAATAGAGCAGTGGTTCTCACCTGGTGCAACTGTGTCTCCAGGGGACTTTTGACAATTTCTGGAGCTCTTTTGATTGTCACAACTGAGGGAAGCGCTACTGGCAACTCATGAGAAAGGCCGAGAACGCTGCTTGACATCTTACAATGTCAACCGTTTTTACATTTTACAATGACATTTTACAATGTCCACAGGGGCCCAGCACAGGCCCCCACCACAAACGACCCTCCAGCCTGACATCCATCATGTCGTAGTTGAGCACACGGCCAGTGAACAAAGCTCGTTTTGAAGTCACTCACCCCAACATCTGCAGGGCACAGTCCGGGTGGCTCAGTGCCTCACACAGCACCGCCACTGCGTCAGGTTCCAAGGTAATCCAGTCGAGGTTCAGGCTCCTCAGTGTTTTGCAGGCGACGAGTGCCGCAGCGAGGTCACCACAGCAGGCACGGGTGATCGGACATGTTTGCAGCCTGCAAAAAGGGAAACACACCAGAGAATCCACTCTGGCTTGGGGCAGGCTGGAGGGCACGCCATTGTTACTTACCAACTACTTATCACCCCCCAATACAGATAGACAGAAACATAGTAGGTAGAGGAAAGAGGATAGGGGACAGATGGACAAATAGATAAATGACAGATGATGTATACATAGATATAGATAGATGTGTGGGTATGCACGTATCTATCCACATTCATACACACGTATGTGTATGTCTGATGTGCGTACGTGTGTGTTGGTGGCATGATTGTTCCCCAGGAGCACAGCTGCCCTGGCTGAGAAATGCTGGTGGTCTACACGGTAGAGTTTCCTGCCAGGAGGTGTGTATCATTTTTGCCCACCGGAGGATACTGGTAGTGTCTGGAGACATTTTTGGTCTACCACACCAGGAGAGAAGGTGCTCCTACCTCTTCTTTCCCTCTTCCCCTCATCGCTTACCTCTTGCATCCTCTCTTCCTCTCCTGCCCCCACTTCCATCCCCTCTTCCCCTCTCCTCCTCCCCATTCTCCCCCATTCTCCCCTCTCCTCCCTCGTTTTTCTGTCCTCATCTAGTGGCTGGGAACCAGGGATGCTGCTCAACACCCCAGGAAGCACGGAACAGCCGCCCCAAAAACACAGAATGAATTGGGCTAAAATGCCCCTCGCGTCAATACTGAGAAACCAGGATGCAGACACACATCCTTGCAACCTCACGAGCGCATGTAATTGTTTGACAAATTACACGCCTCCTGGCAGGAGACTCTGCCGTGCAGACCAGCGTTTCTCAGCCAGGGCAATTGTGCTCTGGGGCACGTATGTCTAGTGACATCTATCCCAACTGAGGGGTGCTCCTGGCAACTGGAGGATAGTGTCCAGGGGTGCTGCTGAAGATCCTATGATGCACACGATGGCCCCCAAGGCAAATAACTCTCCAGTTTCAAACAGCAAGAGTTCCAAGGCCGGGCGCAGTGGCTCACACCTGTAATCCCAGCCCTTTGGGAGGCCGAGACAGGCGGATCACGAGGTCAGGAGATCGAGACCATCCTGGCTAACATGGTGAAACCCCGTCTCTACTAAAAATACAAAAAATTAGCCGGGTGTGGTGGCGGGCGCCTGTATTCCCAGCTACATGGGAGGCTGAGGCAGGAGAATGGCGTAAACCCGGGAGGCGGAGCTTGCGAGATGGCGCCACTGCACTCCAGCCTGGGCCACAGAGCCAGACCCCATCTCAGAAAAAAAAAAAAAAAAAAAGAGTACCAAGACTGAGCAAACCCTGGAGCAGCATTTTACGTATCAGATCATCCCAGACAGACTTGCTTTTAAATCTGCCTCCCTTCCATTCTACTGACCCTCCAGCTCTTCCTCTTCTTGAAATAGGTAAATTTTCCTACGATGAGGATTGGTAGATACTCACCCAAGTCCCTCTAATTTACAGTTAGGATGCTTCAAAGCTGCACATAACTGTCTGATACCAGCATCTCCTATTTCATTATGCCCGAGTTTCAGGGTCTTCAGTTTTTCATTGCAAATAAGAACAGCAGCAATGTCCTTACAGGAATCGGAAGTAAGGAAACAGCCCATCAACCTGGCGGGAGGAAACACACACACACGTGTGTGCTTATGGGGCCCGTCACAAGGCTCCACTTTAGTTTCATTTTTTCATGTGATACAAGAAATACCCAAGTACTTCTGAGATGATGAGGAGGGTGGGGAAGGGCAAGAGGAAGACAAAAGAGGAACGAGGGAGGAGAAGGGAGGACAGGGGATGGGGGAAGAATGGGGGAGGAAGGGGAGGAGGAGAGGGGAAGAGGGGATGGAAGTGAGGGCAGGGGGGAAGAGGATGAAAGAGGTAAGGGATGAGGGGAAAAGGGGAGGGAAGGGGGAAGAAGAGGTAGGAGGGAGGAGGGGAGAGGAGAGGAGGAGGGGACAGGGGAGGAGGAAGGGACAGGGGAGGAGGACGGAGGAGGGGACAGAGGAGGAAGAGGGAGGAAGGAGGAGGGGAGAAGGAGGGAAGAGGGGACAGGGAGGAGGA
>NW_016810644.1:244145-295492 GCF_001698545.2 Rhinopithecus bieti | reverse complement strand
AAAAAAAAAAAAAAAAAAAAAAAAAAAGAATAGGTTTTAGGTGCTCGAGCCACAAAAAATAAAATGGATCAGCTATGTCAGATGATAAGTATGTTAATTCCTTGACAGTCAACCTTTTACTATGGATATGTATATCAAATAATTTTTGTTTTAAAAATTATTTAATTGGTTGGGCATGGTGGCTCCCAGCATATTGGGAGGCTGAGATGGGCGGATCACGAGGTCAGGAAATCAAGACCATCCTGGCTAACACGGTGAAACCGCGTCCCTACTAAAAATACAAAAAATTAGCCAGGCCTGGTGGCAGGCGCCTGTAGTCTCAGCTACTTGGGAGGCTGGGGCAGGAGAATGGCGTGAACCTGGGAGGCGGAGCTTGCACTGAGCTGAGATCACGCTACTGCACTCCTGCCTGGGTGACACAGCGAGACGCCGTCTCAAAAAAAAAAAAAAAATGATTTAATCACAATGTACTGTATCCTTTGCTGAGAGTTGATTTTAAATGTTCTCACATCCTCCAAAATGGTAACTCTGTGAGGTGATGGATCTGTTAATTAGCTTGATTGTAGTAACCATTTTACAGTGTATGTATATATTAGAACATCACATTGTATGGCTTAAATGTATGCATTTAAAAAATATTTTAATTTTTTTTCTTTTTCTTTTTTGAGATAGAGTCTTGCTCTGTCTCCCAGACTGGAGTGCAGTGGCACAATCTCGGCTCACTGCAACCTCCACCTCCCAGGTTCAAGCAATTCTCCTGCCTCAACCTCCCAAAGTGCTGGGATTACAGGCATGCGTCCCAGCTAAATTTTACACACGGCTAATTTTTCTATTTTTAGTAGAGACGGGGTTTCACCATGTTGGCCAGGCTGGTCTCGAACTCCTGCGCTCAGGTGATCCGCCGACCTCGGCCTCCCAAAGTGCTGGGATTACAGGCCCAGCCAGCTCCATTTTACTGATGAGCACCTGAGGCGTGGAAAAGGAACTCAGGTCGAGCTACGGATTCCACATTCTGCCGTGTCCCTCAGTGAGCACTGCATTGCTTTGATAATGGGTGGATCTAGGCGCACGCTTCGGAAATCTCCGAACCTGCTTTCTGCAGGCCAACTTACATCAGCGTCTCCAGGGCACAGTGTGGGTGCTTCAGGGCTTCACACAGCAACATCATTCCTTCGTCCCTCAAGGAATTTTCTACCAAGGAGAGGTGTTTCAGCTTGCTGTTGCAGGCCAGGACGGAGGCGATGTCTTCACAAGCTTCACTGGAAATGTCACACTTTCCTAGTCTACATATGAGACACACACCATGAGACAGAACCAAAGCTTTCAATCGCTCATGAAAGATTAGCCATGGACCAAATGACACCTCTGATTCTAGTCTTGCACCTGCCAATCCATTATCTACATTACAGAATTTTTTTTTTTTTTTTGAGAAGGAATCTCACTCTGTTACCCAGGCAGGAGTGCGGTGGTGCGATCTCGGCTCACTGCAACCTCCACCTCCTGGGTTCAAATGATTCTCCTGCCTCAGCCTCCCAAGTAGCTGGGATTACAGGCGCCTGCCATCACATCCGGCTCATTTGTATTTTTAATAGAGGTGGGGGTTTCGCCATGTTGGCCAGGCTGTTCTCGAACTCCTGACCTCAAGAGATCTGCCTACCTCGGCCTCCCAAAGTCCTGGGATTACAGGGATGAGCCACCGCGCCCGGCCACATTACAAACTTTTAAAAAGTGCAAATGTAAATGACATGACTCCCTCATTAATCCCGTGGCTTGGCATTGAAGTTAGGAAAAACGTCTAAGCCCACGCTTCTCTACTACCTGGGGTGATCTGCCCTAAGGGAGACATGTGGAAATGTCTGGGTATATTATTGGCCGTCACAATGGAGGCTGCCAGGGATGCTGTTGAATATCCTTCAGTGAACAGGACAGACCCTGCAACAAAGGAGTATCCAGAACTCAATAAATCTGACTCTCTGTCAATAGCACTTCAAGAAGTAGGAAAAACCCAACTGTTTTTTTCCTACTTTCACACACTCAGTGCAACACGCTTCTGTGACCAGAGGCGGGAAGGCAGCTCGCCCCCCATATTGGGCAGCTCTTCCGCAGCCACTAAGTGGGCATCCTAAAACTTAACCCAAACCTGACACTCCCTTTGAGGGGTTAGACACAGAGCTGATCATCGATTATGCCTGTGTGATGAAGGCTCCATAAAAATCCTAAAAGGATATCGTTGAGAGAGCGCCCAGGTTGGCAAACACGTCCACCCGCCACACCCCAGCTCCACAGGGACAGACGCTCCTGTGCTCGTGTGGGGAAAAGAAAGAGAGAGATCAGATTGTCACTGTGTCTACGTAGAAAAGGAAGACTTAAGAAACTCCATTTTGATCTGTACTAAGAAAAATTGTTCTGTTTTGAGATGCCGCTAACCTGTGACTTTAGCCCCAGCCCTGTGCTCGCAGAAACATGTGCTGTAATGAATCAAGGTTTACTGGATTTAGGGCTGTGCAGGATGTGCCTTGTTAACAATATGTTTGCAGGCAGTGTGCCTGGTAAAAGTCACCGCCCTTCTCCATTCTTGATTAACCAGGGACACAATGCGCTCGGAAAGCCGCAGGGACCTCTGCCCAAGAAAGCCTGGGTATTGTCCAAGGTTTCCCCGCACTGAGACAGCCTGAGATATGGCCTCCTGGGAATGGAAAGACCTTACCATCCCCCAGCCTGACACCCATAAAGGGTCTGTGCTGAGGAGTGAAAGAGGGAGGCCTCTTTGAAGTTGAGATAAGAGGAAGTCTTCTGTCTCCTGCTCGTCCCTGGGAATGGAATGTCTTGGTGTGAAGCCGACCATTCCTTTTATTCTGAGATAGGAGAAAACCGCCCTGTGGCTGGAGGCGAGCTATGCTGGCAGCAATACTGCTGTTACTCTTTGCTACACTGAGATGTTTGGGTAAACAGAAACATAAATCTAGCCTGCGTGCACATCCGGGCACAGTACCTTTCCTTGAACTTATTCATGACACAGATTCCTCTGTTCACATGTTTCCCTGCTGACCTTCTCCCCACCTGTTGCCCTGCTACTCTCCCCTCCCCGAGATAGAAAAAATAATGATCAATAAATACTGAGGGAACTCAGAGACCAGCACCAGCGCGGGTCCTCACACGCACGTTGAGTGCCGGTCCCCTGGGCCCACTGTTCTTTCTCTATACTTTGTCTCTGTGTCTTGTTTCTTTTCTTAGTCTGTCGTCTCCACCTGACGAGAAATACCCACAGGTGTGCAGGGGCAGGCCCCCTTCACACTCGGGACCCTTCCAGATCTCATCCTGTGTCTCTCTCCATCTGGCTGCACATCTGTATCTTTCAGATCATTTATTAAATTGAGAGTCAGATCCCATATGGTAGGAGCTCAGTCCACATAAGACCTCCCTTGACTTCAGATGCCAGTTGCAGGTACTGGATTGCTCTGCCTGTGTTTGACCAACCGGCTGTACATGGGGGTTCCCATGACCCCTTCCTTGAGTTAGACTTGCTAAAGTTAGATTTGCTAAAGTTAAACTCTTCCTAGAGTTAGATTTGCTAAAGTGGATCACAGACCTCAGGAAAATAATTACATTTAATAAATGATTGCTTGAGCCCAGGAGGTAGAGGCTACAGTGAGCTGAGATCCCACCTCAGCCTCCCAACTAGCTGGGATGACAGGCGCCCGCCACCACATCCGGCTAATTTTTGTATTTTTAGTAGAGATGGGGTTTCACCATGTTGGCCAGGGTGGTCTCGAACTCCTGAGCTCAAGTGATCTGCCCGCCTTGGCCTCCCAGAGCGCTAGAATTACAGGCATGAGCCACGCCCGGCCCCTGGCCGCCTTCATATCTCTCTTCTCCATCCGACTCAAAGGGGAATGCACCTGCAAGTTTTTATGCATGGATTGTTTGCTCACTATTGTGATAATTTTTTAAAAAGTTCCTCAGTCTTTTCTTTTTTCTTACTTACTGCATGCCTGTATCAGATTATCTTCCGTACCGCACAGAAAGCTCCTCATTCTTCAAGCCTCTTGATTGAAAGTATGATGGGGATCTCTCCTCTCAGACCAAGAGGAAATGAGAAGATGGAGCAGAAGCAATATTTAAAGATAGAGATCATGGTAGAGCATTCTCAGAAGCCTGTACAAACATTCATCCACAAATGGAGGAAGCTCCGTGAATTTTTAAGCACAATAAACACAAAGACCAAAACCACGCCCAATGAGGGAAGAAAAAAAAACCTTAAGATTAGCCGGAGACAAGACACATGGAGCACACTGCCTACGATAGGACGAAATATACTGATGGCTACATTGAGAAAAAGCATGGAAGCCTGAATGGGATGGAATTACATCTTTAACATGTAAAAGAACAAAAGAAAGAAACAGTGAAAACCTACAATTCTCTGATGGATGGGTGAACAAAATCTACAAAAATAAAATCAAAACAGATATTTTTGGTCTCAGATACACCGTGGTCATCTGGTTTATAACGATAACTACTGCTGTTCACTTGAGAAAAAGTCATCTTCCAACAGCACTCTGTGTTCGTTATGTGAAAATTAAAAAAAAAAAACCTGACTTTATACTACACAGAAACATTCATTCAAAGTAGATCATAGCCCCAGTTGTGCATGGTAAAATAAGACTTTTAGAGAGAAATGCATAAGAAGTTATTCTTATGACTTTGGGCTTGGAGTGCAGTGACTCAGGTTGGAGTGCAGTGACGTGATGACAGCTCACTGCAGCAACTTTGGACCTTTGGGCTCAAGAGATCCTCCTGCGTCAGCCTGCTGAGTAGCTGGGACTACAGGCATCCACCACCATACCTAGATAATTTTGTTTTGTTTTTAGAGACGGGGATCTCACTATGTTGTCCAGGCTGGTCTCCAACTCCTGGCCTCAAGCGATCCTCCTGCCTCAGCCTCCCAAAGTGCTGGGATCACAGGCATAAGCCACCAAGCCTGGCAACAATTGCCTAAACAAACACAGAAAGCAGTTGAACATGAAGAGATACATTCAGTTTTCATAAAGAATCTCTCTTAATTCAAAGAGGATATTAAGCATGTGGAAAACCAAACCACATAGAAGATATTTGCAATGCATAGATTTGACCTAGAATTCATTCCACAATAGAGAAAAAACACCTGTCAATCAAAGAGAAAATGACAACTCAATAAAACAACGGGCTACACCAGCATGTCAGAAGACATATCACAAAAGGAAGTCCAGAAAGTCAAACAGATGAAAAGGCGCTCATAGTATTAGTCGTTAGACAAACGCAAATTAAACCCACTCAGATATTATGCCCTAAGCAGAATGGATTTGAAAAAATCAACACCCTCAAGTGCTGGTAAGAAAACAGGACAAGTGGAACGCGTTCATTTCACAGGCATATAATCCGGTGAAGCCTCTGCCTAAAAGATACTGATTAAGTCTAGTTTCACTGGAGGTCTCATAAAAGCATATTTTTAAAAACAGCTTTGTACGTTTCATTAGTAAAATTTCCTAGTTTTAAGAATGCACTATTGTTATGTAAGATGTTACCTTTGCTGGAAGCTGGGGGATGATGGTACGTGGGACTTCTCTGTACCATTTTTGTAATTTCCTGGGAGTATAATAATCTTTCAATAAAAAGTAAACAACAATAATGACAAAGTAAAATGACCGATGTGGAGAAACAGGTGTTGGTCATAAGGGTTTCCAGACACACATGAATTAAGGTGTGGTATCCATAAAAACGCTTGTCCAGGACCACTGCACATTGTATTGGATGGTTTTTTCCTAGCACAAGAACCCCTGGGTTGGATTTAGGCAAATACCTCATTCTGTTTTAGCCAAGCTGACCCCCTCCCACCACCAGAAGAGAAGCATCACTCTCATTCCTCCTAGAGCACTTCACAGGCTAGCACTACTGACATTTTGGACTAGATAATCCTTTGTTATTGGGGAGCTGTCCTTAGCGATATGCTTTGGCTCTGTGTCCCCACTCACATCTCATCCTGTAGCTCCCATAATTCCCATGTGTTGTGGGAGGGACCCAGTGGGAGATAATTAAATCATGCGGGTAGGTCTTTCCTAGAATGTTCTTATGACGATGTGTGTGTCTCACAAGATCTGATGGTTTTACAAAGGCGAGTTTCCCCGCACAAGCTCTTTTCTCTTGTCTGCCGCCATGTGAAATGTGCCTTTTACCTTCCACCATGATTGTGAGGCCTCCCTAGCCACATGAAACTGTAAGTCCAATAAACCTCTTCCTTTTGTAAATTGCCCAGTCTTGGGTATGTCTGTCAGCAGCGTGCAAACACTTGGTCTCTGTCTACCAGATGCCAGCAGCACCCTCCCCACTCAACTGTGATCATTGAAAATGCCTCTAAACATTGACATTCCCTAAGGGACAAAATTCCTCCTACTGAGAACTACTGAGCTGGAGAGAACCTGATTTTGAAGACCTTCCACCACCAATACCACATTGAAGTAAATGAAGAATAGTTAGCTTACCCCAAAAGGTAACATTTCCAGCTACATTATGTCTATCATTATGCTAATCCTCATGTTAATGTATAATAGATAAAACCCTATGCAAATAACATAATTATGAAATGGAGCAAAATACAATGGAATTCTGAAAGTCTTCCCCCGAGAAGAGAAAGTTAGAGTAGAAGTTAAAAAAAAAGTTGCCATGATATGGAAACAGCTTGAATGAGGAATGAGATCTACAGCAGTTCTATAAGCTCAAACAACCCTTATTCAGAGAACCTGCCTCTTTCTCCTGATGAGTCTGGATGCATAAAATTAACCGAGTATAGATGAATCTGTCAATTACATTTTTTGATGGTTACTGCAAAGAAACGACAGCAAACTGGGAGAGAGAAGAGCATATTCTCTTGGTGGGTTTAATGGGCTAATTTTATTTTATTTTTTAATTTTATGTAGTATGTATGTATGTATGTATGTATGTATGTATTTAGAGATGGAGTCTCGCTGTGTCGCCCACGCTGGAGTGCAGTGGCACGATCTCAGCTCACTGAAAGCTCCGCCTCCCAGGTTCACACCATTCTCCTGCCTCAGCCTCCCGAGTAGCTGGGACTACAGGCGCCTGCCACCATGCCTGGCTAAATTTTTTTTTTTTTTTTTTTTTTTTTTTTTTTTTTGAGACGGAGTCTCGCTCTGTCGCCCAGGCTGGAGTGCAGTGGCCGGATCTCAGCTCACTGCAAGCTCTGCCTCCCGGGTTTACGCCATTCTCCTGCCTCAGCCTCCCTAGTAGCTGGGACTACAGGTGCCCGCCACCTCACCCGGCTAGTTTTTCGTATTTTTTAGTAGAGACGGGGTTTCACCGTGTTAGCCAGGATGGTCTCGATCTCTTGACCTCGGGATCCGCCCGTCTCGGCCTCCCAAAGTGCTGGGATTACAGGCTTGAGCCACCGCGCCCGGTCAATTTTTTTGTATTTTTAGTAGAGACGGGGTTTCACTGTATTAGCCAGGATGGTCTCAATCTCCTGACCTTGTGATCCGCCCACCTTGGCCTCCCAAAGTGCTGGGATTACAGGCGTGAGCCACCGTGCCTGGCCTGGGCTGATTTTATCGATTGCTGCCTCAATGACTTCCCTTTGTTCTCTTTGGAAAGACAGATTCGTGCCTGGCCTGGGCTGATTTTATCGATTGCTGCCTCAATGACTTCCCTTTGTTCTCTTTGGAAAGACAGATTGGCCAGTGATCATTCTACTATAAAGACACATGCACACGTATGTTTACCATGGCACTGTTCACAATAGCAAAGTCTTGGAACCAGCCCACATGTCCATCAACGATAGACTGGATAAAGAAAATGTGGCACATATACACCATGGAATACTATGCAGCCATAAAAAAGGATGCGTTCATGTTCTCTGCAGGGATGTGGATGAAACTGGAAACCATCATTCTCAGCAAAGTAACACAAGAAGAGAAAACCAAACACCGCATGTTCTCACTCCTAAGTGGGAGCTGAACAAAGAGATCACATGGACACAGGGCAGGGAACATCACACACCGGGGCCTGTCATGGGGGAGGGTGCTGGGGGAGGGATGGCATTAGCAGAAATACCTAATGTAAATGACGAGTTGATGGGTGCAGCACACCAACATGGCACATGTATACATATGTAACAAACCTGCACGTTGCGCACATGTACCCTAGAACTTAAAGTATAATACTAATAAAAAACAAAGATAGATTTGCTCTGCCTAGAAATCACCCAAATAGGACAGGGGCCACCCTGACAATTTTCAAGAGGAAGAAATGACTTTGGGCAAGTCATTTTTCCCCTGGCTTCAACACTGTCAACTGCCAAATTAGACAATCATACTTGTGATCATTAACGTACTTCAGTTTTAAGTCTCTATCAATGTCTTTAGGGGGTAAAAATGATGTTCTTGTTTTGGCCTGGTTGGCTGAAGGCAGAACCAGGAAGTACCAAGGGAGGTGTCCATGAGATGAGGCTGGGTGTGGTGGCTCGTGTGAAGTACTGTAATCCCAGTACTTTGGGAGGTCAAGGGGGGCAGATTGCTTGAGACCAGGAGTGCAAGATCAGCCTGGGCAATATGGTGAAACCCCATCTCTACAAAAACTTACAAAAATCAGCTGGGTGTGGTGGCATGCACCTGTAATCCTAGCTACTCGGGAGGCTGAGGTGGGAGGATCGCTTGAACCCCGGAGGCTGAGGTTGCAATGAGCCAAGATCGCATCATTGCACTCTAGTCTGGGCAACAGAGTGAGACCCTGTCTCAAAAAAAAAAAAAAAAAAGTAATTAAAGTGAGTATGAGAGATGGGAGGGCGGAAATAAACCTTCTGAGAGGAGGCCTTGCCCAGCAGAATCTACCTTCACCTTACAAGGAGACTGAGATTCAAAAGATGAAAAACAAGATAGACGAAGACTGAAGCAATGACCTTCCAGGAAGGAGAACAAGAATATTCAAACCGCAAAGCCCACCTTGGAAAGCAACACCGCTCGGCATGAACAGCCCGGACTTACATCAGCTCTTCTATCTTGCACATTGGATGTTTCAGCGTCTCACACAGGTGCCTGACGTCAGTATGGGAGAGGCTGGTGCCATACAGGCTCAGAAGTTTCAGGTGAGGGTTGTGAAGAACTGCCTTAAATAATTCTGAATCATGTCCAAAGTTAAGCATAGAAGTAAATCTGCAGAAGATTAAAACAAAAAATAGCATCACGCAATGAGATCCCAGCACAAAGCCAGACACCTGTTGTATGATTCTTCCTGCCCCGAATGCTGGGCCTTACCATGCAGTTTCTGGAATTCTGGTTACTCCTGGCCATAAATTATTTCTCGGTGGGGTCTTCAGACACCAGACAGCACAGAGGCTCAAGCTGCTTAGAACTTTCCCGTTTCTCCCTAGCCCCTCCACTTCTACGTAACAGCAAACATATAAGGAAAATGAGTCCGACGACTCCCATGTTAAACCGAGCCCCAGGGGGACGGGAACAAACTATACTTGTACCTCTTTGAATTCTGAGATTAATGCCTCACATAAAATAGACACACACATATCTGAATTAATGCTCCAAGCAAAACTGTGTTACCCAAGGAAAGAACCCATTTCTGTTTTAAAACTAAGATTTTTTTTTTTTTTTTTTTAAATAAAGGAGACGGTGTTATGTAGTGTCAAAAAACTCAGGCTCCAGAGTTACAGGAAACTGGATTTGATGTTTTGCTTTTCTCCTTGTTGCTTTTGCAAGACTGGGCAAATGACCTAATGGCTGTGTGGCCCAGTCTCTTCATGAAATACACAGATATGGTCATGGTGATTAAGAAATTAGCATTTAAGGACAGGCATGGTGACTCACACCTGTAATCCCAACACTTTGGGAGGCCGAGGCAGGTAGGTCATGTGAGGTCAGGAGTTCGAGACCAGCCTGGCCAACTAGGCGAAACCCCATCCCTACTAAAAATACAAAAAATTAGCTGGGCATGGTGGTGCATGCCTGTAATCCCAGCCACTCAGGAGGCTGAGGCAGGAAAATCACTGAGCTGAGATTGCGCCACTGCACTCCAGCCTGGGCAACAAGAGCTAAACTCTGTCACCAAAAAAAAGAAATTAGCATTTACTGTAATGCCTGGAACATGGCCAATTCATGTTGGCTTTTATTTTAATATCTACATGTATATGCCATATATGTGTATTTATAAACCAAATACGTAATTATAAACCAAATATGTATTTATAAACCAGATATATATATTTACCAGATAAATACGAAACCAGAATATGTACTTACAATCCAGACACAATTTATGTATAAACCAGATATATATACGTATTTATTAGCCTGATAAATGTGTATTTACAAACCAGACACCCGTAAGAATAAATGCATGACACATAAAACTTGCTCTATATGACTCCTGGTATTAGAACAGATGAGAACACCTTGATTTCTCTCCTAGTCAACTTTAAGAAATGACGGAGAATTTTAAAAGTAAATATTTTACCATGTTCAAAAACTAGAATGGGAATTTTGAGTAGACCAAAATCAAAAGACAGATAAGGGCAGATCACAGAGGGAAACGGCAGGCTGGAGGAACTGTGGGGACTGTGGGCAGAGTGATCCCCTAAATATATTAGCAACACCCTGGTACCACCTGCCCAGAGATAAAGGAAGCCAGGAGCTGGTGACAGGGAGGGGAGATGTACAGGGATCTGCGCAGCCAGTGAGCAGAGTCTGGTACAACTGACAGGTGGACGTGCTGCCACAGGAAAACAGAGAATCTAGGCCAGGCACGGTGGCTCACACCTGTAATCCCAGCACTTTGGGAGGCCGAGATGGGTGGATTGCCTGAGTTCAAGAGTTCAAGACCACCCTGGTCAACATGATGAAACCCCGTCTCTACTAAAACACAAAAAATTAGCCGGGCGTGATGGTGGGCACCTGTAGTTCCAGCTACTGGGGAGGCTGAGGCAGGAGAATTGCTTGAACCCAGGAGGTGGAGCTTGCAGTGAGCCCACATCTCGCCACTGCACTCCAGGCTGTGGGACAGAGCAAGACTCTGTCTCAAAAAAACATAAATAAAATAAAATAAAATAAATAAATAAATAAAAGAAAAGAAAACAAGGAAACCCCTTGATATCTGGAGACACCTGTGAGAAAGGCGGGTGACACAAAAGACGGGAAGATCTGGCCCTCAAGCCACCACATCACATTAATGAAAGCACCGGAATTGGTTAACCAGGCAGCTGCAGTGAATGTCAACCATCGGCCAGCAGCAAACAATCGAGTCAACAGACAATATGGTGGGAAAACAGTCACAAAGATGAACATGTAATTAGGAATCATCACCATTTCAGGATAATCAACCTCAAGGAAAAGGGGGAACCTAAAATAGAAGAGTTGATTATGATACCATTTGTTGACTCTTTGTCTTGTCAACTTTTCCTTTTCTGCACATAAATGATAAAAAAAAAAAAATACAATTGCTGAGATGAATGCAGAATCAGAAGCCTGGGTTCATTCCTTCAACTTCAACTCCAGTGGCTCCCTAAGGTTAGGGATGAAGGAACGCTGGAGGTATGTGTGCTTGGAACATACTGATCTGTCTGTGATTAGTCTGCCCTACGTAACCCAAGGAATCAGTCTACTTCTCTCAGCCTCTACTGACGCCACTCTGCTTCCAGAAACTATTATCACTTTTTCTCAAGTACAACTTTTCCCTTAACTATAAGGGAAAAAAAGTTGATAAAGCAAATAGAACAGGATCTCAACTAACCATTCCATGTGAGTGATGAAATTGGATGATACCTCCAACGTTCCCTAAACCCTAACCTTGGGGAGGCATTAAAATCGGTGTTGAAGGAATGAGTCCTGGCTTCTGATTCTTTATTCGTCTCAGCAACTGCATTTATTATTTCATGTACAGAACCAAAAAGAAGGAAGAACATTTTCCAATTTCTTTCTTTCTTTTTTTTTTTTTTGAGACAGAGTCTCGCTCTGTGGCCCAGGCTGGAGTGAGTGGCGCGATCTCGGCTCACTGCAAGCTCTGCCTCCTAGGTTCACACCATTCTCCTGCCTCAGCCTCCTAAGTAGCTGGGACTACAGGCGCCCGCCACCATGCCCAGCTAATTTTTTGTATTTTTAGTAGAGACAGGGTTTCACCGTGTTAGCCAGGTTGGATGATCTCAATCTCCTGACCTTGTGATTCGCCTGCCTCGGCCTCCCAAAGTGTTGGGATTACAGGCGTGAGCCACCACGCCCAGCCCATTTTTCAGTTTCAAGACATGTGGCTAGATACTTTAGAAGAGAAATGACCAAACTATCTCTATTATTCCTGGACAACTTAAAATGAATCTAATGATATTTGCTAGACACTGAACTAAAGAACTTTGTGTAAAATATCAATGAATTGGGAGTCCAAGGCAGGTGGATCACATGAGGTCAGGAGTTTGAGACCAGCCTGGCCAACATGGTGAAACCCCATCTCTACTAAAAATACAAAATTAGCCAGGTGTGGTGGCGGGCACCTGTAATCCCAGCTACTTGGGAGGCTGAGGCAGGAGAATTGCTTGAAGCTGGTAGGCAGAGGTTGCAGTGAGTTGAGACTGCACCATTGGACTCCAGCCTGGGCGACAGAGTGAGACTGTCACAAAAAAATTTTTAATTAAAAAAATATTTTTTTTAAAATAAAAGATCAGTGATTTATTCTCATTGTCATTAAGACCGTGAAGAAGCACTGATATCCTCATTTTGTAACCTAAGGCTCCTAGGAAGGACATGTACATCTTAATTCACGCCTTCACCCAGGTTTATCCGGATTACTCTTCTACTTCACGTTGCCATTGATCTCATCTAAAAATCAATGACTTCTTGTGCTTTAAGACTGAATTTATACAATAAAAATCAACGACAAATGTCTTAATTGCAAGACCACTAACCACCTCTTCCTTGCTACTATTCCTCACATCACACTGAAATTCAGATACTGCTCATGCCTTATAATCAAGCTAGTCCCTACTTTAACATATTTTCCAGAAAAAAAAAGTTCAGTGAGGTCCACTTTTTACTATCTATGTGGGATCTTTAGAAATTCTTTTATGAGTCAGTTCCTTCACTATTTTCAGCACGCATTCATTCAATGGATGTTTAGTGAGCCCGTACAAAGCTTTGTATTTTTCTAGATGCTGAGGACATGAGGGTGAAGGTATCCCCATCCATCACAGAGGTTTAGTCAACAGAGAAACACTGCGCTCCCTAAGATCACTCCTGGCTTTGGTGACTTGCTAGGAGATCTCATACGACTTGCAATACAGTCATACAATGGCTATGATTTATTTCAGCAAAAGGATACAAAGGAGAAACCACCAAGGGGAAAAGGAACATAGGAAAAATCCAGAGAAAACGAGACACAAGCTTGCAAGAGTCCTCTCCCCGTGGGATCACCGGGACACAATAAATTCCTCCAGCAACAAAATGTGAGAACACATGTGAAGCGTCATCTACCAGGGAAGCTCATGAAGGACTCAATGCCTGTGGTTTTTACTGGAGCTTGTCATATAGGCACCTTCTGCCTAGCATGAGCCAAAATTCAAAAGTCACTGAAGGAAACCAGACGTTCAGTATAAACCACAGTGTTGGTACAGTTCAGGAACAGTGAACCATTCTTATCAATTAGGTTGATGGAAACTCTCCCAAAGTCCAATTTCCAGATATTAGCCAGGCCGGGTGCGGTGGCTCACGCCTGTAATCCCAGCACTTCGGGAGCCGAGGCGGGCGGACCACGAAGTCAGGAGTTCGAGACCAGCTTGGCCAACATGGTTAAACTCCATCTCTACTAATACAAAAATTAGTCGGGTGTGGTGGTGCACGCCTATAATCCCAGTTGCTCGGGAGGCTGAGGCAGGAGAATCGCTTGAACCTGGGAGGCAGAGGTTGTGGTGAGCTGAGATCACACCACTGCACTCCAGCCTGGGCAACAAGAGTGAAACTCCATCTCAAAACAACAACAACAACAACACAACACAACACAACAAAACAAACAAGACGTCAGCCGAGGACCGACCTAGCAAACAGACCTTTCTAGAGACAGCAGTCTGAAGACTGTTATGTTAACTTTTTTCTGCACAAATATGTGGGCTAATAATTCAATGCACTAACTCTTACCAAAAAGACGTATAAGGTGCTTTGGGAGCAGACAGTCTTCCGTGATGACATGACCTTTCAAGCTTAAGAAAGACTTAAATTTAACCTGGAAGCAATGTTTACTTATGGGGGTAAAGAGAACAGCATGGCCCAGGCAAATCAAGATAAGTAAAATATCAGAGAACAACTCTGTTTCTATCCTCTCATATATTATTTGTATAAAAGTAATAACAAAACTTTATTAGGATTAAAAGAAACCGAAGGAAATATTGCACATCAGCACTCTGTTTCATAAATGCCACCTATTATGCTTGTCTTTATTATTTTCTTTTTTTTTTTTTACAAATTTAAGGTTATTTTTCTGTCTGTCCTCAAGCACCCTTCCTTTCTCACCTGAGAAACATCTATTCTTCATCCATCCACAACCAAGCAAAGGTCACCCCTAACCAGGACTGCTCACTCTCAGGCCCTCCAACTAGATTTCATTTTACATGTCACTACATTTTTTTTTTTTAATACTTTAAGTTCTAGGGTACATGTTTACAACATGAAGGTTTGTTACATATATATACATGTGCCATGTTGCTGTGCTGCACCCATTAACTCGTCATTTACATTAGGTATATCTCCTAATGCTATCCCTCCTCCCTCTCCCCACCCCACGACAGGCCCTGGTGTGTGATGTTCCCCTTCCCGTGTCCAAGTGCTCTCATTGTTCAATTCCCACCTATGAGTGAGAACATGCAGTGTTTGGTTTTCTGTCCTTGCGATAATTTGCTCAGAATGATGGCTTCCAGCTTCATCCGCGTCCCTACAAAGGACATGAACTCATCCTTTTTTATGACTGCATAGTATTCCATGGTGTATGTGTGCCACATTTTCTTAATCCAGTCTATCATTGATGGACATTTGGGTTGGTTCTAAGTCTTTGCTATTGTGAATAGTGCCGCAATAAACATACGTGTGCATGTCACTGCATTTAACACACTGGATTGCGGCTCTGCATTTATGCACTGTTCTTCTTCCAAAAAGGCCACAGTAGAGAGAAGGAAACTCTGCCGTTTGCTTAAAGGACAGGTTAACATCAAACTTACATGAGTTTTCGGAGTTTACAAACAGGCTGAGTCAGCGCTTTGCAAAGAATCGCCAGGGAGGCATCGTCGAGGCTGCTGTTTTCCATGTCTAATATCTGGAAGTTCTTGTTGGTAATGAACACTGAGCAAAGCTCTCGCCAGTAGACGAGCTTCTCGTTGTAACTATGAGAGAACAAAGATCGTGTTTCTCCAGTGACTAAACTCAATTCAAGACATTCTCAAAACAGGCCAAACACCATTTCCAAAGCCCCTCAAAGCTGACAGACACCCAGGCCTGAACAGGGAGAAGGTCAGCCAGGTAAACTGAGCCAACATGACATAATAGTTAGAAAGTAGGGGCCGGGCGCGGTGGCTCAAGCCTGTAATCCCAGCACTTTGGGAGGCCGAGACGGGCGGATCACGAGGTCAGGAGATCGAGATCATCCTGGCTAATACGGTGAAACCCCGTCTCTACTTAAAATACAAAAAACTAGCCGGGCGACGAGGCGGGTGCCTGTAGTCCCAGCTACTCGGGAGGCTGAGGCAGGAGAATGGCGTAAACCCGGGAGGCGGAGCTTGCAGTGAGCTGAGATTCGGCCACTGCACTCCAGCCTGGGTGGCAGAGCAAGACTCCGTCTCAAAAAAAAAAAGAAAGTAGGCCCTGGCCAGGCAGAGTGGCTCAAGCCTGTAATCCCAGCACTTTGGGAGGCCAAAGCAAGAGAATCGCTTGAGCTTACGAGTTTGAGGATGACCTGGGCAACATAGCAAGACTCCTTATCTATTAAAAATTTAAAAAATTAGCCAGGTGTGATGGCATACACCTGTAGTCCCAGCTATTTGGGGGCTGAGGTGGGAGGATCACTTGAACCCAGGAGTACAAAACTAAAGTGAGCTATGATCATGCCACTGCACTAAGCTAGGGAAACAGAGCAAGACCCTGTCTCGGAAAAAAAAAAAAAAAGAAAGCACTGTTTACAATAGCAAAGACATGGAATCAACCTAAATGCCCATCAGTGATAGACTGGATAAAGAAAATGTGGTACATATACACCATGGAATACTACGCAGTCATGAAAAGGAACAAGATCGTGTATTTTGCAGGGACATGGATGGAGCTGGAGGCCATTATCCTTAGCAAACGACTGCAGGGACAGAAAACCAAATACCGCATGTTCTCACTTATAAGTAGGAGCTAAATGATGACAACACATGGACACAGGGACGGGAACAACACACACTGGGGTCTGTCGGAGTGTGGGGCTTGGGAGGAGGGACAGTATCAGGAAGAATAGCTAGGAGATGTCGGGCTTAATACCCAGGTGATGGGATGATCTGCGCAGCAAATCACCATGACGTATGTTCACCTATGTCACAAACCTGCACATCCTGCACATGTATCCCCTGAACTTAAAAGTTGGAAATAAAAAAAAAAGAAAGTGGATCCTGAGATAAGAGTAATTGATTGGAATGAAACTCTGGTGTAAACATTTAGTAACTATGTGACCCTGGCCAAGCTATTCAACCTTATTCTGTTTCCATTTCCTCTTCTTTTAGATGAGAATACTTGATTGTTCTATGGACAAGGGTTATTTGGTGACCCCTCAGTGAACAGGGAACTGTATCCAAAAACGTTATCACGAACAGCAGCATGTATCTGAGAGCTAACGTGTGAGTTCACGTCGGTAACGTGAACCCGACGGAAGAATACAAGGCAAAATCAGCAGCGGGAAAAGACGTATGGAAAAAACGCAGAGGAAACGAGGCAGGAACTTCCAGGAGTCCCCTCCCAGTGGGGTCACCAGGGGATACTGCACAAGCTATGAAGGGAGGGGGAAGCAGCACAGTCTGAAAACAATAAACATGGTGGAAAAAAAAGGAAAAAGAAAGAGAAAGAGAAAAAGAAACAGAAAGAGGAAGGAAGGGAGGGAGGGAGGGAGGAAGCAAGCAAGGCCAGGCGTGGTGGTTCAGGCTTATAATCCTAGCACTTTGGTAGGCTGAGATGGGTGGATCACCTGAGTTCAGTAGTTCAGGAGTTCAAGACCAGCCTGGCTAACATGGTGAAACTGTCTCTACCAAAAATACAAAAACTAGCCAGGCGTGGTGGCGTGCACCAGTAATCCCAGCTACTTGGGAAGCTGAGGCAGGAGAGTTGCTTGAACCCAGGAGGTGGAGGTTGCAGTGAGCCAAGATCACACCACTGCACTTCAGCCTGGGCGATAGAGCAAGACTCCATCTCAAAAAAAAAAAAAAGAAAAGAAAAGAAAAAACTCCTGCTAGCCTCTTAACCTCACATTGGTCCTATGAAGTTGATAAAACTTTTATTCCTCTTTATGCAAATGGAAAAAGTTCAAGAAGTTGCAGCTCATGATCCCACAGCTGACAAATGGTAGTGCCAAGGCTCGAAAGGAAGCCTTTCTGACTCCAACCTCCATGCTCTTAAGCACAGCAGCGTAAGGCCCATGAAACACCCACAGGCCACTAGAGCAAACTCCAAGCGTAGTGCGTGGGGCAGGGGATTAATAGAGGACTCACCCTGACGCGCATCCTGAGTCATCTGGAAAGATACTCTCCATACACATGCGAAGTGTTGTTAAACGTCGACAATGCTTCAGGCAGAATGAAGCTATTGCCAAATGTTGTATGTTACCAATATAAATGAAAACTTCTTCAAAGAAATTCATCACTTGTGTTACAAATTCTTTTTCCTGAGTTTCAAATAAACTAACGAATAATTCCTGGAAACCTATGGCTTCCCTATCAGCTTCACATTGACTTAAACTTTTAAGGCATTGGGTTATTTCCTGCTGTAGGTCTTTTGACAGTGGAAAACCAAAGGATGTCTCCAGCATGCTGACAATTTCTTCTGCTGAAATTCCAAACGTGAATACCCCCACCTGGGTCAAGTGGGTTTGAGGCTGAGTCATACTTGCTTTTATAAGCTGAGTTATGCTTCCAATGGCCGGGTTAGGATCGTCTTTGGGTCGTTTGAGCAAATAAAACATAGCGGCACAAAACTCTTGGATACACAGATGGACGAAGGTAAAACAGTCCCCTCTCCTTTGGAGAAGTCTCATACCCACCCACATCAAGCCCTCAGACTCAGATAACCCATTCCTCCGGAGATCCTCATGGCAAAATACAAATGTGTATGTCCATACTCCCTCTGCAGCCAAAGCACACAGGTTTTTTAGTCGGGCTCTGTTCACCTTAGGCAGAAAACTCTGACTTCCTGCTTTGAATACATTTGTTAAGAAGGATGCATATAAAGAGGTGGTGTTTTGGGAGTTTATTTCAAGGTCTTCTCCCCTCTCTAGCCTCTGTTTCACACAAGTACAGACCAACCAGCATATAAAGGGATTATGGCACAAGATAAACAGCGGTCCACTATCTCTCACAAAATTGAAGACTTTCAAGGCTTTGTTCTTCTCACCAAAGTAGTAGGAGAAATACGACTTCTTTTCAGATTCAGTGAATCCTGAGAGCTTTATGAGTTTTGGATGCTGCAACGTAAAATAGTGTTTTTGCATAGCCAGTTTTCCTAATGCAATAAGCAGAGAGGATTCTGGAAGCATCTTTTTTTGCAACAAACTGCTCAGGATAATTGGCGTTGGCTGCCGCCGCCTCCAATCATCACTGAAGTCAGCCTTAAACTCTAAGTTAAACTTCAGTTGCTCAAAGCCATCCAGGATGAACAGAATTCTCTCTGGCTGGGAAAAAATGTCTTCGATCGTCTCTGAAGATTCAGGCCAGTCCCTAGAGAGGAGCTCCAGTAAGCTGGTCTCTGTGACACCGTTCATTTCATAGACATTGAGGAAAAACACAAATGTGAACCTATCCTTCCATAAGTTTCCCTCTGCCCAGTCCAACATCACTTTTCTTAGAAGGGTTGTCTTTCCAATTCCATCTGAACCTTCCAGGACCACAGTGTGCAGTCTAGCCGCAGCAGTATATGCGCCATTCAATTCTTTATACTCATTTTTCATGGTTTCTTTGTAGAAATGCTCAGGGACTTGAAGACAGGTTTCCTTCTCCCATATATGCTGAAATTTTTCCTTCATATGCTTTCTATATGGGTTTAGCTTATCTGTGAGAACAGGATATAAGAGTGTTAAAAACACACTCATTCTTTTATACTCCTCAGAACTGTAAACCAAAAATAAAATTCTAATACTCGCCAGCCATCTGAAGCCAGGGTGCTTTTAAAATTTAACCCGAGAGACTGATTCATGCCTTGATGGGAAGTGGGGGTCAGACATACTTCGTTATACCTCTCCATTAACACAAACACAGGCTTTAAGTCTGATAAGAAACATTTTACAACCTATTCTCTCTGAAGGCTTCCTCTGCAAGTAAGGATGTGGATCTCCATAATCCTTTATCTTAATCCAGACATTTCCTTTTCTTTGATCCCAGGTCTTAGATAAACTCAACCAGTTGTCAACCAGATAATTTTTTCTTTTTATTTTTTGAGACGGAGTCTTGCTCTGTCGCCCAGGCTGGAGTGCAGTGGTGTGATCTCAGCTCACTGCAAGCTCCGCCTCCGGCCGTCAACCAAAGAATTTTTAAACCCATCTAGAACCTGGAAGCGTCCCCCTCAGCCTGCTTCCGGCTTCCAGTTGTCCCACCTTTCTGAATCAAACCAATGTATTTCTTATTGAAGTCTCACAGCTCCCTAAAATGTATAAAACTAGGGCCGGGCGCAGTGGCTCATGCCTGTAATCCCAGCACTTTGGGAGGCTGAGCCAGATGGATCACCTGAGGTCAGGAGTTCAAGACCAGCCTGGCCAACATGGTGAAACCCCATCTCTACTAAAAATACAAAAGTTAGCCAGGCGTGGTGGCGGGTGCCTATAATCCCTGCTACTCAGGAGGCCGAGGCACAAGCATCACTTGAACCTGGGAGGCAGAGGTTGCAGGGAGCAGAGATCGTGCTATTGTACTCCAGGCTGGGTGACAGAGCAAGACTCTGTCTCAAAAAAAAAAAAAAAAAAAAAAGTATAAAACCAAGCTGCACTCCAACTACCTTGGGTACATGTTCTCAGGACCTCCTGAGGGCTGTGTCACAGGCCATGGTCACTCATATTTGGCTCAGAATAAATCTTTTAAAGTATATTACAGAATTTGACTCTTCGTTGGCAGAATGATGCCTAAAGATTCACTTGGAACACACACAGACTGGTGTACATATCGAGATAACCAGGCTGGCTAACTTAGTTTTGTTAGGACCATAATCTGTCTGAAATCATGTTCGTGGAAACACATGACCAAACTGGAAACCTAGATAGAGTGATGGCCACCGTGAGGTGTGAACGCTGGAGAATTATATTCCAAGCTGGAAGAGGGGGTGGCATCTCCCCAGTAGAGGATCCAAAAGCACCACCATTTGCTGAAGCTCTACCGGGAGTCAGGGCTGAGGCTATGACTACCGATCCCGCACATTTCATCTCAACAACTCATTCAAATTCATCCTCTTTCTGCTTTCCCAAACGGTGTGAGTGTATGTGTCTGGACGAATTTAGACTGATGAATAGATAGCAAGGGTCAGGTGCACGTCCCATGTCTGCTGGACTGGAAGCCATGAGGTCTAGGTTATTTCTCTTGCCCCACGCTGGCTGTATTCAATTTTGGAAATCCACCCCTGAACCATCAATTTCTTTCTTTTTTCTTTTGAGACAGGATCTCACTGTGTCGCCCAGGCTGGAGGGCAGTGGCGCAACGTCAGCTCACTGCAACCTCCCCCTCCCAGGCTCAAGTGATCCTCCTGCCTCAGCCTCCCAAGTAGCTGGAACTATAGGCGTGTGCCACCATGCTTGGCTAATTTTTGTTTTTTGGTGTAGGGTTTTTTTTTTTTTCTTTTTGTAGACATGGAATTTCACTATGTTGTCCAGGCTGGTTTCGACCTCCTGGGCTCAACCGATCCACCCACTTTGGCCTCCCAAAGTGCTGGAATTACAGGCGTGAGACACCATGCCCCACCAGAACCATCATTCTTTCAACCTGTCTTTACAGCCTTTACCTGCCTTTCTGTCACTTCATTTTGGTCAACAGTTACAGTAACTGAGATTTGAGCATTTCCGTTCAAGCACCCAGTGTTACTCCAACTATTAGAAACAAAATCCTACTCCACCTTCTATTCTCAGCCAGCTTTGCCTTCTCTATACAGCAGGACAGACACGAAGAGTTTATTCCTTTCATCCTTCAGTGGCAGCTCATGTATGCTCCTAAAATGACAATGGCTTCGGTGTCTTTTGATGGCAGTCTCTCTTAATCCTGATGATTAAGAACCAGGATTGCCTCTGGTATTTGCAGTGACAGCTGTTAGCAAGCCAAAATTTAGAAACATAAGAATTTTGGCCGGGTGTGGTGGCTCACACCTGTAATCCCAGCACTTTGGGAGGCTGAGGTAGATGGATCACTTGAGGCCAGGAGCTCAAGACCAGGCTGGCCCACATGGTGAAACCCTGTCTCTACTAAAAATAAAAAAATTAGGCCGGGTGTGGTGGTACGTGCCTGTGGTGCCACCTACTCAGGAAGATGAGGCACAAGAATTGCTTGAACCTTAGAGGCAGAGATTGCAATAAGCCAGCATTACACCACTGCACTCAAGCCTGGGCAACAGCCTGAGACTCTGTCTCAAAAAAAAATTTTACTGTATCAATTGTCTCTAAAATTGGTCTTGTCTATATAATCTTCCCTAATTTCTGCATTCTCTTTAATTAAACTGATGATAGCAGGTCACCTATGAGCAAAGTACATATATATATATACACATATATATATGTAAATATACAAATTATATATATATTTTGAAGATGAACTCTCGCTCTTGTCCCCCAGGCTGGAGTGCGATGGTGCCATCTTGGCTCACTGCAACCTCTGCCTCCTGGGTTCATGCGATTCTCCTGCCTTAGCCTCCCGAGTAGCTGGGATTACAGGTGCATGCCACCACGCCGGGCTAATTCTTGTATTTTTAGTAGAGACGGGGTTTCACCACATAGGCCAGGCTGGTCTCAAACTCCTGACCTCAGGTGATCTGCCCGCCTCAGCCTCCCAAAGTGCTGGGATTACAGGCGTGAGCTACCACGCCCAGACACAAAATGCATATTTTATGCAAAGTTTATCTGATGAGTGATGAGAAATGGGGAAGGGAGAAGAATTAAAATCCTGTTTATAATCTGAGTTTTCAAATTTCAGGAAAATCTTGGGTCTGGGGAAGGGACTGAAAGGAAGTAGACTGCAAAGGGGCCCTATGGTCGCTCACAAAGGCAAGGACGGTTCCACCGATGGTCTTTGTTCTCCTTGCACACTGACTGGACACCACAGGAGGGAACAGCATCCACTTTATTCTCCACTATATCCCTTTAACATCACCGCACAGGAGTTATTTAAGTCTCTGGGCAGTGACTGTCTTCGTACAAAGTCAATATTGTACAACTGTCTCGAATTTAAAACATGCATGCTAGGCACGGTGGCTCATGCCTGTAATCCCAGCGTTTTGGGAGTGCTGAGGCAGGAGGAGCACTTGAGGCCAGGAGTCCGAGACCAGCTTGGCCAACATGGTGAGACTCTATCTCTATCAAAAAATTAAATTAAAAAAAAAAACATGCAGATAAACAGAAAGGAAATCAAGTCATTCTAAAAATTCCATTGATGTATGTAGTCATGGCTCATAGCTTAATCTGTGTCTGCATTACTCTGTATTTTCTTCTGCCCGATTTTCTCTCTATAGTAGAATTATACTGCATATACTATTTTCAAACATGGTTTTTGACAGAATAATATATTATGGACATCTTTCTAAATTCATGCACATTTTTCATCATAAAACCCTATGCTATTTATTAAAAAATATATATATATATAATTTTTGAGACAGAGTCTCATTGTGTGGCCCAGGCTAGAGTGCAGTGGTGTGATCTTGGCTCACTGCAACTTCTGCCTCCCAGGTTCTAGTGATTCTCATGCCTCAGCCTCCCGACCAGCTGGGATTACAGGTGTGTGCCGCTACGCATGGGTAATTTTTGTATTTTTAGTAGAGACAGGGTCTCACCATGTTGGCCTGGTCTCAAACTCCTGACCTCAGATGATCAGCCCACCTCGGCCTCCCAAAGTGCTGGGATTACAGGCGTGAGCCACCGTGCCTGGCAAAACCCCGTGCTATTTAATTGAATGTATTTATCATTATAGTATTCACTTTCTATATTTACCCATAATAAACATTTGCTGACATCCAAGGTTTTTTGAGACAAAATTCATAAGCAAGGTTATTTAAAACTGATGATTCGCACCTGTAATCCCAGCACTTTGGGAGGCCGAGGTGGGTGGATCGCGAGGTCAAGAGATCGAAACCATCCTGGCCAAAGGGGTGAAACCCCGTCTCTACTAGAAATAGAAAAATTAGCCAGGCGTGGTGGTGAGTGCCTTAGTCTCAGTTACTCGGGAGACTGAGGCAGGAGAATCGCTTGAACCCAGGAGGCGGAGGTTGCAGTGAGTCAAGATCGCACCACTGCACTCCAGCTTGGGTGACAGAGTGAGACTCTGTCTCAAAAAAATAGAAAAACAAAAACCAAAACCCAATGATTTATCATTTTTTGTGGCATATCTACGATGTACCAGAAATGTAGGCATCAAAGATATAATTAATAAAAGATAAAATCTATATGTTAAAGTTTTTTTTATTAAAGGCAAGAAAAATGAAGCCTTTGACCCCTATTTCCAGCAACTCAGGTGACAGCACTCAGTGGCTTACTCTCATTCTCTTACAATGAAAAGGTCACCTTAAAAATATTCATGTCGGCCGGGCGCAGTGGCTCACGCCTGTAATGCCAGCACTTTGGGAGGCCGAGAAGGGCGGATCACGAGGTCAGGAGATCGAGACCATCCTGGCTAACACGGTGAAACCCCGTCTCTACTAAAAACACAAAAAATTAGCCGGGTGTGGTGGTGGCGCCTGTAGTCCCAGCTACTCGGGAGGCTGAGGCAGGAGAATGGCGTGAACCAGGGAGGCGGAGCTTGCAGTGAGCTGAGACCACACCACTGCACTCCAGCCTGGGTGACAGGGTGAGACTCCATCTCAAAAAAAAAAAAACAAAAAAAAAAACTGTCATATCTTAGAGATGAAATATAACATTTAGGACCTCAGCGTCTCAAGTGAGAAACCCTCAGTTCAGACATCGACTTGGTCATTTTTTCATCCGCCAACATAGAACATGAATCAGCAGAGAAGTCAAAGACACAAACCACACAGATAAAGAAAACTGCCAGGCGCAGTGGCTCACACCTGTCATCCCAGCACTCTGGGAGGCCGAGGCGGGCGGATCACCTGAGGTCAGGAGTTCGAGACCAACCTGACCAACATGGTGACATCCCGTCTCTACAAAAAATACAAAAATTAGCTGGGTGTCGTGGCGCATGCCTGTAATCCCAACTGCTTGGGAGGCTGAGGCAGGAGAATCGTTTGAACCCGGGAGGCGGAGGTTGCAGTGAACCGAGATCAAGCCACTGCACTCCAACCTGGGCAACAGAGCAAGACACCATCTCAAAAACAAAAAACAAAAAACAAGAAACAAAAACACACACACAAAAAAACAAAAAACACAGCAAGCAATTCCAAACCAAATAAAATACCCTCAAGCATGCGGGGATATGAACTAAGGTCTCAAATTAGAATTACCAACACAAAGAACAAACGTGAACAAAACAGAAATCAATGTAACAGAAGTTGATTGAACTCAAAAGTAACGGGAGAAGATAACAATCATCAGAAACAAACGCTAATTACTAGATACCTAATAGGGAATATATTTAGTTTTTCCTAAGCATCCCCCCCAGAGGAGGGTGGAGACCCCATCAATGAGTCCAGTAGAACTGGTTTGGAGTCAGATCTGTCACTTTTGGAAAAGTCACGTAACACATGGGAACACTGTTTTGTCCAGTTTTCTCACTTGTAAACCTTTCCTGGGTTGTGATGAGAATGAAAAGACATTATGCAGAAAGAGTGCTTCCAGGACGTGAGGGCAAGCTGGCTGTGATGTCTGTCACCCCACTGATCGCCAGGGCTATTGGCTGATCTGGTCGGCTGGGCGGGTGTCCGCTTCCTCCCTCACTGCTCCATGTGCGTCCGTTCTGAAGCTCTGCCCTGGGTCAAAGGTGATGACAACCTTCCCCCATAGAAGACGACTGTTCTTCAGGCACGGTCAGAAGAGAAGCTGTGCACCCCTACCAGAACCTCCAAACAAGCTTGCAAGAGGGCTTCCTGTAGTACTGGGACATACGCTGTCTGTGACTGTCTTAAATATTAAGATTCTACCTACTCCTTGGTGTATGTCTGGTCAACAAAGACAGGCAGTTAGGCATGGTGGCTCACTCCTGTAATCCCAGCAGTTTGGGAGCTCTAGGCAGGCGGATTGCTTGAGCATGGGAGTTCAAGACCAGCCTGAGCAACATGGCAAGACCCTGTCTCAAAAAAAAAAAAAAAAAAAAAAAGAAGGCAACTACCATACTAGAATTCCATCTCAGTAGACCTGGCAATGCAGACACTAACTGGCCACTCATCTCCTATAACAACGACTCCACTTGGGGTGGGAAAATGGGAAGACACTCCTTAGGTGAACGGTGTGTATCAGGATGTCATCCGTCCCCAGTTCATCACTGGCCCACGTTCGAACGGCCCTGGCCTGCAACTCTTTTCCTACCTTCAACTCTCACCTTGGCCCACACACATTCTCACCTGATGGAGGGGATGGCCACGCATTCAACAACGATACCGCCTTATTCCCAGTACACCAGCCTTCCCCCGACCTGGGTCCTCGCCCCTTCATCCAGCACTTACTTCTCATCTCTTCCTGGGCCTTTGTCCAGAGATCTTTCCTACTGATCTGTAGAAATAGGTTCAGGGTCACCTCCCATGCCTGCTTTCCTGGGTAATGCTTGTCCAGCAGCTTTGCTACGTCTTCTTTGGAAGCCTTCTTCAGCTCAGCCCAGGGGATTGGCTTGAGTTCAAATTTCTCCAAAGGTTGTTTGAGGAGCTCCTTAAATTTCCAAAACTCTTCCTTTCTGAGCTCCTTCAGATACCACAACAAGCCAAAATCCGAAAAAAAAGATTCTGCCATATCGCCCCAGGACTGTGAGCTCAGGTGTCTCCAGAGGGAAAAGAAAGATCCTCAAAAATAAAGAATAAATGATACCTGGAGAAGAATGATATGATTACAGAGTTAAATTTCAGCAGCCGAAAGCAGCTCAAAATTATTGATAGCATCATACACATCTTGCATCAAACATCATCTAGGGAAGAAGCTTCATCTTTTTCCAAACAAATTCATGTGAATGGCAGAGTTGACTGCCATTTAAGTGTCTTGTTTTTGTCTGACATAAATGATGCTCTCATGAACAAGCGTTTCTGTGTAGCTTGGTGCATATAAGCACACATTTCTCTAGATTTATAAATTATAGGTCAAACAGCACACACGGGTCACCATGTTTGCTACATAATGCGCCACGATTTTCCCTTCTGGATATAATAACTGACGTTCCTACCAGCATTCTGTGAGTTTGTTTGCTCTATAAGCCTTCCCATACTTAGTATAGTCTAATCCAATTTTCATAACAAAAAAAGAACTGATATTAACATTACAGATGATCATATTCAGGAAGATGAAAATAAAGGAAGAGGATATAAAAGCAAATTTAGATGTTTTGGTCTTGTTTGGGGTATATGCCTTCTAATTACAGTATATAGGGAAAAAGTTAGATTTACTATAGGTTAGCATTTGCAGACTAACAACTCGGACAGAAACAGAATGGTGAACTGTCCTACTATTACAAACCCTCCAGATAATCATTGCAATTCAGCAAAAGACAGGAAATGAAGTAGAAATATACGCTAGACAAAATGAGAGAGGTGGCAAAAATAATACCATACATATATGTATAATATTATTTTGTTTTATTTTTTGAGATGGAGTTTCACTCGTGTTGCCCAGACTAGAGTGCAATGGTATGACCTCAGCTCACTGCAACCTCTGCCTCCCAGGTTCACATGATTCTCCTGCCTCACCCTCCCAATTAGCTGGGATTACAGGCACCTGCCACCATGCCCGGCTAATTTTCTTTTTGTGTGTATTAGAGACAGGGTTTCACCATGTTGGCCAGGCTGGTCTCAAACTCCTGACCTCGTGATCCACCTGCCTCAGCCTCCCACAGTGCTGGGATTACAGGCGTGAACCACTGCGCCCGGCCTCAGTATAATTTTAACACATATGAATGAAATAAAATTACTCACTAATACATAGACTCACGTTGGATGAATAAAAATCTTGCTATATGTTGTTTATAAGAGAATCCTAGAAAATACACAGAAAAGTAAAATAGAAGAAAAAGCCTGGCAAATTCTTACCCAAAAAAGTATTAATAGTATAAAATATCAGCACTGAAAACACTCAAGCTAGAAAGTACTAAATGGATGAAGAATTTTTGAACACCAAGATTCAGTTCCCCAAGATCTAGAATTCACGAGCGTATGTGCACCTGGCAATATCATTTTACACACAAGGAGATAATGACAAATACAATATCATTGTATCTGAGCTAATATACCTTTCAGATAATTACAAACGACTAGCGAAGATTACATACCATCTATGGCCACATGCAAAAGAATAAATTTGGACCCTCGATACGACAAACAAAAATGAATGCAAAATGGACTGGAGATCTAAACGGAAGGCTCGAAGTGTGAAACTCCTAGAAGAAAACGTAGGGCAAAAGCTTCCAGACACAGATATGGCGATTATTTCTTGAATATGACACAGACAAAAGAAAAAATAGACAAACTGGACTTTATACAAATTTTAAAATTTTGTGCATCAAAAGACAATATCGGCCAGGCGCAGTGGTTCACGCCAGTAATCCCAGCCCTTTGGGAGGCCGAGGCAGGTGGATCACTGGAGGTCAGGAGTTTGAGAGCCCTGGCCAACATGGTGAAACCCTGTCTCTATTAAAAATACAAAAATCAGCCAGGCGTGGTGGCAGGCACCTGTCATCCCAGCTGCTTGGGAGGCGGAGGCTATAGCAAGCTGAGATCGCGCCACTACACTTCAGCCTGGGTGACAGAGTGAGACTCTGTCTCAAAAACAAAGACAATATCAAAAGAGTAAAAAGTCAACCAACAGAATGGGAGAAAATATTTGCAAAGCATATATCTCACAAAGGATTAAAATCCAGATTACAGGGAACGCCTAAAACTCAAAAACCAATCTTATTAACAACGAGAAAAGGACTGGAAGAGACATTTCTCCAAAGATATACAAATGACCAATAGCCAATAAGCACATACAAAGAGGCTCAACATCACTAATCATTAGGGAAATACAAATCACAACTACAATGAGATAATGCCTCACATCCACTCAGATGGTAACTGACAACAAAAAACTCAAAACAAGCGTCGATGAGAAGGTAGAGAAACTGGAACCCTTGTATCCTAGTGACGTATACATGTTAAATGGTTCAGCCACTGCGGAAAACCATATCGTATTTTCCGAAAAATATAAAAACAGAATTACTGTAAGATCCAGCAACCCAAAAGAATTGAAGGTAGACTCTCTCAAAGAGTTACCTGGACACTTATGTTAATAGGAGCCTTAGAGACCCAAGTGTTCATCAACAGATGAATGGAAAAGCGAAACGTCGTCTATAAATACAGGATTATACAGCCTTAAAAAGGAAGGAAGCCAGGCGCGGTGGCTCACGCCTAGAATCCCAGCACTTTGGGAGGTTGAGGAGAGTGGACCACCTGAGATCAGTGGACCACCTGAGGTCAGGAGTTCAAGACCAGCATGGTCAACATGACGAAACCCCATCTGTACTAAAAATACAAAAAAAAAATTAGCCGGGTGTGGTGGCGGGTGCCTGTAGTTCCAGCTCTCGGGAGGCTGAGGCAGGAGAATAGCGTGAACCTGGGCGTTGGAGGTTGTAGTGAGAGGAAATTGCGTCCTGGAACTCCACTCCGGGTGACAGACCGGGACTCCGTCTGAAAAAAATAAATAAGTCAAGAAAGGAAGGAGATTCTGATGTATGCTGTGACAGGAATGAACCTTGAGGACATGTACTAAGTGATATAAACCAGTCACAAAACGACAAATACGGTCTCATTAAACGCATATGAGGTGCTTAAAGGGGTCAGAATCATAGAGACAAAGTAGAATGAGATGGTTGCCTGGGGCTGAAGAAGAAAATGGTGAGTTATTGTTTCATGAGGACAGTTTCAGTTTTGTAAGATAAACAGTTACGGAGATGGATATGGCGATGCTTGCACAACATTATATTGTATTTAGCACCATTGAACTGTACACTTAAAAACAGGTAAGATGGTAAGTTTTGTATTATGTCTATTTTACCACAATAAACTTTTTGAGACAAGGTCTCGCTCTGTGCCCAGGCACAGCTCCCTGCATAATCGACCGGCCCCCTCCTTCCGCACCCACTGGGACTCAAGGACCTCCTCAATCTCCCCACCTGTGCCTCCCAAGGAGCTGGGACTACAGACACACACCGCCAGGCCCAGCTAACATTTTTTTTATTTTTGTAGAGCTGATGTCTTTGCTATGTTGCCCAGGCTGGTCTCAAACTCCTGGCCTCAAGTAATCCTCCCACCTCAGCCTCCCAAACTGCTGAGATTACAGGCCAGAGCCACTACACCAAGCAAAACCAAAAAATTTAATATATCATTTAGGTAATGCACAAGAAAGAGTTTGTGCCGTATGTATATGAAATATATGTATGTATTTTTTAAGGGGAAAGTGCTTTATTACAAATCAAATATGTACATTCCATTCAAGCACACATGGGACATTTACTAAATTTGACCTTATCTTGGACATAAATAAAAACTGAAAGAGAAACACGCATTCTAAATCAGAGATCACTGGTCTCATTCAGCGATCACAATAAAATTAGAAAATACAGGCAAAAGCATGGAAATCCATTGTTAAATTTTAAGTGTACATTTTAATATCACAGGCAAGTAAGAAGCTAACTTATTGAGAAAGGAATGGAAAAACTTCATGAAATAAACTTAAATGACTGTTAAAAATAGGAAAAATTTCCAAGAAGCTCGTTTTCCATCCAGATTTGAAATCTATAGGCCAGGTACAGTGGCTCACGCCTGTAATCCCATCACTTTGGGAGGTGGTTGGATCACCTGAGGTCGGGAGTTCGAGACCAGCCTGCCCAACATGGCGAAACTCCAACTCTACTGAAAAAAATAAATTAGCAGGGTGTGATGGCAGGTGCCTGTAATCCCAGTTACTTGGAAGGCTGAGGCAGGAGAATCACTTGAACCCTGGAGGCAGAGGTTGCAGTGAGCCGAGATCATGCCATTGCACTCTAGCCTGGGCGACAAAAGCAAACTCAGTTTCAAATAAATAAATAAATACATAATTTTCATCATAATATATGGGGAAATGGATTTTAAACACTGGTGCAAGAAATATAAATGCATGTAATTTTGGAGGAAAATGTGGCAACCTCTAGTAAAATGGAAAGTGAAGAGTTTCTTCACCCCCACAATTTTACTCCCTGGTATCCAATTCCAAAGTAGCCTTTGCAAATGTGCCCAGAGTTTTGTGTGCACAAATGGTCAATGCAGGCTTTTAAATAATTGTTGAAGGCAAAAACCTAAATATTCATAACTAAAAGAACAGTTAAGTAATGGTATAATATTATGGTACAGTCGGACCATTATATGGAATCAGACGGAGACTAGAGGGGCTGGAGGAGAAGAAACGGGGAGTTGTTGTTTGATGGACATTGCATAGAGTTTCAGTTTGGTATGAACAGGTTCTAGGGATGGTGGTGATGACTGCACAGCAATGTGAATGTACTTCATGCCACTGAATTGTATTCTTAAAAATAGTTAAGATGGTAAGTTTTATGTATATTTCACCAAAAGTTTTTTAAAAAAAAAGAAAAAAGAAAAAACCCCTCACATCCCTCAGTCTCTTCTCTGAACATTCCTTTCTCCTCCCTGCCCTAGGGGAAGCCTCCCTCTGCAGACAGAGTCTCCCGCGTTTCTCCCATGCTGACGTTTCATCAGCCTCATTCCTCCTGCTGCAGAGATAAGGGATAGATACCTTCGCCGGCGCGCCCTAGCACCTCACAGACTTTAACTAGGCTCCCCTACCCATTACCATTTCGTGTTGTTGCCATCCAAGGTCCCTGGCACAATCTCCTCATTCCTCCCAGATTCTACCCCCGGCTCACCCCTACTCTCACGAAAGCAAACATTACTGACAACGTGATGAATATGTCCTTTAGCATCAAATTAGGACATCCTAGAACTGGCTGATAAAAGATTACTTCGAAACCAATCAGCCAAGTCACCATATCAACAGGTCTCAACCTTCCTTCTCCCCACTTCATTCCTCACTGCCAGAGATTCGTTGTTTTATTATTTGTCTCCCAGGTGACCTGAATCCCCCAATCAGAACCAACAAACCGAGTCTGGAAAATGGACCTTCAGCTTTCGATACTTTCATCGTTTCTCCTCAGCTCTCCCAGACCTCCACTTTTCTGTACCTCTAATTCAAGTTGAGAAAACACAAAAGGAGGAGACAATGCCTTCTGGAAGAGTCCCATTCTCTCACCTAACTTAGAGTTGGGAAACACAAAAGAGTAACTAGTGAAAGTGCCGGGTGCACAATCTCTCTGCAAATGTATCTGGTGTTCATTCCAGGCCGGGAACAGTAGCTCTCGTCTGTAATCTCAGCACACTGGGAGGCCAAGGCGGGCGGATCACCTGAGGTCAGGTGTTCGAGACCAGCCTGGCCAACATGGCAAAACCCCATCTCTACTAAAAATACAAAAGTTAGCCAGGAGAGGTGGAGGGCGCCTGTTGTCCTAGTTACTCGGGAGGCTGAGGCAGGAGAACAGCTTGAATCTGGGAGGCGGAGGTTGCAGTGGGCCGAGGTCGTGCCATTGCACTCCAGCCTGGGTGACAAAGTGAACCTCTGTCTCAAAACAATAAATAAATAAATACATACATAAATAAATAAATGCTTTTCACCACAGTGCATCTTTGCCAAAACAAAAGGTCAAGACTTGATCATTTCTGGTGCCCTTGTACCTGTTCTTTACGCACTCCAGACCTTCAGGAAGCACTGAGAATTTAGGGAAATGAAGAAGAAAGAAAGGCCGGTGGCGAAGACTTACCCAACCCAGTCCCTGGTCCTCCGGGCTGGAACTCAACAAAGAACAGCTGTGGAAACTAAGAATAAAAGGCCCTGGCTGCTCTGTGACTGGCCACAGAATCTCTCCTTTTCATTGGCTGTGGTGGATATTGATGACTAGACCCAGAGGGCAATTGTTTAGGTTTGTTTTTAACTCCTCAGGTGTGAATGCTTTCCCCCCACCTGGAAAGTCCCAGGCTGCTATTAGTATCATCTCCCTATGTAATATAATATGATCACAGGGCTTCTGCAAACTATCTTCTCCCCACCCATGAGAGCTAGTTTGGAGACTGGTAATGGGAACCACTGGGCTCATAATCTGAGTATGTGACTCCTCCTATGAACTTCCTAAGGGAACCGATTTTGTGCATGTCTCAACTTTCGTTTTAAAAGTTGAGCACTTCAAAAGGAGCACTTGTATATAAGGAAATCAATGAATATGCTTGAATAACTGGCTTTGAAGGAGAAGTTAGAATCTGCAGGTGTCTCCCTGAACGTCCTGTTACCCTCATCATTGACTCCTGTGCGAATGCTGTCCCCTCTTCACTCTCATCCCTATTATCCACCCGCAGCTGCCATTCTTGTCTCCACCCTCTTTAACATTAATTGAATGCTAATGGTGCAAAAGCCCTAACCGATAAATGCATTTCCTGCAAGATCCTTCTCTTCACAGCCCTCTGAAGTAGATAGCATTATTATTCCCATTGTCAAAGATGCTTGAGGCCATCAGGGTGGAGGCTACAGTTGAGAACATTCCTACTTGGTCACCCTGAATTTTAACCTTAACTGCTCCATTGTGCTGCCTCCCAGGCATCATTGATCCCAGTGAGGCTTTCGAAGGTCTGTGTTGGATCTATGGGAAGATGTGGCTCAGTTCTACCTAATGAGACTGAGCTAAGAGACTCAAAGAATCTTTCCTCTCCAGGATCTTGGCCTTTCTTTAACCCAGCTACTCACCATCAAAATTCTGACCTGACCTCTTTACCCTGACTGATTAAACCATCCTTAGATGGGCCAGCGTGCATCCATTAGAGGCTGTGTCTTGATCTCCCTTTTTTCAGTTTTCCTGACAGCTGCCACAGGATCTGGCATAGAAGGTTAGAAGTGGTTAAGCACTTGAGCTGGAACAGCAACCTCTATTCTAGACCGTTGGTGTGGCTGTGGGCAAGTATTTATTAACTTCACTTTTTTTTCCTCCTCTGTGAAATGAAGAGGATGATGATCATGATGATATTGATGATGATGGTGATGATGACGATGATGATGATGATGATGACGGTGATGGTGAAGATGAAGATTAATTATTGATGTCGATGATGGTGGCTGATGATGATGATGAGCAGTGATGGTAAGATGAAGATTCATGACTGATGATGATGATGGTGATGGTGAAGATGAAGATTTTAGATAGGTGATGATGGTGAGTGGTGAAGATGATGATGATGATGATGATGGTGATGGTGAAGATGAAGATTATGATGATGGTGATGATGATAGTGATGACAGTGATGATGATGGTGATGGTGAAGATGAAGATTATGATGGTGGTGATGATGGGGGCAGGAAGGGGGCCTGGGCTGTCACTCAGTTTCTCATTTGTGAATTGCTTGTTCTTGTCCTTAAAGATTTACTTGATTTTATACATTTTTGTGTGTATATTTATGCAAAATACGATTTTCCAGTTAATACAAAATCATAAATCTTTCCAAAATCTGAGCTTTTCTATTTATTGTTTATGGTATTGTAAGGGTAGAGTTGTTTTAAAATGTATTAAGGTCTATTTTTATTAATCTTATCATTTGTGGGTGATATAAATACTTCCTATCCTGAAAGTCAACTGTTTCCCTATATTTTCTTTTCTTTTTTTTTTTTTTTTTTGGACAGAGTCTCGCTTTGTCGCCCAGGCTGGAGTGCAGTGGCTGGATCTCAGCTCACTGCAAGCTCTGCCTCCCGGGTTCACGCCATTCTCCTGCCTCAGCCTCCCGAGTAGCTGGGACTACATGCGCCCACCACCTCGCCCAGCTAGTTTGTTTGTATTTTTTAGTAGAGACGGGGTTTCACCGTGTTCACCAGGATGGTCTCGATCTCCTGACCTCGTGATCCACCTGTCTCGGCCTCCCAAAGTGCTGGGATTACAGGCTTGAGCCACCGCGCCCGACCCCTATATTTTCTTTCACACATTAATATCTCTTTTTACATTTTCAATTTGCTTATACATAGCAAATCTTCATAGTGTGATGTAGTGGTTCAATTTTATCTATTGATACCAATTACTTCAACATATATATTGCGCAGCCTATCTTCCCATACCAATTTTCTGGTGCCATCCACTTGATATGAAACACCCACCTGTTGCCTTGGTCTCTTTCTGTAAATTTTGTTGTACTGTATTTGTCTATTTTCTATTACTGCTACAATATCATATGACTTTACAAATACTGAATATTGGCTGGGTGCAGTAGCTCATGCCTGTAATCCCACAACTATGGGAGGCCGAGGCGGGTGGATCACCTGAGGTCAGGAGTTTAAGACTGGCCTGGCCAACATGGAGAAATCCCGTCTCTACTAAAAATACAAAATTAGCCAGGCATGGTAGCACACGCCTGTAATCCCAGCTACTTGGGAGACTGAGGCACTAGAATTGCTTGAACCCAGGAGGCAGAGGTTCTAGTGAGCCAAGATTGTGCCGCTGCACTCCAGCCTGGGTGTCAGAGTGAGACTCTGTCTCAAAAAAAAAAAAGTCTTTTGCCAGAAAGTTAGAAGTTGCATCTTATCCACATGTAACAAATATGTAGTTAGAGACCCTTTTGATAAAGCCTATTCACAAGTATTCCCTAAAAGCTCACTCAGAAGATAAAATTGTTTCTTCAGATATATTTTTCTAATTGCAGGAATTTGTTTTCAGAAGTTTTTTTTTTCTTTTTTCTTTCTGAGACGGAGTCTCGCTCTGTCGCCCAGGCTGGAGTGCAGTGGCGCGATCTCAGCTCACTGCAAGCTCCACCTCCTGGGTTCCCGCCATTCTCCTGCCTCAGCCTCCCCAGTAGCTGGGACTACAGGCGCCCGTCACCTCGCCTGGCTCGTTTTTTGTATTTTTTTTTAGTAGAGACGGGGTTTCACTGTGTTAGCCAGGATGGTCTCGATCTCCTGACCTCGTGATCCGCCTGTCTCGGCCGCCCAAAGTGCTGGGATTACAGGCGTGAGCCACCGTGCCCGGCCAGAAGTTTTTTAAACAAGCTGAAAACTGTCTTGAAATGACTTGTAAACTAAACAAGAACCTTTTTGAACATTTTATTTGCCAAAAAATAGTAACCAAAATAAATGATATTTTAATTTCTTTTTTATGAAAAGATTTTCCCCTAGCTTTATTGAAATACAATTGACAGGTAAAAATTGTATCTATTCGATGTGTTTGAAGTGATAATTTGATTATACATAGGCATTGTGAAATGATGACCACAGCTACATTAGCACATCATCACAATTACTTAACATTTTGTGCTTGTGTGGGATAAGAACACTTAAATCCACTTTCTTCACAAATTGTAAGTAAACCGTACAGTAGTGTTAAATATGGTCATCTCATTGTACATCAGGGCTTCAGAATTTATTCATCTTATTATTAAGAGTTTGTACCCATTGATCAGCATCTTTTCATTTCCTCTGCTCCCAGCCCCAGGCAGCCACCTCTCTACTCTCTGCTTCCATGAGTCTGGCTTTTTTGTTTGTTTGTTTGTTTTTTGAGCGGGAGTCTCGCTCTGTCACCCAGGCTGGAGTGCTGTGGCGCCATCTCGACTCACTGCAAGCTCCACCTCCCGGGTTCAGGCCATTCTCCTGCCTCAGCCTCCCAAGCAGCTGGGACTACAGGTGCCCGCCACCTCGCCCGGCTAAATTTTTTTGTGTTTTTAGTAGGGACGGGGTTTCACTGTGTTAGACAGGATGGTCTCGATCTCCTAACCTCGTGACCCACCCGCCTCGGCCTCCCAAAGTGCTGGGATTACAGGCGTGAGCCACCGCGCCCGGCCCAGAATCTTTGTCTTAATAGGGGTGCAATGGACACTCAGGAGTGGGTCACAGACTAGTGCATTTTTCCAAGTGGGCATTTTTCCTCAACGCTGCTTCCCTTTTCCACAAATCACGCTGACACCTCAAGTCCTTCCACACTGAATGTCTCCGTGTCATCTGGAGCCTGGTCTTTCCCGTGAAGTTAAATTCCACAACTGCTACACATGCACCTGGTCTCTTTAGTCTAGAAAATAAGCCACATGAAGCCACTGTTTCTCTCCCCAGAAGCTGCTGGTCATCCCCAGGCAGGGAGATTATCGTTTGCTTCTCCAGACACCTCTAGAGCCCTAATTTCTTGCGTCTGTCATTGGACTACCAGACTCCGAGTCGCGGGTGTTCCCTGTTTTTTCAAGGACTTGCACTAGGAAGAAGCCATCTAAGACATGTACACAGGGATGAAGGAAAAGCAAGAGGCTCCGGATGGCTGACTAGGTCCAGCTGGGCACCTCTCTTCCACGGAGGGGATCCAAAATACGGGGTAGATACTGACACTTTAAATAGATTGTCTGAGCAGGAACATCAGAATTCACCAGAGAGGCCACGGGACACTCTGAGGGTGCAGAAAGGGGGAAGTGGGGCTGCCTGCTCAGACGGGATTGCTGGGAGCTAGGAGTTAGGAGTGGCCTCTGGGCCTGGACCATCCATGGAAGGAATAAGTGAGGGACCCTCGAGACTCCCATTCCCACCATGAACCTTTACAATCCTAGGTGCAAGAGGGCCCTCGACCCCTGCAGGCCTCCAGACTGGCATAGGGAGCTGCCTGGAGGTCACACGGAGGCACTGCTCAAACTCACGTGGGGCCCCATGGGCTTCCCAGAATGGGCAGCTGCAGCAGGGCGCCATTCTGGGCGTCCCTCCCTCAAGGCTCTGGGTCCTGCCCTGAGGCCGCCACTGCCCACTGCAGGCAGGAAAGGTGAGAGGAGGCTTCGTGCTCTCCTGTGCCCCAAGGACAGGTTCCCCCGCTACTGCTGTGGGCTGCTGCAGAACCAAGAAGCAATCAGACCATGCACCCCATGCCTGCCAGCCTCTCCTACAGCGGTTTGCCTGGCTGTTCCTATGGAGAGGGGCCTGCTCTTCCCAGTGGCAGGTCCACAGCTCAGCCAGCACTGCCCATCCTGGGACCAGCCTAGCCCCATCATATCCAGCGCGCATCTAGGGGACCTGAGGACAAGTCCCCTGGCCTAATCCCATCCCCCTAGGGCTCCAGCTCGCCGTCCAGGAGCATGGGGATGAGATTTAGGATCTGACTGGAGAGGAGGAGAGAGTGCAGTGTGGAGGTGGAAGCCCCTCCTGTCCTAGAATCTGACCTGGAAGATTGTGGCCTGGGAGCCCCAGTTTCTGCCGCAGACAGGGCGTCTGAGAGCCTGGGGCAGCTTCAGGAACTGAATGCAGATGCTGGGGCTGGGTTGGCTGTGTGCTGCCAGTCCAGACCCCTGAGGGATGCACACCAAGTCAGGGCCAGGGGGAGCTGGGCGGGTCCCACCAACACCAGCTGTGCTGTGGGTTCCAGCTGCCCCTCTCCCCTCTGGGGCTCCTTGGGGGCAGTGAAGAGGCCCCTCCCTTTCCTGGAAAATTGTCCCAGGGGCCTGGGACCTGTCCCCCAACCCCTGCTGGGGTAGTGCTTGCCACCTGGCTGGCAGAGCATGAAACAGGGGACTCTGAGAGTTCCATGCTCTGCCCTTTGCCTGGGACATCCGGGGGCTTCTCCTGATTTACAAAGGCCAAACGTGAATCCCACCAGCACCGAGCTGCCTCCCGCCAGCGCCTCCTGCTCACTGGGAGGTCAACCCGCATGGCCCCTTTCTGCAGGGACAGGTGCAATTGCAGGGCGCTGGGTCAGCTCCTATGCACAAGCCCCTCCTGCTGGCTGGGAGGTCAACCCTCATGGCCCCTTTCTACAGGTACTGATGCAATTGCAGGGCGCTGGGTTAGCTCCTACTCACAAGCTCCACCTGCTGGCTGGGAGGTTGAATTGCACAAATCTGCGCAACACCCTCTGACAGTTTACAGCGCTGGGACTTGAGAAGCTTCTAGAGAGCTCCACCTTCTCAGTCCTGCAGGAGGCAGTGAGCCTGCTCAATGCCCGTTACAACGCACGAATAATCAGCATTTGGGAAAACCGCCACACCCAGCCTGTCTACAACCACGGAATTCATACAGAGCCTGTGCCTGAAAGCACTCAGAAGTGAAGCCTAAGGACCCCACCCCACATGCAAATTGGGTGCATCGAGGTGAGGGGAAAGTCCTATCCCTAGGAAAGCAAATTCAAAACTAAGAAGTGATGGCTTCTCCAGATGAGAGGAAACGAGTGTGAGAATCCTGGCAGTGTGGGAAAATAGTGTTATGACCCGATTGCTAACCTGACGTCAAGTGGAACCAGAATTAATTACACGAGGCTAAACTAATAGATAACTGGATATTCTTACACTATTTTATTCTAAATCGCGCCTAATGATTTTTATGTTTTGTCTTCAGAGGCAAGAACATTCTATTTTGAGCTATTTATAGCTTAGAACAAACTTGGTAAAGTATATATTTGTGGGCACAATGGAAACATTTATCTTTCTGTTTGATTTCTCTAGTACTTGGAAACCGTTTGTGAGTATTCTTATTTTATGGGAAAATAGTTATAGGCATAAGTTTAATAAGACGGTTTTTTTTTTTTTTTTTTTTTTTGACGGAGTCGAGCTCTGTCACCCAGGCAGGAGTGAGTGGCGCCATCTTGGCTCACTGCAAGCTCCGCCTCCCGGGTTCCCGCCATTCTCCTGCCTCAGCCTCCCGAGGAGCTGGGACTACAGGCGCCGCCACCACGCCCGGCTAATTTTTTGTATTTTTAGTAGAGATGGGGTTTCACCGTGTTCGCCGGGATGGTCTCGATCTCCGGGCCTCGTGATCCACCCGCCTTGGCCTCCTGAAGGACTGGTTTTTAACAGGACACAATTAGATACACAGGTTATTTTACCAATGCTTTTAGTGGAATGGCATATTTTCAATTATGACCAGGCTGCTTTGAGGAATGGAGGTTAACTTTACAGCAATGATAAAATGTCTCTTGGAAAGACTGGGCTGATGCCTTGTATACACAATTTTCCTTGCAAGGTTTATGACTTTGCAGTAAGTGAAGAATGTTACTTTCAGACAGGCACAGGAAAAACAAGATATTTTGGGACCTCAAGAAGAGAGAAAGTCACCCACTTCGTATAGGTATTACAGGCAGAGTCTGGTGGCAAATCTTTGGGTTGGCTTCCTAGCCTTGAGGCATTTGAAATGGTAATCTGGATTCCTTATGAAAAAGTTCCAGAAAAGCCAACTTGGAAAGAGACTGTGGTGATTTACTACTCTTATTGCACGTTGTACAAATAAGCAGGACAAGTGTAATACTAAAACATTTTGCGTAGTAAAAATGAAGAAATGGAAAAGAAAATTATTTTCAGAAGAAATCTATAGTACATCTGTTGCCAGACTGTCCATTATTTCTACATTGTTTTATGTTGTTTTCTACAATTTGAACTAAATCCTGAATTGTTTTCTTGCTACAACGAATCCCTAAAAAATGAACGAGTTTTAATTTTCCTCATGATGTTTTCAGTGGACTCCTCAATGGAATAGATTTTTTTTCCCATCATGGCATATGAAATTTTAAAATTATAATTCTTGTGCGAATTATATTTCTACTCTGTATCTCTCTTTGTTTTACTTCTTCTGAAAAAAACTAAGTTCACAGTACTCTGAAGACTAGAGATAATTCGACCATTCACAGCATCTATGGCACAATAACTTTGACAGGACTACTCAAAAGAGCCTTCCCAGTGATGAGGGACACCATGAGAATCAGATTTTGATCATCAATGCTTTCAAGAAGAAGTATTTCTGATCAAAAGGGGAAAATGAGAAATAAACTTTTATTTTAGGAATGTGAGTCCTAATTATCCGACCCAGAGAGACATTAAAATGAAATCACAATCCCACCCTACCCCTCAGCCCCCACTTGTGTGTTCATCTCTTGAAACTGCTTGCTATTGCCACAGTAGCTATAGTTAAACTAACAATGCTGCACTGGACACTATAATTCATACCCTATAGCTTAACGATGTATCAGCAATCACTAATCAATGTTATTTCTGTCAGATAATGAGATTTTCTGACAACTAACTTTGTAACAGTCCACTGCCTGTTTCCACTACTTGCCTTTAAAACCTGCTTGTAACAGTCTGGGCGTGGTGGCTAACTCCTGTAATCCCAGCACTTTGGGAGGCCGAGGCGGGCGGATCACGAGGTCAGGAGATTGAGACCATCCTGGCTAACATGGTGAAACCCCGTCTCTACTGAAAAAAAAAAAAAATTAGCCAGGCATGGTGGCAGGCGCCTGTAGTCCCAGCTACTCAGGAGGCTGAATCAGGAGAATGGCTTGAACTCTAGAGGCAGAGCTTGCAGTGAGCTGAGATCGCGCCACTGCACTCCAGCCTGGGCGACAGAGCGAGACTCCGTCAAAAAACAAAAAACAAAGAAGAAAACTCCCTTCTTGTAACGAAGGCTGAAGAGAGCTCAAATCCAAGATCACAGGGTCCTGGGTCTTTCAGGCAGCTGTCCTCACTTTGGAAAAGTTAACTCTTTAAATTAGATTTTGTTTTTCAGCCTCCTCGTTTTAGGCTGACAGAACAAATATAAACAAATTAGATTGCATCAAATGAAAATGCTTCTACAGAGGAAACAATCCACAAAGCGAAGAGATAACACAAACAGAGAAAATATTTACCAACCATACATCTTACAAGGGATTCATATCCAGAATGTAAGAGAAATACACCTCAAAATTGAGAACACAAACAACCAGATAAGAAATGGACATACGACCTGAATAGATATTTATCGACAGAAGACATACAGCCAACAGATACCTTTAAAAATGCTCAAAATCACTAATCATTAGAAAAATGCAAGTTAAAACCATATTGAGAGATCACGTCTGTCAGAATGGCTATTAACATAAAGACAAAAAAAAAGTGTTGGACAGGATGTAGGCAAAAGGGAACAACTGTACACTGTTGGTGGTGATGTAAAATAGTATAGCCAGTGTGAAAAACAGTACAGAGGTTCCTGAAATAATTAAAAATTGAATTGCCATATGATCCAGCAACCCCACTACTGGATACATATCCAATACAAAGAAAATACCTGTGTTGAAGAGATATTTGCACTTTCATGTTTATTGCAGCAGTATTTAAAATAGTCAACATATGGAAAAAAAATCTATGTGTTATCAATGCATAAATGAATAAAGAAAATGTGATATATGTACACAATGGAATACTGTTCACCTATAGAAAAGAAGAAAATTCTGTCATTTGCAACAATATGGATGAACTGGAAGAACTTAATGCTGAGGGAAATAGCCAGACACAGAAAGACAGCTACTGCATGGTCTCACTTGTATGCGAGACCTAAAGAAAGCTAATCTCATAGAACTAGAAAGTGAAATGGGGTCATTGGGGGTTGATGTGGAGACATGGGTTGGGAAGATACTGATCAAAGGATACAAAATTTTACTTAGAATAAGTAAAAGAGGGCCGGGCGCGGTGGCTCAAGCCTGTAATCCCAGCACTTTGGGAGGCCGAGACGGGCGGATCATGAGGTCAGGAGATCGAGACCATCCTGGCTAACATGGTGAAACCCCGTCTCTACTAAAATACAAAACTAGCCGGGCGAGGTGGTGGGCGCCTGTAGTCCCAGCTACTCGGGAGGCTGAGGCAGGAGAATGGCGTAAACCCGGGAGGCGGAGCTTGCAGTGAGCTGAGATCTGGCCACTGCACTCCAGTCTGGGCGACAGAGCGAGACTCCGCCTCAAAAAAAAAAAAAAAAAGAATAAGTAAAAGAGTACAAAAGATGAGTACAACATGGCGACTATAGTTAATAACAAAATAATGCATTCTTGAAAAATGGCAAGGGAGTCGTTTTTATTGTCACAAATATAATAACTTTTGGGAAAATGCATATATTATTTGCCTAGATTTAGCCATTCCACTGTGTATATATTTCAAAATATTATGATGTATAAAATAATTATATATAATTAACAACAAATAAAATTAAATAGTAATCAAATTTTACACATTACATTGGTGAAGATTGTTTTACTCTAATTAGATTTTTTTTTTTTTCAAGATGGAGTCTTACTCACTCTGTCGTCCAGGCTGGAGTCCAGTGGCACAATCTCGGCTCACTGCCAGCTCCACCTCCTGGATTCAAGCGATTCTCCTGCCTCAGCCTCCTGAGTAGCTGGAATTCCAAGTGTGTGCCACCATGCCGGGCTAATTATTGTATGTTTAGTAGAGACGGGGTTTCTCCATGTTGGCCAGGTTGGTGTCAAACTCCTGACCTCAAGTGATTCGCCCGCCTTAGTCTCCCAAAATGCTGGGATTACAGGCAAGATCTACCGTGCCTAGCCTTGAATTAGATTTTAATAACATTTGTAAAACAAAACAAAAAAAAGTTGCAAAACTTTTGTTGAACCTCTCTAGTGAATTTTTCATTTCAGTTATTTTACTTTATGGCCCTCAATTTCTAATTAGTTCATTTAAAAATTTTCTGTTGGTTGTTGATATTTTCTATTTTGTGAGGTGTTGTTCTTCTAATTTACTTCAGTTCTTTGCCCGTTGTTTTCTTTAGTTCTTCTGGGTCTACTTAGACAAGTAATTTAGTCTGTGGAAAGTAAGCCCAATGGCTTGACTTCTCGTAGACATTTATTTCATCTTGATACATTCTGTTTTCTTTGTGTGCCTCATAATTTTTTGTTGACAATTGGAAATTTTGTGTGGCAAATGCAGGAGATCAGATTCTCAAATTTCACAGGTTTTTTTTTGTTATACTTGTGGACTGTAGTTTTCTGTTTTTGTTTTGTTTTGTTTGGACTTAATGAAACTATTTTGCAAAAATTCTGTTTTTTCTTCTCTGTGGTCCCAGCTTATCCCGGCTGACGCTTCTCCTCACAGAACTTGGTGAGAAGACGACCCAGGTGAGTGCTTCCTTATATTCTGGGCAATACACAGAACCTAAGGAATTGTGAACAAAAGAATTCAGAGCCACGATTGAGGAATAACATGTCCTGCCTGGTTCTGAGCCACCTCATCCATGCCCCGGTTGGACTGACAGTGGGGCCACGTGCTGGGCAGTGGCTCAGGGTCAGACCACAGTGTCCAGGTTCACCACAAATCCCTTTGCTGTACCAACACTGACAATGAGAGAAAGGAAGACAGTTTCCTTTAGAAACTGAGCCAAGCCCTGGGTTGTCAGAAACTCTGAGCTTCTCTTCATTGTTAAAGAAGAAAATGTGGCACATATATACCATGGAATACTATGCAGCCATAAAAAAGGATGAGTTCATGTTTTTTGCAGGGACATGGATGAAGCTGGAAACCATCATTCTCAGCAAACGATCACAAGATCGGAAAACCAAACACCGCATATTCTCACTCATAAGTGGGAGCTGAACAATGAGAACACATGGATGCAGGGAGGGGAACATCACACACCGGGAGCTTTCGGGGTGGGGTGGCAGGGCGGTTAGGGGAGGGATAGCATTAGGGAGAAATACCTAATGTAGGTGATGGGTTGATGGGTGCAGCAAAAACACCAGGGTGCGTGTATACCTATGTAACAAACCTGCACGTTCTGCACATGTAACCCAGAATTTAAAGTATAATTAAAAAAAGAAAAAAAGAAAAAAGAAAAAAGAAGTCTGCTTGTGGCAGAGAACAGGGCCTGGGGATCAGAAGTCACCGACGCCAACCATTTACGTCAGGGTCTGTGACACGCCTGCAGGGACAGGGCATGGAGAATACAGCCCTCGCTGACTGGGATGTTGAAGGACAGGTTTATTCAAACACGGAAGACCCTTAAAGTTCTGAACTGTACATGAGAGTAGGTAAGGAAAACGTTACCACTGTCTTCATAGAAGCCAGCGGAGCTACTTTCTGTGAAAAGATGCAATTGGAAAAGATGCGGAAAGTATCCAACACCCAAACCAACTCCACGAGTGTGCTGGCAATCCTAATACGCTATTCTCTAATTCTGAATGGAAGAATTCCTCTCCCAAGACATGAGCATGAATGCAATTCCAGGCTGAAAGGTATTTTGGGAGAACATTCTAGAGGCAAATCAACCCACTGGGCTTGGTGGTTTCCACAGCTGAGGCTACCTGGTATTCCCAAAGAGAATACAAATTTTGTTGATGATTTACTCAAAGCAGATAAAATTTTTAAAATGTTAGGGATCAGTGCTCCATGAGCATGGGTCAGTAAAATTATGTGTTGGAGAATAACTACTTCCATAAATGTGAGTGTATTTTAAAAGGATTTATATAAGAAAATAAACAAATTAGAATTATGCAAGAAGAGATAAGAATTTTCTCTCTGCATGTGTATGTGTAGATATGGTATGTGTATATACATGGACATACATGTGGCAGATTATATTATAGATCCCAATCAATGAAGAAATGCAACGTGCAAGGATTTGAAATAATATATGGATCACAACTTAGAGTTTTGCGTTTCTCAATTTGCTTTCATGACACAAAAGGAATTGAGAACTGCCTTGGCTTTGAATGCGAAAGAAGAGAATCTAGCACCACAGAATGATTACTATGGAGATGATTAAATTAAAGACCATTAATTTAATCCCATTAATGTAATCAAATCCTTTTCCACCCTACCTCCAGTCTCCCAATTTTACATTCGTATCCATGAACTCTGATCACCTATAATATATTTAATACATGAGGAACCCATTTTGAAGATTTAAAAAAAAGAAATAAATCTCATTTTATCTATGTTGTAATGTAAGGGAAATAGTAAGATTATAACAATATCTTTTACCTTTAATTTTAGATGGTATAACTAAAAAAGAAAAACAGGACTTTCACTGGGTGATTGTCTGGAAACAGTTTTGGGATTTCTTTTCTAAGCTTGTTAATTAGAATCTTTACATTATAGAGAAAATGTTTTTGAGAATTGAGTGTGGTCTGTGGAGTGTCCTGTTAGGAACAACTTCTGAGTAGGTTTAACTCATCTCTTTTATTGAAATGTGAAAATGTGTTACATTTATAATAAAAAACTATTTGAAACTAGCACCATTCATTTTAGAGGAATTTTAAATGTTACCCCAATATTTAAAATGTTAATTAATTTTAATTAATTTCCAAATTTATCAATAGCCATAATATTCAAGATCTTATCTAAAAATTATTATATGGCAATGTTTTGTCCTTGTTAATTAAAAAATAACACTCTGAAAACACAATCGTCTTCCTTTATGGTAAAAACCTATCCAATAGTAACAATCATAATGATGCCAGAATTAAATCAAAATCTGATTGCATTAAAAAGGAGGGGAAGGGTGTGGCTAAGGTGGTAGAGATGCCTTCTCCTATAAAAGCTGCTGGCAGCCAGCTGTCACTCCAGATCTGAGTTGTCCACAGAAGCAGCTAGAGGCCAGGGGAGAAACTCCGGAAGGAGAGGTGAGTTCAAGCTTATGGAATTCATTTTTACAAAGGGTGTATGACAGTCTAGGGGAATGTAATAATTTCTTGATTCCACCAGTGTTGTCTGAGGCCAACTCCATGATAGACATACTGTATTTTTGGGGGATAATGGGACCTCTGCCCTGGTAGCCGTTATGTAAGTCTTAGATTTTCTTCTTCTTCTTTTTTTTTTGAGACGGAGTTTCGCTCTCGTTGCCCAGGCTGGAGTGCAATGGTGTGATCTCGGCTCACCGCAACCTCTGCCTCCCGGGTTTAAGCAATTCTCCTGCCTCAGCCTCCCGAGTAGCTGGGATTACAGGCATGCGCCACTACGCCGGGCTAATTTTGTATTTTTAGTAGAGACAGGGTTTCTCCATGTTGGTCAGGCTGGTCTTGAACTCCTAACCTCAAGTGATCTGCCCTCCTCAACCTTCCAAAGTGCTGGGATTACAGGCGTGAGCCACGGTGCCCGGCCAGGTAAATCTTAGATTTTCAATACCAAGGCTAGAGAAATGACAATCTCCATTTTCTTGAATTTCATCAGAATTTGGTAGACTTTCTGAAATGATGAACAGAGGTTCGGTGGTTGGGTTATTCAATGTCAGGTTTTCCTATGGGTTTGGTATTGTTTTCCTATTCTCCCTTTCCCACAACCCCTGGCAACCATTTTTCTGTTATTTTCTGATTCTATGAGATCAGTCAACTCAGATTCCACATAACTGAGACCATACAGTATTTACATCCCTCAGCCTCACTTATTTCACTTCCCATAATGCCCTCAGCCTTCATCTGCATTGGTGCAAATGCTAGGATTTCCTTCTTTTTTATGGTGGAATAATTCATTGTATATATCACCATTTCCTTATCCATTTTTCTCCCACAGACTCTGGGGTTATTTCCATGGCTATTGTGAATAATGCTGCAGAGAACCTAAGAGTGCAGATATCTCTTTGACATGCTGACCTCATTTCTTTCATGTATAAACACAGAAGTAGGGTTGCTGGAACATAGTTCTATTCTTAATGTTTTCAGAAACCTCCCTACTATTTTCTGTAGTGGTTGTACCAATTTTCTCTCCCACCAACAGTGTACAAGGGTTCCCCTTTCTCCACTTCCTTACCAACACTTACGTTTTGTCTTTTTGATCATAGCCATCCTAGCAAGGGGAGGTAGTATCTCATCACGGTTTTGTTGCTGGAGGGCTCAGGAGGGTCCCTGGATGCCAGAGAGACCCCAGTCCCAGCCAGTTTCCAGGTTCTTGATGCTGTCAGGAGAATGAATTCAGGGATGAGCCAGAATGAAGTGAAAGGCAAGAAGCTTCTATTCCAGAGCAAAAATACATGCTTAGGAGAGAAGAAGTGTGGGTTTGATTCTGAGAGCTGGTGGCATGCAAAGGAGTTTGGATTTTCTTTCTTTTTTTTTTTTTTTATTATACTTTAAGTTCTAGGGTACATGTGCACAACGTGCAGGTTTGTTACCTTCTAATTAGGAGGTGAACTAATCATTAGGTTTTCTAGGAAAAAAACATATTTTGTAGAATTGGGGAGGCACCCGTTTTTATACTAAATATGGGCATGCATGCTGGGGTCAGCCATGACACTGGGGAGTGTGTGATTTAGTGTGGTAATGACCATGGTAATTAGTGTGGTAATGGTTTTCCTTCTGTTTTTTTAGCACCTTATCAGCCCAGGGCCCTCCTTGTCCTTGCAATTTTAATGACAAGTGGCTAATTTTAACAGCCACTCTTTTGCTCTTATGTGAAATTGTCACTTGGTACGTTCTCGATTCTCTTGTGACCACACAGTATTCCTGGCTCAGTTTGAGTTTGAATTTCTCTGATGGTGAGTGAAGTTGAGCTTGTTCTTCAGTACTTGCTGGTCATTTGTGTGTTTTTCAGAGAAATGTCTATTCAGGTTTTTGCCCATCGAAAATTGGATTATTTGGGTTTCATTTCTTTTTGCTATTGCCTTGAAAAAATTCCTTATATTTTTTTGGATATTAATGCACTGTCATATATATGGCTGCTTTTTTTTTAGTTCTGTTTTTGCTTTTTCTGTTTTTTTGCTCTGCAGAAGATTCAGTTATACCTGGTACAACTAATTTGTATTTTGTGTCTTGTCCTTTTGGTGTGCTATCAGGCTTTTTTCACCACATCCAGTTTGCACAGTTGGGGAAGCAGAAGGTCTTCAAATGTACTCCAGCGCTGTCCAATAGAATCATAAGATAACCCATATACGGAATTGTAAACTTATTTTCTGGTAGTCACATAAAATATAAAGAAATAAGCCTAATGAATTTTAACTCAAAATATAATCATTTAACATGTGAGCAACTTTAAACGTTCTCAAGCAGATAGTTTACATTCTCTTTTCCCCATTACGTCTTCAAAAATAAGAGTGTATTTTGCTCACAGCACATCTCCATTTGGATATGCCCCATTTCAGGTCTCAATAGCCATTTGTGACTGGTGGCTACCATATCAAACAGCTCAGGTGTAGACCCCTTTACTATTTCAACTCAAAGTCTTTCAGTGAATCATGCCCTTTATTCCAATGAGTATTACAGATATTAGAAGTTCAGGGCCTCGAGTCATTTACATTTGTATTCATGTTGTGTCTTCGTCACCAGCAGTAGTGATTGTAAGTATCGTGCAATGATAACTCTATGCATGTAAAGATGAAAGATCCCAAGCACTATCAGCTGTTCATTCAGCTCATGGAAATTCTAATACCATGCTCGTTTTTTGTTTCTATAGACATTTGCCATGGCTGAACACTTCAAACAAATCATTAGATGTCCTGTCTGTTTAAAAGATCTTGAAGAACCCGTGCAGCTGAAATGCGGATATGTCTGCTGCCTCCAGTGCCTCAATGCACTGCAGAAGGAGCCCGATGGGGAAGGTTTACTGTGCCGCTTCTGCTCTGTGGTCTCTCAGAAGAATGACATCAAGCCCAAGTACAAGCTGAGGGCGCTGGTTTCCATCATCAAGGAACTAGAGCCCAAGCTGAAATCTATTCTAACAATGAACCCAAAGATGAGGAAGTTTCAAGGTAAGGACTCTATATGACTTGCCACAACCCATAAAAGGCACTGGGACAACGACTTTCAAACATTTCTTCATTAAACACAGGCATTAGCAGATATTGAGCATCTAAAACTTCTGTGCTTCACAAGCAACAGCAGTTCTCACCTTCGAGTATAGATTTTCATGGAATCTGCAAGTTTGTACAATACTTTGGAGAACAAGCTACTGTCTTTCTTCATGTATCTTATGTGCTAAATGAAAAAAATGCTGAATTTGAAAGGAATTTCTACTATGAATTAGGTGGACTTGTTACAATTATTATATTCATGCAATCTATAGATAAAATTTAACCTCATCAGGCGGCCAAACAAGTTTCCCCAGGAAATTTTGATTTGGGAAAGAAAGTAAAATAAAAGTAAAAGTGAATAATGCATTCAAGTGTTTGCAGTAAAAGGGCAGAGGGAGTCTGTACTGTGTCTTTGCTGAACTGCTGGTTCTTGTTTCCACAGTGGATATGACCTTGGATGTGGACACAGCCAACAACTATCTCATCATTTCTGAAGACCTGAGGTGCTTCCGAAGTGGGGATTTCAGCCAGAATAGGAAGGAGCAACCTGAGAGGTTCGACACTGCACTGTGCATCCTGGGCGCCCCTCGCTTCACTTCCGGCCGCCATTACTGGGAGGTGGACTTGGGCACCAGCAAAGTATGGGATGTGGGCATTTGTAAGGAATCTGTGAACCGACAGGGGAAGATTGTGCTTTCTTCAGAACACGGCTTCTTGACTGTGGGGTGCAGAAAAGGAAGGGTCTTTGCCGCCAGCAGTGTGCCTATGACTCCTCTCTGGGTGGGTCCCCAGTTGCGCAGAGTGGGGATTTTCCTGGATGTAGGTATGAGGTCCATTTCCTTTTACAATGTTAGTGATGGGTGCCATATCTACACATTCAACAAAATTTCTGTTAGCGAGCCATGGCGTCCATTTTTTGCTCATAAAGGTGGAACTCAAGAGGATCAGACCTTCCTGAGTATCTATCCTGTGATCAATCCAGCCAGTGCCAGTGCCTCAATTTATTCTGGGGAAAGTAAATAAACATTTGAACATAATCATTTATAGGAAGTTTCAGTGCACCCGTAGCCACAGCTAAGAACTTTTCTGCTAGATACACATAGATAGGTACAAAGGGATAGAAGGGAACGATTCATCATTCTGTAAACCATGAACAGAAAGCGGTTATATTAATTAGGGGAAAATTACATTTTACTTAAAGTTTGTCATGTTGTTTTCTTTGGGGCTTATGTTTATATTTCTGTTCAATAAATATTTTGAAATTTCAGATTCATTTGTCAGTGTTTTCTATTTTCTGTAAGATCAATGCACTATGTGTTATGAAGTTATGAGCTAAATAATTTGAATGTGACACCACACAGTAATTGAATTTCAAACGATAAGGACCTATGAATACAGCAAAATTATAGTTTAACCCAACAACTAAACACCGACATTCATTTCAAGTGCACCCTGAGTGTTTGCCACAAATATGTGGGGTCTTAGAGAGAACCCATTAGTTTTAAAATTGAAATACAATACACCCTCTTCTATGATGGCAACAGAGTCAAATTAGAAATCATAACAGGAAGAAATCCATAAATTCTCCACATACATGGAAATTAACCACTTCTAGATAAAATCATCAAATATAAAATTACAATGGAAAGTACAGCTATCCTGAGTTGAATGAAAAGCACACATTTACAAAATTTGTAGATGCGGTTGAAGCTTAGTGAGAAACTCATAGTAGGAAGAAAATACCATAATCAGTCATCTTAATTTCTACTTTAAGTTACTTCACTAAGAGCAATTCAATTGTCGGCATTTTGGTCAAAATTATCTAAAGTATCTAGGAAGTTCCAGACTTTCTCACATCTGTCTGTCTTCTTCTGAGTCCTCCAAACTGTTGCAACCTCTGCCCGTTACCCAGTTCCAAAGTTGCTTCCACATTTTCAGATAACTTAATAGCAATGCCCCACTCCTGGTACCAATATTCTGTATTAGTTCATTCTCACACTGCTATAAAGAACTACCTGAGACTGGGTAATTTAGGAAGAAAAGAGGTTTCATTAATTCATAGTTCTGCAGGTTGTACAGAAAACATCACCAGGAGGCCTTGGGAAACCTACCAATCATGGAGGAAGGCAAAGGGGAAGCAAACAACTTTTTCATATGGTGACAGGAAAAGAGAGAAAAGGAAAGTGCCACACCCCTTTAAATCATCAGATCTTTTTTTTTTTTTTTTTTTT
>NW_016810644.1:235371-240216 GCF_001698545.2 Rhinopithecus bieti | reverse complement strand
TTGAGACGGAGTCTCGCTCTGTCGCCCAGGCTGGAGTACAGTGGCCGGATCTCAGCTCACTGCAAGCTCCGCCTCCTGGGTTTACGCCATTCTCCTGCCTCAGCCTCCCCAGTAGCTGGGACTACAGGCGCCCGCCACCTTGCCCGGCTAGTTTTTTGTATTTTTTAGTAGAGACGGGGTTTCACAGTGTTAGCCAGGATGGTCTCGATCTCCTGACCTCGTGATCCGCCTGTCTCGGCCTCCCAAAGTGCTGGGATTACAGGCTTGAGCCACCGCGCCCGGCCAAATCATCAGATCTTGTGAGAACTCACTCATGATCACGGGAACAGCATGGAAGAAATCCATCCCCATGATGCAATCATCTCCTACCTGGTCCCCCCCCCAACACTGAGGATACAATTCAACATGAGATTTGGGTGGGGACACAGAGCCAAACCATCTCACTTGATATGTTCCCACAGAATACTATTAATTTTCATTCAGTCTTTTATTTCTTACCAAATGGTGGTAAAGTACATATGATTTACCATCTTAACCATTTTTAAGTGTAAAATTCAATGGTATTTATTATATCCATATTGTTTTGCCACCATCACTGCCATTCATCTCCAGAAATCTTTTCATCTTACAAAATTGAAACTGTATACCCATCCTAGCCCATTTTTAAATTGACCTGTTTGTTTTCTTGCTTGAGTGCCTTATGTATTCTGGATATTAATACCTTATCAGATGTATGGTTTGCAAATATTTTCTCCTATTGTGTTGACTGTCTCTTCACTTTATTGTTTCCTTTGTTGTGCAGCAGCTTTTAAATGTGGTGCAATTTATGTTTGCTTTTGTTGCCTGTGATTTAGGGGTTATATCAAAAAAAATGTTTGCCCAAGCAAATTTCTTAGATCTTTCCCCCTGTGTTTTGATCTGATAGCTTTACCATTTCAGGTCTTTCATTTAACTCTTTACTCCATTTTGAGTTGATTCTTGCATGCAGTTTGATGTAAAGATACAATTCTATTCTTCTATATGTGGATGAGTTCGTTGAGTACAATTTATTGAAGGGGTTGTACTTTCCCCATTTTGTATTATGGATCCTTTGTCAAAAATCAATTTACCACATGTTCATGGGTTTATATGGGAGCTTTCTATCCTGTTTCATTGGTAGACATGGCTGTTTTTATTCTAGTACCATGTTGTTTTGATTACAATAGTTTTATATTTTGAAATCAAGTAGTGTGATGTCTACAGCTGTGAGGTTTTTTTTGCATATGATTGTTTTAGCTATTTGGGGTCTTTTGTGGCTTCACACAAATTTTAGGACTTTTTTCTCGTTTTCTGTGAAAAAAGACAATTGTGATTGGGATTGTGTTGAATCTGTGGATCCTTTTGAGTGTATAGACATTTTAACAATATTAATTCTAATCCATGAACATGAGATATCTTTTTATTTATTTGTGTTTTTGTCAATTTCTTTCATTGGTATTTTATACTTTTTATTGTACAGGTCTTTCTCCTTCTTCATTGAATTTACTCTTATGTTCTATTTTCTTATTGTTATTTTAATTGGAATTATTCTTATATTTTGAGAGAGAGTCTCTCTCTGTTTTCCTGACTGGAGTGCAGTGTCACGATCTCAGCTCACTGCTAACTCCTGCCTCAGTCCCCCAAGTAGCTGAGATTACAGGCATCAGTCACCATGCCCAGCTAATTTTTGTATTTTTGGTAGAGATACAGTTTCACCATTTTGACCAGGCTGGTCTCGAATTCCTGACCACAAGTGATCTGCCCACTTTAAGCCTCCCAATATGCTGGGATTTTTTATTTCTTCAGGACTCAGTCTTGGTTGTTTGTATGTCTCTGGATATTTTTCCATTTCCTCTAGATTACCCAATTTACTTGCATATAATTGTTCATATTCATGTCTTATGATTATTTGTATTTCTGTGATATAACTTGTAAATGGGTGCATCTTAAGGAGGTTATGCTAAGTGAAATAAGCCAGTAAAAGAGACAAAATGACATTTGATTTCACTGACATGAGGTGTCTGTGAGAGTCAAATGCATAGATAGAAAGTGGGATGGTGGTTGTAAGGATAGGGGAATTGGGAAATAGGGAGTTTTTGTTTAATGGGTGTATGTTTCAGTTTTGCAAGGTGAAAACATTTCTGGAGGTGAATGGTGGTGCTGGTTGCAAAGCAGTAAGGATGTAATTTATGCCATTGAATTGCATACTCAAAAACGGTTAAGATGGTCACTTATAGGTATTTTGCCACAATTTAAAAAAATAACTGCAAAGACTGCAATTAAGAGTAGTCTGTGGGGCCGGGTGCGGTGGCTCAAGCCTGTAATCCCAGCACTTTGGGAGGCTGAGACGGGCGGATCACGAGGTCAGGAGATTGAGACCATCCTGGCTAACACAGTGAAACCCCGTCTCTACTAAAAAAATACAAAAAACTAGCCGGGCGAGGTGGCAGGCACCTGTAGTCCCAGCTACTCGGGAGACTGAGGCAGGAGAATGGCGTAAACCCGGGAGGCGGAGCTTGCAGTGAGCCGAGATCCGGCCACTGCACTCCAGCCTGGGCGACAGAGCGAGACTCAAAAAACAAACAAACAAACAAACAAACAAACAAACAAACAAACAAAAAAAACCCACAGTACTCTGTGGGTATTATCAAGTATAACTTACATGTAATTGGAGTCTAGGAAGGAATCAAGAAAGAAAAGGGGGCAGAAAAAGTAAAGAAACGGGGCTGAAAATGTCCCAATTTAAAAAAAAATTAACCAACTGTTTTTAGAGCTAAAAAATGCTAAATGGAATCAATGCGAAGAAAATGATATGTGGACATTACTTGGCTAAACTATTAAAGGCCAAAATTAAAGAAAGAATCTTGAAAGTAGCAAAAGAAAATTATACATCATGCATCAGGTCAGGTCTCTCAGGCTTAGCTCTACTGACATTTTCAGCTGGAAGTTATGGTTGTGGAGGACTGTCCTGTACGGCTGTTTGACATCTGTTCACATCCTTTAACCCACACACTCTGAGGTGACGGTCCTTATTTCATCCCTAATACTTCAGGTCATTGTGTCTTTTCTCGCTCTTTTCTCTCGGCCCATCATTCTCTTTATCTGTTTACCTCTCTGGCTTTCTCCCTGGCTGCCTCTCTACTTCCCTCTTTTCATTTCATTTTCCTTTAACTTCTCCTCGCTCTTTCAGTATAACTAAAGATTTGAAAGAAAAAAAAAAGTATACGTTTGATTTTATATAATATATGGCCATTTTCTATTATATTGATTGCCACTACAGTCCATATTGTTTCTTTCCATTTACTTTTCAGTTGAATTGCTCTTAAGTAACTTAGAGTGGCAGTTAAGATCACTAATTATGGCATTTTCTTCCTATTTGAGTTTTTTTTTTTGTTTTGTTTTGTTTTTTTTTTTTTGTTTTGAGGCGGAGTCTCGCTCTGTCGCCCAGGCTGGAGTGCAGTGGCCGGATCTCAGCTCACTGCAAGCTCCGCCTCCCGGGTTCACGCCATTCTCCTGCCTCAGCCTCCCGAGTAGCTGGGACTACAGGCGCCGCCACCTCGCCCGGCTAGTTTTTTTGTATTTTTTTTTAGTAGAGACGGGGTTTCACCGTGTTAGCCAGGATGGTCTTGATCTCCTGACCTCGTGATCCGCCCGTCTCGGCCTCCCAAAGTGCTGGGATTACAGGCTTGAGCCACCGCGCCCGGCCTGCATCTACAAATTTTGTGCTTTTATTTTCATTTAGCTCAGGATGGTCGTAATTTCCATCATCATTTCATATTTGATCTCAATTTTATTTGTAAGTGGTTACTTAATTTTCATGGATGTGGAGGATGTATGAATTTCTTCCTGTTATTGATTTCTTATTTAGCTCTGCTGCCATTAGAAACAGGGTATATGTTATTTCAATTTAAAAATTAATGTTTTCTCAGGCCGAGACGGGCGGATCACGAGGTCAGGAGATCGAGACCATCCTGGCTAACACAGTGAAACCCCGTCTCTACTAAAAATACAAAAAACTAGCTGGGCGAGGTGGCGGGCGCCTGTAGTCCCAGCTACTGGGGAGGCTGAGGCAGGAGAATGGCGTAAACCCGGGAGGCGGAGCTTGCAGTGAGCCGAGATCCGGCCACTGCACTCCAGCCTGGGCGACAGAGCAAGACTCTGTCTCAAAAAAAAAAAAAGTTTTCTCTATGACCACATATGTCTACTCTGACAAATACTCAATGTGCATTTGAATGTGTGTGTATGGCTGTTGGGTTAAACTGAATACACAGACGTATAAATTTTAAATTATTTAAACTTTTTAAATATACCTTTGATTTCATATCCTATATAGCCATTTCCTGTTTTATCGATTGCTGCTATAGTCTTCATTGTTTCTTTCCATCTACTTTGCAGCTGAATAGATCTTAAGTAACAAAGTGGAAATTAAGATCACTGATGATGGTATTTTCTATTTGATTAAAGTTTGTATTAGTGTAAGTTTCTCACTCAGCTTCAACTGCACCTACAAATTTTGTGAATTTTACTTTACTTCAGCTCAGGATAGTTGTCATTGCCATTGAAATTTACTATTTGATCACAATTTTATTTAAAACGGTTAATTTCCATGGATTTGGAGGATTTATGGATTTTTTCCCATTACTGATTTCTAACTTAACTCTGTAGCCATTAGAGAAGGGGGTGTATATTATTTCAATTTTAACCTTAATGAGTTTTGTCTGTGATCCCACACATCTAACTCTGGCAAACACTCAGTGTGCACTTGAATGTGAGTATTCAGTTGTCAGGTTAAACTGAATACATAGACATATATATATATATATATAT
>NW_016810644.1:190295-235086 GCF_001698545.2 Rhinopithecus bieti | reverse complement strand
TATATATATATATAATTTTACTGTAGTCAAATAAGTCCTTATCATTTGAAAATCAGTTACTCTGTTGGTTCACATTCAAATTATTATTTAGTTCATAACTTCCATAATACATAGTGCATTGATCTTGCAGAAAATAGAGAACATTGGCAAATGAATCTGAAATTTCAAAACATTTATTGAACAGAAATACAAACATAAGCCCCAAAGAAAACAACATGACAAACTTTAAGTAAAATGTAATTTTCCCCTAATTAATATAACTGCTTTCTGTTCATGGTTTGCAGAATGATGGATCTTTCCTTTCTATCCCTTTGTACCTATGTGTATCTAGCAGAAAGGTTCTTAGTTCTGGCTATGGGCGCACAGAAACTTCCTATAGATGATTATGTTCAAATGTTTATTTACTTTCCCCAGAATAAATTGGGGCACTGGCACTGTCTGGGTGGATCACAGGACAGATACTCAGGAAGCTCGGATCATCTTGAGTTTCAAGTTTATGAGAAAAAAATGGACGCAGTGGCTCGCTAACAGGAATTTTGTTGAATGTGTAAATATGGCACCCATCACTAACATTGTAAAAGGAAATGGACCTCATACCTACATCCAGAAAAATCCCCACTCTGCGCAATTGGGGACTCACCCAGAGAGGAGTCAAAGGCATAGTGCTGGCGGCAAAGACCTTTCCTTTTCTGCAACCCACAGTCCAGAAGCCAAGTTCTGAAGAGAGTACAACGTTTCCCTGTCGATTCACAGATTCCTCGCACACGCCCACATCCCACACTTTGCTGGTGCCCACGTCCACCTCCCAGTAATGGCGGCCGGAAGTGAAGCGAGGGACGCCCAGGACGCACAGTGCGGAGTCGAACCTCTCAGCTTGCTCCTTCCTGTTCTGTCTGAAATTCCCACACCGGACACGCCTCAGGTCTTCAGAAATGATGAGATAGTTGTTGACTGTGTCCACATCCAAGGTCATATCCACTGTGGAAATAAGAACCAGTAGTTCAGCAAAGACACACACTAAAGGCTCCCTCCATCCCTTTACTGCAAACACCTAAATATATTATTAACTTTTACTTCTTTTATTCTACTTTCCCAAATCAAAGTTTTCCCGTCTAGCCACCTGATGAGGTCAAGTTTTATGTACAGAAAGTTCGAATATAATAATTGTAACAAGTCCACCTTATTCATAGTAGAAATTCCTTTCGAATTAAGTTAGTGGATAATTTGATAAGCATTTTTTTTCATTTAGCACATAAGATACATGAAGAAAGACAGTAGCTTGCTCTCCAAAGTATTGTACAAATTTGCACAGATTCCACGAAAACCTATACACAAAGGCGAGAACTGTTGTTTGTGCAGCATAGAATATTTAGATGCCAGATTTCTGCTAATGCTCATATTTTAAAAAACGGTTGAAAGCTGTTTTTCCAGTTCCTTTTATGGGCTATAGCACGTCATATAGATTCCTTACCTTGAAACTTCCTCATCTTTGGGTTCATTGTTAGAATAGATTTCAGCTTGGGCTCTAGTTCCTTGATGATGGAAACCAGCGCCCTCAGCTTGTACTTGGGCTTGATGTCATTCTTCTGAGACACCACAGAGCAGAGGCAGCACAGTAAACCTTCCCCATCGGGCTCCTTCTGGAGTGCATTGAGGCATTGGAGGCAGCAGACATATCCGCATTTCAGCTGCACGGGTTCTTCAAGATCTTTTAAACAGACAGGACATCTAATGATTTGTTTGAAGTGTTCAGCCATGGCAAATGTCTATAGAAACAAACTAGGCATGGTATTAGAATTTCTGTGAGCCAATAGTGAACAGCCAGTAGTACTTGGGACCTTTTTTATCTTTACACGCATAGAGATGGCTTTACACGCATAGAGATGGCTTTGCACGATATTTACAATCACCACTGCTAGTGACGAAGACGTAACATAAACACAAATATAAATGATTTGGTGCGCTGAACTTCTAATATTTGTAATACCCATTGGAATAAAGGGCATGATTCACTGAAAGACTTTGAATTGACGTAGTGAAGCGGTCTACACCTGAGCTTTTTGATATGGTGGCCACCAGCCACATGTGATTAGTGAGGACCTGATTTTGTGGCTTATCTGAATGGAGTTGTGGTGTGAGTAAAATACTCTTATTTTTGAGACATAGTAAGAATAAGAGAATGTAAACTATCCCCCTGAGAACATTGAAAATTGATTACATGTTGAAAGGATTGTATTTATGAGATAAAGTTTGTTAGACTTGTTTCATTATGCTTTATTTGACTACTAGGAAATAAATGTATAATTACCTGTGTGGGTTATCATTCTGTTGGACAGCTCTGGACCACATTTGAAAATTCTCTACTTTCCCAGCTGTCCAACCTGGATGTCACTTTAAGAAAACACTATAGCATGACATCACATCCAGAGCACAAGACACAAGCATTAATAAATAAGTTTTACTAGGTAAGAGTGAAAATATTCTGCATAGCAAAAAACAAAGCAATGAAAGCAGCAAAATGTCAAGGCCACCTGCAGAATGGGAGAAATTATCTGCTACCATATGGATAAAAATAAATTAGTATCTAAAATACGTAAGGAACTTATTTAAGGCAATAGCCAAAAAATTCCAATATTTAAATGGGCCACAGACCTGAATTGACATTTCTCTGAAGAACAGATACAGATTGCTAACAGGTCCTTAGAGTGTGCTCAACTTCAGTAATCATCAGATACATGAAAACAAAAACTGAGACAGGAATTCTGGGCAGTCACAGGAGAAACAGGTATCAATTACTAATTTCACATAACAGCAAGAAAGGAGCTGTTAAATTAGCTATAAGGACAAGGAGGAGCTTTGGTCTTAACAAACAGGATGGAGCTAAGCAGGCTGAGATGGGCTGGGTCCAACATGGTGTTTGATTTGACTCAAGCCCTACCCCAGATCTAATTATCTGCTCATTACCACACTAAATCACTCACCCACCAGCTCCAGGATAGGTCTGAGCATGCTGACATTTAGTATGAAAATGGGTGGCACCCCAATTCTAAGAAATCTCTGCCTTTTCCCTAGAAAGTCTCCTGTTTATTCCATCCCCTACTTAGAAGACCTCATAAAAATAGAAAGCCCAAACGCTGTTGGGCTCGACTCATTCTCAGGAGCACACCCTCCTGCACTTCTCTCCTAACTGTGTACCTTTGCTCTGGAATAGAGCTTCTTGCCTTTCACTTCATCCTGACTAGTCCCTGAATTTGTTCTACGGACACCATTAAGAATCTGGAAACAGGCTGGCATCTCTGTGGCATCCAGAGATCCTCCTGAGCCCTCCAGCAACAAAACCGTGATGAGATACTACCTCCCCTTGCTAGGATGGCTATGATCAAAAAGACAAAATGTAAGTGTTGGTAAGGAAGTGGAGAAAGGGGAACCCTTGTACACTGTTGGTGGGAGAGAAAATTGGTACAACCACTACAGAAAATAGTAGGGAGGTTTCTGAAAACATTAAGAATAGAACTATGTTCCAGCAACCCTACTTCTGTGTTTATACATGAAAGAAATGAGGTCAGCATGTCAAAGAGATATCTGCACTCTTAGGTTCTCTGCAGCATTATTCACAATAGCCATGGAAATAACCTCAGAGTCTGTGGGAGAAAAAAGGATAAAGAAATGGTGATATATACAATGAATTATTCCACCATAAAAAAGAAGGAAATCCTGGTATTTGCACCAATGCAGATGAAGGCTGAGGGCATTATGGGAAGTGAAATAAGTGAGGCTGAGGGAAGTAAATACTGTATGATCTCAGTTACGTGGAATCAGAATTGACTGATCTCATGGAATCAGAAAATAAGAGTAGAATGGTGGTTGCCACGGGTTGTGGGAAGGGCAGAATAGGAAAACAATACGAACTCCATAGGAACATTGAATAAGCCAGTGGCTCCACCTCCATTCACCATTTCATAAAATCTGTCAAATTCTGACGAAATTCAAAGAAATGAAGATTATCATTTCTCTAGTCTTGGTATCAAAAATCTAAGTCTTATCTACTGCTGCCAGGGAAGGGGTCCTAGTGTCCCCAAAACATACCGTGTGTATGTTACATAGTTAGCATCACACCACACTTGTGGAATCAAGAGATGACTGCATTCCCTCAGAATCTCATATCTGCCCTTTGGAAAAATGAATTCTATAAGATTGAACTCACTTCTTCTTCCCAAGCTTCTCCCTCTGCTTCCAGTGGCTTCTGCGGACAGCTCAGATGCAGAGTGAGAGCTCACTGCTATGGGCTTTTATAGGAGAGGGTCTCTCCACCCACCTTAGCCACACCCTCCCCCTCCAGCGTAAGCCAATCGGATTTTGATTTAATTCTGGCATCAGTGAGATTGTTACTATTGGTATAGAGTTTTTACCAGAAAGGGAGAAGATTGTATTTTAGAGTTATTTTTTAACTAATAAGGAAAAATATTGCCATATAATCATTTTAGTTCAGATCTTGAATGTTATGCCTATTGATGGTAAGACTTGGAATTAAGATTAATTGAAATTTTAAAATTGGGGTGATATTTAAAATCTTTTAAATAAATGGTGCTACTTTCAGTTTTTCATTATAAATGTAAAATCTTTTCACGTTTCCGCTGAAAGAGTGAGTAAACCTATTCAGAAGCTGTTACTAATAGCACATTCCAGAGATCACACTCATTTCTCAAAAGTTTTTCTCCATAATGTGAAGATTCTAATTAAGACAGTTAATGAAGAAAGCCCGAGACTGTTTCCCATCAGCCAGTGCAAGCCCCGTTTTTTCTTTTTTAGTTACAGCATCTAAAATAAAAGGTAAAAGATACTGTTATCTTACTACTTCCCATACGTCACAATATGTGTAAAACGAGATTCATTTCTTTTTTAAAAAGTGTTCAAAAATGGATTCCTTAAGTATTAAATGTAGCATGGGTGATCAGAGTTGATGGATAAGAATGCAAAATTGGGAGACTGGAGGTAGGGTGGAAAAGGATTTGATTACATCAAGATGATTACGTTAAGTGATCTTTAACGTAATCATCTCCGCAGCAATCATTCGAAGGTGATTGGTGCACACTCTGCTCATTTCACATTCAAGGCCAAGGCAGCTCTCAATTCCTTTTGTCTCACGCAGGCAAACTGAGAAACAGAAAACTATAAGTTGTGATGAATGTCTTATTTCAAATTCTTGCGCATGGCATTTCTTCATTGATTGCGAGCTGCAATAATCTGCCACGTGTATGTCTAGATATACACACACATATCATATTGTGGCAGGAGAACAGGGAACTGGGGTGATGGGGGTGGAGGGGTTCAGCGGGTGCAGCCAGCTTGTATAAGTAAAAGAAACAGCAGGTGCTGCCAGTTCCTACAAGCAGGAGGGCAGCAGGTGCAGCACACAGGCTACCTTCTCCCTCCCACGATAACAAGCCATTTCAGCCTCTGACTGACTTCAGGCTGAGTCTCCACTTTGGCCCCTGATTGCTCGCGGACCAATCCTTCACAGCCAACTGGAGGCCTGTAAATGGCACTGAGGGGTGTTGGCAGGTTCCTTTCGCTTGATAGAAACCCTAATGAGGGTGGTTCCTGAGCTGCTTGCTCAAACCCGCTCCTACTCTGTAAATTGTCTTCAATAAATCTGTGCCCACCCCGTGGCATTTTGTTCGATTCCTTGTCCAATACACCAGGAACCTGGACAACTCACATGTAGGGCCTTCTACTGGGTAGCGGTATCTATACATACACATACATATAGGAGATCATTATTTCTTCTTGCATAATTCTAATAATCTTTCTTTTACAAATCCTTTTAAAATATACTCACAATTTGGGGGCTAGCAATTCTCTGGCTTGTAATTTTATTGACTCTTGCTCACGCACCACTCTTCTCTCACATTTTTTCCTTTTATTTACTTTGAGCAAATCATGAGAGAAACATATATTGTCTTTGGGAAGACCAGATGGACTCAGTTGGGGAAACCAGCCAGCCCATTGGTGGATCAATTTACCTCTGGAATATTCCGCCAAAATATCCTTCAGCCTGGAATTACATTTACGCTCATGTCTTGGGTGAGGAATTCTTCCATGAAGAATTAGAGAATAGCAGCCAGGCGTGGTGGCTCACTCCTGTAATCCCAGCACTTTGGGAGGCTGAGGCTGGTGGATCACCTGAGGTCGGGAGTTCAAGACCAGCCTGACCAACATGGAGAAACCCCGTCCCTACTAAAAATACAAAAAATTAGCCGTGTGTGGTGGCTCATACCTGTAATCCCAGCTACTCGGGAGGCTGAGGTAGAAGAATCGCTTGAACCCGGGAGGCAGAGATTGCAGTGAGCCGAGATCGCGCCACTGCACTCCAGCCTGGGCAACAAGAGTGAAACTCTGTCTCCAAAAAAAAAAAAAAAAAAAAAAAAGAATTAGAGAATAGTATATTGGGATTCCCAGCACATTCATGGGGTTGAGCCCTGGAGGTCAAGGTTGTAGTGAGCTACAGTCATGCCAGTGCACTCCGGCCTGCGTAACAGAGCAAGACTCTGTCTCAAAAAAACAAAACAAAACAAACAAAAACCACAACAAAACGCTGCCCAATTTTTAAAATTTCATTCATTCCCAATTCCAAATGTTACCACCAACAGGCACAATATTTAAGATCCAATCTAGATGTTAATATGGCAAGATGTTGTCCATAATAATTAAAACAAAACAATCTCAGGATACAACCATCTCTTTTCTTTGTGGCAAAACCCCTATACCAACAGTAAAAATCTCACTTGTGCTGGAATTAACTCAAAATCTGACCCGATTAAAGAAGAGAGTCAGGGTGTGAATAAGACGCTCGGGGAGACCCTCTCCAATAAATGCCTTTGGAGGCAGATCTCGCTCCTAGTATAAGCTGTCTGTGAAAGCCAGAAGAGAACCTACTGGAGAAGAGGTGTGGAATTTACTTTTACTTTTCAAATGTCTACAAAAGGGCAGAAATGAGAGAGTAAGTTCTGGGAGTAATGTATTCATTCGACAAGTGTTGTCTAAGGTCAACTCTATGCACACGGTACGTACTTGTGGACACGGGGTCTCTGCCCCGGCGGCAGTAAGTAAAACTTAAAATGTCAATACACAGGATACAGAAATGACAATCTTTGTTTTCCTGAATAGAACAAGAATGCTGCTGACTTGACGGTGAAGAGCGTTTCAGGCACTGACTTACCCAACATCTCAGGTTCTGCAATGGGTTTATTTTTCCCATATGCTGTGGGTTTTGTTTTCCCATTTTCCACCTTTTTCCACCATTGGCAACCACCATTTGAATTCTACTCTATTTCCATGTGTTCAGTCTTTACAGATCCCTCATTGTTGGGGAACAGTCTCAACATCACCCATAGGGTATCTGAAGTCTGGTGGCGATAAAGGAATGAGAAGAGACTGGTTAAGATTTCATAAAGGTGGGAGCCAGAGGGCAACATGGAGACTGCAAAAGGCCCCGAGCTGTGATCTCCACACTATTTATTGAGTACAATCACTTAGATCTAAGAAGCAGATGTTCAGGGCGAAACAGTGAAAGGGAGGCGGTGGGTCATAGGTGTAATCCATAGCAATGGAGGTTTAAATGAATATCCTTTGTGCTCAAATAGCGTATCTTTAACTTATCCGAGAGTAGCTAGTGGGAGCGGGCTTAACTAGGAGACTGCAGGTCAGTTCACATTCCAGCGCTTCAAAGGAATGTCTTTCTCCTTGAACACAGCGTTTATAGATAAGACAGCAGGTCTCGCTCCGAGCCTGGGGACATCATGGCAATTAGGGAAATAATGGTTTTCCTCCTCAGAGCCCTCTTGTGGCTTTCCACAACGTATTGTCCCGTGTTTTTGTGGCCAGTTTATACAGGTACCCCACAAGCCCTTTTCCCACCCCAACGTGAGTGCGATCATACAGTATTTTTCTTGCTCTGTCTGATTTATTTCATTTAGCATGATGCCCTCAAGGTTCATCCATGTTGCAAATGACAGGATTTCCATTTTTATATGCCTCAATTTCTTTATCCCTCTGCCAACAGACATTTAGGTTGTTTCCATGTATTGGTTATTGTGAATACTGTTGCCATCAACGTGAGAGTGCAGATGTCTCTTTGACAAAATGATTTCATTTCCTTGGCATTTATACCCAGAAGTGGGGTTCCTGGGTCCTATGGTGATTCTATTTTTAATTTTTTGAGATTTCTACTCTTTTCTGTACTGGTTGTACCAACTTATTCCCAGCAACAGTCTCTGAGAATTGCCCTTTCTACACACCCTCACTAACTCTTCTGTCTTTTTTATCATGGCCATCCTAACAGATGTGAAGTGACATCTCACGGTGGATTTAATTTGCATTTCCCTGGTGATCAGTGAAGTTAAGCACTTTTCTGAGTACCTGTTGGCCATTTGTGTTGTTCAGAGCCATTTTGACTCAGGTTCTTTGCCCATTTTAAAGTTTAAATTTGCCCAATTGAAAGAAAGTTAGTTGTTTTTGTTTTGTTTTCTTTTCGCTGTTGAGTTGTATGAGTTCCTTATATATTTGGATATTAACATAATATCAGATACAGGTTTGGAAATATTTTCTTTCATTCTCTAGGTGCTCTTTCCATGCTGTTGCTTATCTCCTTGGCTGTGCAGAGGCATCTCAGTTTGAAACAGTCTAACTTATTTGTTTTTGCTTTCAGTGTGGTATCATGCTACAGGTTTCGTGCCGCATCTTGTTGGACAGCTGCGGGAGTGGAGAGTCTACAAATCCAGGCCAGAGACGTCCATCTGAAACATAACATGAACGACATACGTAATTATAAATGTATTTTCTAGTAGCCATGTAAGGAAAATGAAACGAGTCTAGTTAATTTTACTCACACAATGTCACCATTTCAACATGCAATCTAGTTTTAAAGGTTTTCAAAAGATAGGTTACATTTTATTTTCTCATTATGTCTTCAAAACTGAGTGGGCATTTTATGTTCTTAACACATTTTAATTCAAATAAGCCTCATTTCAGGTGCTCAGTAGCCACATGTGGCTGGTGGCTGTTACATTGGGCACCTCAGGTATAGACCCTTTCACCAATGCAAAGCCTCATGGAATCAAGTCCTTTATTCTAGCTGGTCTTTCTTTTCTTTTCCTTTTTCTTTTAAGACTTTGCTCTTGCTGCCCAGGTTGGAGTGCAATGGTGCGATCTCGACTCCCTGCAACCTCTGCCTCCCGGGTTCAAGTGATTCTCCTGCCTCAGCCAACCGAATAGCTGGGATTATAGGCCTGTGTCCCCATACCTGACTCATTTTGTATTTTTAGTAGAGATGGGGTTTCTCCCTGTTGGTCAGGCTGGTCTCGAACTCCCGACTTCAGGTGATCCAGCTGCTTTGGCCTCCCAAAGTGTTGAGATTATAGGCGTGAGCCACTGTGCCTGGCCTGTAGCTGGTCTTTCAAATATTAGAAGTTCATGAATGTAAGTCATTTATATCTGTACCAGCCTGGGCAACATAGCCAAACCATGTCTCTACAAAAATTAAAAAACACTACCCAGGCATGACGGTGCATGTCTGTAGTCCTAGCTACTTGGGAAGCTGAGGCAGGAGGATCGCTTGAGCCCAAGAGTTCAGGGTTACAGTGGGTTATGACCATGCCACTGCACTCCAGCATGGGTGACAGAGTGAGATCTTGTCATTAAAAGAAGAAAAAGAGACGAAGCAAAATAAGTATTGGAGAGAACTGGGGAAATGGAGACATTGTACCCTGTGAGGAAAAGGAGGCCGTTGTATTCTTTTGGTGGAAATGTAATTAGTGTAGCCTATTAGTGTAGTGTAATGTGTACAATTACATAATTAGTGTACACTAATGTAATTAGTGTAATTAGTGTATGGAAAACAGTATGGAGGCTTCTAAAAAAATTAAAAATGGAATTACCATATAACCCAGTGACTCCACTACTGAGAATATATCAAATGGAAATTAAACCAGTATGTTGAAGAGATGTCTCTTCATGTTTATTGCAACATTATTTGCAACAACTAAGATACAGAAACAGCCCAAGTGTTCATCAATAGATGAACGCATAAAGATTATGTGATATGTGTACACAATGGAATATTATCTTCAAAAAGGAGAAAATTCTGTCATTTACAACAACATGGGTGAATCTAGAGGACATTATACTACATGAAATAATCAGACGCAGAAAGACAAACACCACATGATCGCACTCATATGTGGAAAGCAAAACAAACAAATAAAAAGTTCATTTCATAGAACCAGAAAGTAGCTTGAGCTTCCCAGGGGGTAGAGTGAAGAGGAACATTGGGGAGGTGCTGGTAAAAGCAAACATCCCTGCAAGCATTTATCCTTTGTGTCACAAACAACCCGATGACACTCTTTACATTATTTTAAAATGTATAATTCAGTTATTATTGATGTTAGTAACCCTGTTGTGCTATCAAATAGCACATATCAAATAGGTCTTACTCATTTTTTTCTATTTTTTTTTTTTTTTGGTACCCACGATCTGTCCCCACCTTCCCCGAATTCCCCTATCTTTCCCATCCTCTGGTAACCATCCTTCTACTCTCTAGATCCATGAGTTCCATTGTTTCAATTTTTTAAATTGCTTTCTTGAAGCTTTCAGTGGAATCACTTCCTTCCTCAATTTTAAATAATTCTGGGGCTGGGCGTGGTGGCTCATGCTTGGAACCCCAGCAAGCTTGTAACCCTCAGCCTTTGGGAGGCTGAGGCGGACGGATCACAAGGTCAAGAGATCGAGACCATCGTGGACAATATGGTGAAACCCCGTCTCTATTAAAATACAAANGGTAACCATCCTTCTACTCTCTAGATCCATGAGTTCCATTGTTTCAATTTTTTAAATTGCTTTCTTGAAGCTTTCAGTGGAATCACTTCCTTCCTCAATTTTAAATAATTCTGGGGCTGGGCGTGGTGGCTCATGCTTGGAACCCCAGCAAGCTTGTAACCCTCAGCCTTTGGGAGGCTGAGGCGGACGGATCACAAGGTCAAGAGATCGAGACCATCGTGGACAATATGGTGAAACCCCGTCTCTATTAAAAATACAAAAATTAGCTGGGTGTGGTGGTTCACACCTGTAGTCCCAGCTACTGTAGAGGCTGAAGCAGGAGAATCGCTTGAACCCGGGAGGTGGAGGTTGCAGTGAGCTGAGATTGCACCACTGCACTCCAGCCTGGGTGACAGAGCCAGATTGTCTCAAAAAAAAAAAAAAAAAAAAAAAAAAATCTGATGTTATTGCTCTATATTCCCAATTTATGGGACTATTTTCAGAATATTCCTTCCTCTCTTTTCAGAAATGCTTCCTCTGAGTGCAAATTATCCAGAATAAAGAACGGAAGTCTTCCTCCAAGGACAGGCACAGAAGGGAGGGCTTCATATAGACAAATTAGAATACACCTGTGAAGGTTGCAGACATCAGGGATATCGGAATTTTGAGGTGGGGAAGATGGCTTCAAATGGGGGTGTTTTCCAGACTAAAAAGACATAGGGTCCAAAGTAGTCAGAATGGTTGAATTTTAGATTATGGGATGACAAGACTTCTGATGGAATTATGATGGTCATTATTTGGAAATACGACACAGCACTGAGAAACGTGCCCAGTTGGAAACATAGTAAAGAGCACCCATGACCTACCTTCAAGTTTTTATTCCACAGCTGATTATGACTTTGATTCTGAAGTTATATTAAAAAAAAACACACATAAAAAACTTTTAAAGTCAGCTCTTTGGCTACCCCATCAGGATCTTCACATAATTGCCAGAAACAGTCATTCCTCACCAGAAGTGGCTGGGGTGTTTTGCAGTAGGGATACAATGTTTTCCTCGTCGGTGAAGCCCCAGACTGTCATGTAGACGATTTCACTGATACTACAGATGCCGTAATACTGCCGTCTCAGGCCCGGGAACCCTGTCCCTGTAACTATCAACTTGGCTTTTCCTGACTGACGCTTCTCTACATAGCGTTTGTTGCCATGACCAGCCAGGTGAGTGCTTCCTTATGGTTAGGGCAAAAAAAAAAAAAAAAAAAAAAAAAAAAGAGAGGGGTTTCACAAAGGAGAGCTCCTAGATTTGGTCAAGCAATCACATTGGGCTGGACAGGGCTACCCTGCCCAGTTCTGAGCTACCCCACCCACGGCCTGGCTGGACTGGCAGGGGGCCATGTGCTGGGGAGTGGTCAGAATGGGGCCAGAATGTTCAGGTTCACGGCCAATCTCTGTGCCCTAAAAACGCTGACGTTGAGAGAAAGAAAGATGGGTTCTTCTTATAAACTAAGCCAAACGTGGGTGGTGAGAAGCACTGAGCTTCTCTCAGCTGTTAAAGAGGCATCTGCTTGTGACATTGGACGGGGCCCTGGGATTGGAAACCACTGGTGCTAACCATGTAAGCCTTGGGTTCTATGACACACGTGTTGGGACAGGGCATGGAGAACGTAGCCTTCCTAAGTAGGATGCTGAAAGACAGGTTCCTTCACACACAGAAGGCCCTTAAATTACTGAACTGAGAATGGGCCAGGAAAACCTTACCACAGTCCCAAGGGAAGGCAGCAGAGCTACTTTCTGGGCAAGGATCCAATTGGAAAAAATGTTAAAAGTAACTAACACCCGAAATCAATCCCATGAGTGTGCTGGGAATCCTAATATGCCATTCTCTAATTCTTAGCAGAAGAATTTCTCACCCAAGGCATAGGCATAAATGCAGTTCCATGAAACGGGGTATTTTGGGAGACTTTGCTCGAGGCAAATCATTCCACCGGGTTAGAGTTTTCCGCAATCGAGGTTCCTGCTGTTCCCAAGGAGAACATAAATCCTGCTCATGATTGGTTCAAAATAAATACATGAAAGAAACGTTAGGGATAAATGTCCCTTGAACAAGAGTCCACAGAGTTGACAAATTGGAGAATAACCCCTCCCAAAACTGTGAGGACATTTTAAAAGGATTTGTAAAAAGAAACTAATCAAAATAATGAGATATGAAATAAATATCTCATATATGCATGTGTTGTGTGTGTGTGTGTGAACACAAACATATGGCAGGTTGCTATAGCTCCCAATCAATAAGCAAATGTAATGTGCAAGGATTTGTAATAAAATATGGGTCACAACTTAGAGTCGTGTGTTTTTACATTTGCCTTATGAGACCAAAGGAATTGAGAGCTGGGAATGTGCCTTGGCTTAGGGTTCAAAATAAGAGTTTCTAGCAAACACCAGAAACGATTCCTGAGAAAATGATTAAACGAAAGACCAATTAATTTAAACACCTAAATGTAACCAAGTCCCCTTCCATACTACCCCCAATAAGCTAATTTTGCCTTCTCACTGGTCAAAGTCTGAGACTCATGTAATATCAGGAACATTTTTGTACATTTTTCAAAAGAGAAATGAATCTAATTTTACATATGTGGTGATGTATGCAAAGTAGTAAGATTATAACTCTATCTTTTACTTTAATGTTGGATAATCTCAGTAACAGAAAAAACAGGACTTTTATTCGCCGACTGATGGCCAGTCAACAGTTTTGGAGTTTTCATATCAGATTTCTAAATAAGAATTTTCACACTATGAAGAAAATTGCTTTGTGAAGGAGTGTGGTCTAGAAAGTGTGATTTTCATGAAGGTTTCTGAACAGGTTTAACTGACTTCCTTGATTGAAATGTGAGGAGATTTTGCTTGATGATTAAAAACTGACACTAGTCCCATACATTTTAGAAGAATAATGTTGCTCAATGTTAAAAATTCCAGTTGCTTCTTACCACCAACAGACATAATATTCAAGATCTAACCTAAAAGGATTATATGGCAGTATTTTGTTTGTATTAGTTAGGAAAAAATCTCAAGATACAATCATCTCCTTTCACTGTCAAGAAAATCTGATGCCAAAAGCATAAAAAGTTCTCCCTTATGCCAGAATTAAATCAAAGCTAACTGGATTAAAAAGGAGGGACAAGGTGGGAATAAGGTGGGTGAATAAACTCTCTCCTATAAAAGCACCGTGTAGGGCATTCTGTCTCCACATTTCGGTTGTACCTGGAAGAATTTGGAAGCCAGAAGGGACCTTATAGGGGAAGAGGTGAGTTCAAGCCTGTGGAATTTATTTATACGACTCAGATTTCTGCAAAGGACAGAACGAAGAGAGTAGTCTGGGAATGAAGTCATTTCCTAATTAAGTGTTGTCTGAGGCCAGCTGCATGCCACGAACATTGTGTAAACCTGGGGACGCTGGGACCTCTATTCCTACCGCAGTAGGTAGGACTTTGATTGTCTCTACCTGGGCTCAAAGAAATGACAATCTTTCTTGAATGTCATCAGAATTTGGTAGACTTCATGAGATGGTGCATAGAGTTTCTGCCACTGACTCATTGAACCCCCAGATTCTGCTATGGATTTTATTTTCCAAACGTCCCCTCCCTCTGGCGTCTGGGAAGCACCACTTTGATTCCACTCTCTGATTTTATGACTTCAGTGTTTTTAAGTTCCTAGTAAGTTAGATCATTCAGTATTTATTGCTTTCTATCTGACTTATTCCACTTAGCAAAATGCCCTCAAGTTTCATCCATTTTTAAGGATGTATAATATTTCATTGTATATATAGCACAATTTCTTGATCTATTCTTCTTCCAACATTATCGAGTAAAAGGGATTCGCTGTCCAATGCTCTAGGAGTGAATAGGATGACATGGAGATTTTTGAGAAAAGAAAAGCATTACATTGAATTCAAATCCTAGGCGGACAGGAGTCGAGCTCTAATCTGTCGTCTCACACTGGCTTCAAATCAGCATTTATTATAAAACGTTCAGAGGGCCTGGCATGGTGGTTCATGCCTGAAATCCCAGCAATTTGGGAGGCTGAGGCAGGCGGATCGCTTGAGCTCAGGAGGAGGAGACCAGTCTGGGCAACACAGCGAGACTCCATCTCTCCAAAAACACAAAAATTAGCTGTGTGTGGTGGTGCAGGCCTGTGGTTCCAGCTAGTCAGGGAGGCTGAGGCAGGAGGATCATCCGAGCCCAGGAGGTTCCAGGCTGCAGTGTGTACAACATGCAGTGGAAATTCAGGCTGTGATGTCAGCAAGCTTGTTCTGCACAGACTCCAGCTGGCCATATTGATTCCAGTCAATTTCAGCCAGTTCTTTTGTTTCCTAAACAGCGGGAGTTTCAGTGTTTCAGCAAAGTTGTTCCTTTTCTTTTTTTCTTGTGAGACAGGGTCTTGCTGTTGCCTGGGCTGGAGTACAGTGGCGCGATCTTGGCTCACCGCAGCCTCTATCTCCTGGGCTCAAGTGATCCTCCCACCTCAGCCTCCCGAGTAGCTGGGGCTACAGGTGTGCCACAATGCCCGGCTAATTTTTAAAATTATTCGTTGGACGGGTCTCATTATGTTGCACTGGCTGGTCTCGAACTCCTGGGCCCAAGCAATCCTCCTGTCTTAGCCTCAGAAAGTGCTGGAATTTGCAAGTGTGAGCCACTGCAACCAGCCAAGTTGTTTCCCTTCTTATCTGCCATCCTGCACACTCAAAAATTTCTGTTAGTTACTGGTTTTTTTTTTTGAGACAGAGTCTCGCTCTGTCGCCCGGGCTGGAGTGCAGTGGCCAGATCTCAGCTCACTGCAACCTCCGCCTCTCGGGTTTACGCCATTCTCCTGTCTCAGCCTCCGGAGTAGCTGGGACCACAGGCGCCCGCCACCTCGCCCGGCTAGTTTTTTGTATTTTTTAGTAGAGACGGTGTTTCACTGTGTTAGCCAGGATGGTCTCGATCTCCTGACCTCGTGATCCGCCCGTCTCGGCCTCCCAAAGTGCTGGGATTACAGGCTTGAGCCACCGCGCCCGGCCGTTACTGGTTTCTGTAACACTGCTTTTTTTTTTGAGATGGAGTCTCGCTCTGTCACCCAGGCTGGAGTGCAGTGGCGCGATCTCAGCTCACTGCAACCTCCGCCTCTTGGGTTCAAGCGATTCTCCTGCCTCAGCCTCCTGAGTAGGGACTACCGGCGCCTGCCACAACACCTGGCCGTTCTTTAACTCTTTGGGGCACAATTTCACCAACAGAAACTTGGGTCCTTTCCATGTTTTGCATATTGGAAATAATGCTGCAATAAACATGGGAATGCAGATATCTTCTTGACATAATTGACTTCATTTTCTTTGTGTGTATACCCGGGAGTGGGATTGCTTGATCATAGGGTAGTTCTATTTTTTAATATTTTGAGGAATCTGTTTTTTATACTTGTAGTACTAATTTACATTCCCATCGATAATGTACCAGGATTCCCTTATGTTCACCCCCTCAGCCACACTTGTCTTTTGGATCACAGTCAATTTAACAGATGTGTGGTAATATCTCATTGTAGTTTTCATTTGCATTTTCCTTGTCATGGGTGAAGTCGAGCACCTTTTCCAGCACCTGTTGGTACATACAAACACATTCAAATGTGTTCTTTACAGAAATATCTATTTGGGTCCTTTGGACATTTTTGTTTTGAGAGACATAATGTCAGTCTGTCGCCCAGGCTGGAGTGCAGTGGCATGATCTTGCCTTTGCTCGTTTTATAATTGGAATGTTAGTGTTAGGGTTTTTTTTTTTTTTTTCCCCTAGTATGAGTTCCTCATATATTTTGGATATTAACCTAATATCAGATATATAATTTGCAAACATGTTTTCCATTCTGTAGGTTTTCTTGTCATCGTCTCCCTTGTTTCCTTCACTATGCAGAACATTTTTTGACATAGTCCAACTTATTTTTGCTTTTTGTGTAATATAATGCTGTAAGTTTCATGCCACATCCAGGTGGAACAAATACTATGCCATGGGGGTTTTCGAGAAAAGAAAAGCTTTATATTGAAATTCAACTCCCAGGGAGAGTATGAGGAGTCCAGCTCTAACCTGCTTCTCATACTGGCTTCAAATCACCATTTATTAGAAAAGGTTCAGAGGACCTGGCATGGTGGCACGTGCCTGAAATCCAAGCACTTTGGGAGGCTGAGGCAGGTGGATTGCTTGAGGTCAGTAGTAGATCAGCCTGGGCAACATAGTGAGATCCCATTTCTCCAAAATACAAAAATTGGCTAGGCTTATTATGGAGGTTGACGGTCTCCAGTGCTGTCCAATATAAGCATAATGTGATCAACATACATAAGGATAAATTTATTGTCTAACAGCCACATAAATCAAGCAAAATGAAATAAGCCTAAGTAAGTTTAACAAAATATAAGCATTTCACATGTAATACAGTTTTAAGATTCTCTAACAGATAGTTTACATCTCCTTTAGGTCTTCAAAATTTAGTGTATATTTTATACTCACCACACATCTGAATTTAGATAAGCCCCACTTCAGATGCTCAGTAGCCACATGTGGCTGGTGGTTAGCATATTGGATAGCTCAGCTGTAGACCCTTTTGCCACTCAACTCAAAGCCTCATACCAACCCATGGCCTTCATTCTAGTGAGTATTTCCAACATTGGAAGTTCCGGGCCCTGATCATTTATATTTGTACTTATATTGTATCTTCATTCCTTAGTACTAGTGCTTTACGAAGAGTAGGCGAGGATGTCTTCATGCAGGTAAAGATGAAAGTGTCCCAAGAAATTTACATGAGTCCCATTCCACTCATGTAAAATCTAATCCCATGTCTATTCCCAGGCAGTGGCCATGGCTGAACACTTTAAAGCAGCAAGCAGTTGTCCTATCTGCCTGGATTATCTTGAAAACCCCATGCACCTGATATGTGGATACATCTGTTGCCTCCGATGCATGAACTCACTGCGGACGGGGCCCGATGGGAAGGGGGTGCTGTGCCCTTTCTGCCCGGTGGTCTCTCAGAAGAACGACATCCGGCCCGCTGCCCAGCTGGGGGCGCTGGTGTCCAAGATCAAGGAACTAGAGCCCAAGCTGAGAGCTGCTCTGCAGATGAATCCAAGGATGAGGAAGTTCCAAGGTAAGGAATCTGCACTACCTGCTCCAAGCCCATAAAGGGCCTTGGAAAAAGCAGCTTTTAAATGTTGTTCCTTTCAATACGGGCATCAGCTGAAGTCTGCAACCTACGTTTGTGATCCCAAACATCAGCGGTTGTCAGCGCTCAGTATATTCACAGGATCTGTGCCAACTGATAATTATGAGAGCAAACTATCGTCTCCTCCTTCATCCATCCTATGCACTAAGAGGGAGAAAAACCTTTAATCAAAATATTGAATAACTTTAACAAGAATTTTTACTATGACAAAGGTGGGCTTGTTGCAATTCTATTCATACAGTCTGTACGTAAAATTTGACTTAATCGGGGGGCCAGGAAAATTCCTAAGGAAAAAATAGGATCTGAGAATGAACGTGGAACAAAAGAAATGACAATGAATAAAATATTTGGGTCTGTGCAGTAGAAGGGCAGAGGGAGTCTTTAATGTACGTCTTTGCTGAACTACTGGGTCTTCTTTCCACAGTGGATATGACCTTGGATGTGGACACAGCCAACAACTATCTCATCATTTCTGAAGACCTGAGGCGTGTCCGGTGTGGGAATTTCAGACAGAACAGGAAGGAGCAAGCTGAGAGGTTCGACTCCGCACTGTGCGTCCTGGGCGTCCCTCGCTTCACTTCCGGCCGCCATTACTGGGAGGTGGACGTGGGCACCAGCGAAGTGTGGGATGTGGGCGTGTGCGAGGAATCTGTGAATCGACAGGGAAACGTTGTACTCTCTTCAGAACTCGGCTTCTGGACTGTGGGTTTGAGAGAAGGACAGATCTACTTTGCCAGCACTAAGCCTCTGACGGGCCTCTGGGTGAGCCCTGGTCTACACAGAGTGGGGATTTACCTGGATATAACAATGAGGGTCATTTCCTTCTATAATGTTGGTGATGGGTCCCATATCTTCACATTCACTAAAATTTCTGCTACCGAGCCACTACGTCCATGTTTTGCTCATGCAGATACAAGTCGTGATGATCACGGATACTTGAGTGTGTGTGTAATTAATAATGGCATTGCCAGTTCCCCAATTTATCCTGGGCAAGGCAACTACACACTTGAACACAGAAAACATCCACAGTAAGTGGCCGTGTGCTCGTGACCAAAGGCGAGAACTTCTCTGCTTAGTCCACTTATGGTTCAAAGGTATGGAAGAAAAATGTGGGTCTTTCAATGAATTCTGAGCTCTACTTGTATTGCTGATGAAAAATTGCATATGAAATATAAAGTAGTGTCTTTTTTTGTAATTCATGCTTATGTTTCTTTTACAATAAACGTTTAAAATTTTCAGATGAATTTGCAAATGTTTTTCTTTTGCTTTGCTGTAAGATCAAGTAAATGTGTTATGGAGGTTATAAACTATATAATAATATAAATGTGACCCCCCCCAAATTAATTGACTTTCTAAATGACAAGGAAACACTGCCTGTTAAACTGGTAAAAGTATGTGCCTGTATGTGTTCAGTTTTACCCAACAACTGGAAAACACACATTCATCTCCAGTACACATTGAACATTCGCTAGCATAGACAGATGTGGCCATAAGACAAATCACATTGACATGGAAAATTGAAATAATATACACGCTGTTCTCAAATGCCAACAAAATTAAATTAGAAATCAGTAACAAGAAGAAATCTGTAAAATCTCCAGACATGAAAATTAAACATCCACTTCAAAATAAAATACAGATCAAAGGCAAACTTATAAAGGAAATTATAAAATACCTTGAGCTAAATGAAAGTAAATGCACAATATCACAAAATTTGTAGATGTAGCTGAGGCTTAGAGGGAAATTTATAGAAATAGACACTGATAAAATCAAAGAAAATACCATCATCCGTGATCTAGCTTCCATTTTTAAGTGAGCAAATGCAGTGACAAATTAGGTAGAAACAATACAAAATGAAAACAAAAGACCATAGTAGCAATCAATGAAACAGAAAATGGATATATGTTATGTAAAATTAAAAAAATTTAAGACATGTTTTTTCAGGATCAAAGTAGTAAATCTTCTGTTAGACTGAAGGAGAGAGGAAGGGATAAATTAAAACAATGAGTAAGCAAGAGAAAAGGAAGACAGGGCAAAATCAAAGAGGTAGAGAAAGAAGAGACAGAAGCCCTTTGTGATGGCTCAGGCCTGTAATCCCAGCACTTTGGGAGGCCAAGGAGGGAGGATTGCTTGAACTCAGGAGTTTAAGACCAGCCTGGGCAACATAGCAAAACCCCATCTCTACACACACACACACACACACACACACACACACACACACACAAAATAGCTGGGTGTGTTGGTTTGCACCTGTGGTTTCAGCCACTTAAGAGGCTGAGGTGGGAAGATTGCTTGAGCCCCAGGAAGTTGAGGCTGCAGGGAGCCACGATCATGCCACTGCACTCCGGCCTGCGTTACAGAGTGAGACCCTATCTTCAAAAACAGAAAAGAAAATGTGACATATATACACAATGGAATAGTATTATCCATAGAAAAGAAGAAAGTCCTGTCATTTGCATCTACAGAAATGAACCTGGAATACACTATGCTTCGTGAAACATACAGCCACAGAGAGAGATATCACATGATCTCATTCACATGGAGAATCTTAAAAAGTGATCTCACAGAACTAGAGAGCCAGACTGGGTGCAGTGGCTGATGCCTATAATCCCAGCGCTTTGGGAGTCTGAGGCAGGTGGGTCACCTGAGGTCAGGCGTTCAAGACCAGCCGGCCAACATGGTGAAACCCCACCTCTCCAAAAAATACAAGAACTAGCTAGGCATGGTGGTGCACACCTGTAATCCCAGCTACTCGGGAGGCTGAGGCAAGATAATCGCTTGAACCTGAGAGGTGGAGGTTGCAGTGAGCTGAGATTGTACCATTGCACTTCAACCTGGGGGACAGAGTGAAATTCCGTCTCAAAAAAAGGAAGAATAAAAAGAACTAGAGAGCAAAATGCTGTCACCAGGGGCTGGGGCAGTGAGGAGGGAGGGTTAGGGAATGGTTGGCCAAGATACACACAATTTCAGCTAGGCAGGAGAAATAAATACAACATGGCAACAATAGTTAATATATTGTAATATTCTTGAAAAATGGTAAGGGAGGCAATTTTCAGTGTTCTCATAAAAAAGATGACAACTTTTCGAGAACATGCATATATTACCTAACTAGATTTACCCATTTGGCAATGCATCTACATTGCAAAACACCACGATGTACACAATAATTACATATAATTATTCTGACAATTTAAATAAAACAAAATAAGAATCAACGTTTACATGTTAAAGATGTTCCATTTTACCTCAGTGAGATCTCAAAAATTGTAATAAAAAATAGTTCTGTTGAAACTGTCTCGTGAATTTTCCTTTCAGTTATTGTACTTCATTGCCCCTAAATTGCTTACTGGTTCCTTCTTAAATTTTCTCTTTATTCATATTCTCTATTTGATGAGGAGTCATTCCTCTGGTTTTAGTTCTTCTGCCCTTGGTTTTCTTGAGTTCTTTGTGCACATTTAAGACAATTGAGTATTTGGAGAGGAAGCCCAACGTCTTGGCTTGCTCATAGTGTTACTTTTTCTTACGACTATTATACTTCCTTGTGTGCGCACCTCATTTTTGTGTGAAAAGTGGACGTTTTGTGTGGCAAACCCTGGAAATCAAATTCTCTCCCCGAGCAGGCTTTTTTTGTTGCTGCTGGTTGTGAGTTGGAGTCTTGTTTCATTTTTTGTTTTGTTTGAACCTTTGTAAACTCCCGTGTAAAGGTTTTCCTCTTTCTTCTGCATGGCCACTGAAGTCTTTGCCTTCTGGTCTATTAACAATTTGATGGAAATAAAAAAATGCCTGAGCCCAAACCCAAAATTCTCTCAAGCTCTTTGCCATGGGATCCCTCTAGGGGGCCAGGATTTTTTCTGGAGACGGAGTCTAGCTCTGCTGCCCAGGCTGGAGTGTAGTGGCGCGATCTCGGCTCACTGCAAGCTCCATCTCCCGGGTTCACTAGCCGGGATTTTTACAACTCAGCCTTCATTTCCTGCTTGCCTGGAGCCTCGGGATCATCAGGGGTAAAACACAGGGTTTCTCAGGTTTTTATAATCTTGCATCCAGTAGTGGGACATGCGTGATGAACTCAATCCTCGGTATTCCTCAGTGCTTTTCAAAGCCCTTATTATCTCAGGTAATTCTTCCCCCAGATTCTTCCTTAACAGGCTCTTCATTCTGCCATCTGTTTTCCCCGTTAGCCCTTACCTAGGCAACTTCAGCAAGTCTGTTTGTCTTTAAGTGCTTTTAATGACACTGGCACCCCCAAGAAACCGGCTTTCGTCTGTGTAGATCTGAAAAAGGTGGCATAAAGGCAAGCCCTTGTGCCAACCCTTCAAGGAACCACTAAAATAGATGGAGGCACACAACCACAATTCTTTGAGAACAAAGATCCTTCATCCTGTGGCATCAGCTGGCCTGGGAATGAGGGACGTCATGTTCTCAGCAGCCATCAAGCTTCAGAGTGGGCAAGAGTAGGCGGGTGAATTAAAATGCCACAACTCAGCCGGGCACAGCGGCTCACGCCTGTAATCCCAGTACTTTCAGAGGCCGAGTTGGAAGGATCGCTCAAGACCAGCCTCGGCAATATGATGAGACCCCTTCTCTACTAAAAGTACAAAAAACTGGGGGAGGGGGGGCATGGTTGTATGGATCTGTGGCCTCAGCTACTGGGGAGGTTGAGGTGGGAGAATCACTCGAGCTCAGGAAGTCAAGCCTGTAGTGAGCTGCGATTAGTGCCACTGCACACCGGCCTGGGTGACAGAGTGAGACCCTGTCTCAAAAAAAAAAAAAAAAAAAAAAATTGTGATGATCTTATTTCAAAAACATGTCAGAAAAATCAAAGAATATGCCCAGTTGAAACTACAGTAAGATCCTTTGATTCACCTTCAAGGTTTCCTTCCACAGCTGATTATGACTTAATTCTGAAGTCAGAGTTTCGAAAAGGAACATAGAAAACTCTCAGCCCTTTTCTTATCAGGATCTTCACATCATGTCCAGAAGTTGCATTTATCAGAAGTGGCTGAGGTTTTGCATCGGGAATAAAATATTCTCATCAGAGAAGCCCCAGACTCACTGAGGTAATGTCACTGAATACTACAGATGACAGGATAATGGCATCTCCGTGGAGAGATCAGGTCCAGGAGCCTGTCTCTGTAACTAGGGACTCAGGTGTCCCAGCTTATGGTGACTGACACTTCCCTGTACAGAGCTTTTTGCCAAGACCACCCCAGTGAGTGCTTCTGTATATTTAGAGCAAAATGCAGAACATAAAGATCTCAAACAGGAGAAGAGCTCAGAGCTGAGGATGAGCAATAGCATTGGGCAAAATAGGTTTACCCCTGCCTGGCTCTGAGCCACACCATCCATGCCCCGGCTGGACCAAGACAGTGGCACATTGAACCAGGTGCTTGCCTTGAGCTCCTGGCTCAATGTGGGACCAGAATGCTCAGGTTTACTGTATATCCCTGTGTTCTAGAAACACTGTCAAAGGAATAAATTAGGACAGTCTCCTTAGAAACTGAGCCAAGAATCACTTGAGGTCAGGAGTTCAAGACCAGCCTGGCCAACACGTTGAAACCTCATCTCTACTAAAAATACAAAAATTAACATAGTGAGGTGGCGGGCGCCTGTAGTCCCAGCCATCCATTCCCCACATGGCTGAGGCAGGAAAATTGCTTGAACCCGGGAGGCGAAGGCTGCAGTGAGCTGAGATCGCACCACCGTACTCCAGCCTGGGTGGCAGAGCAAGACTCCATCTCAAAAAAGATTTTCAGCACGTAAAGACCCTAAAACCTACCCAATCTGAGTACGTATCCCCTCACCTATGGAGGCCTATTAGGTACAGCCACCAGATGCTTAGCCATGGGGCATGGTAAATACAGTGTCAGGGTTGGAAACATTATCAGAGGATGCCCAGTTCGACTCCCTGTTCTGAAAGAAGGTGAAAAGGAGAGGCTTTTTCTGAGGCCACACATCTCTTACATTTCTCCACAGCTTAGAGAAGTCACCCTTCACCCCATGGAACACACACAAGTTTGTGAGCAAAGCTGGCTGAGAGAGAGGGAGATACGGAAACGAATGCCAGTTACGGCGTTAGGTAGATCCGGGATGAACATGGTGCAGCAGGACTACAAAGCCAGGAGAGAAGAAGAGATAAGGATTCCATTTCAGAGGATTCCTAGAGATACCTTCTAACAACTCTCCCTAGACCAAAACAAAAACAATAACAAAAACCAAAAACCAAACCAACAAAACCACCAAAAACCAGAACAAAAAACAAGCAACAAACAAATCATGAAAGGATCCTAGTTTCTTTCGTGTTACTCCACAATGCCCACTGAGAAAAGAATCATGCCTCACACTTTTTTCCAATGCATTTTCTCATTTATTACGTTATATAATCCTTTAAATACTCTTGAGAGAGTGTAGGAATTTTAAGAAATGGTTGACTGGATCAAGGTCACACACACACACACACACACACACACACACACCCCCCAAACAGGAAAATTATACCCTTAATTCTCTTTCATTCCAGTCACAGTAATAATTTATAACAAATACGGTTTACATAGAACATGATCAAAGGCGTTGCCTGGATGCTGTATTTGACATTCTCATGGCTGTAGACATTCTGGGAAATTTAAAAAACATGTAATCCAAATTAGAATTAGGTATTACTGAACCTGGCTGAGAAGCAGGTATCACACCAATTTCTCTGCCTTCCTTTACAGACCAAGTTTCAGACAGAAAGATCAAATCGGGTTTTCTTTCCTTGACGGTCATCACCATCCGCTGGGTTTCTGCGCTCACGTTGTTTAACGGAAGCCTGAGGGAAAGCAGAGGGCGAACTCTATTAATGCTCCATGTGAGGTCTCGGGTTTGTGGCATCAATGACTAATTCCCCACATGGCATCCTTTGGGCATTCTTGGGAGTGTCTCAAGCCATCTGAGGAAACAAAAATCTGCTCCAGACTAAAAACCCTGAGAGCGCGATTTCTCCGTTAAGTATTAGAACGTAAGGCAAGATTTCCATTGGGAGAACCGTTTGAAGTCATATTAGCAGTAACCAACACTACTGTGCGCTCAGTGCTTTACATGCATCTCACATTACATCCTCACAATGGGGAATGCCATCCAAGACTTTATAGGTTCCAATACTGAGGGATCAAAGTTTCCAACTGAAATATGTTTACAGGCTGGACCCAGTGACCCACATCTAATCCCAGCACATTGGGAGGCTGAGGCAGGCAGACTGCTTGAACTCAGGAGTTTGAGACCAGCCTGGGCAACACGCCAAAGCCCCATCTCTACCAAAGATATAGAAACTTAGCCAGGTGTGGTGGTGCGTGCCTGTGGGTCCCAGCTATTTGAGAGGCTGAGGTAGATTACTTACACCTGAGAGGTCAAGGCTGCAGTGAGCCATGATCTCACCACTGCTCTCTAGCCTGAGAGAACAAGACCTTATCTCAAAAAAAAGGAAAAACAAAATTTGCATAGCTAGAGAACAGAAGCACACACCACCGCCTATGCTCACGTTTCTTTCTCCAAATCGAAGAGGGGGATTCAACCACTTATTTTGTGCCTTCTTTATATGTGAGTGTCCCAATTAGCACGTAGGTACAAATACCTTTATAACCTGAAATACAGTCATTTCTGCAGTTTACTTTTGAGCACCTATAATATTGAAACAAACATATCCCTGGCAACATGGAGCTCATGTTCTAGTGGAAGGAATTAGATAATAGAACAAATGCATTATACATTTGAAGGTGAAAAGAGCCCTGGGGGAAAAAATAAAGAGAATAAGCAATTTGGAAAATTTGTCATGTTGATGGATTTTTCCATGCATCTGAAAGTTGGACTCCATATCCACATTTATGAAAAAAATCATCATTTGGAGATGACAAGGGAAAATAACTCATCATAGGGTCTCCAGAATATTGAGTCTGTGATCTCATTTAAGCTTTAAGAGTTCTGAGATAATTATCCCCGTTTTCCATTGAGAAAAATTGGATATGAGAGGGAAATGAGTTACCCCGCCTGTATTTTATCAATGGGTCACCAGGAAGCTTATACTTCGTCTACGAATGCTCAGTCACCTGAATATGGTTTTCCTTTAATAAGGCAGGGAGAAACAGAATGCTAGATATTGCCAGATGTTTCTACATATGTGGACAGTGTGAATGGAAACTGATAGGCAGCTTCTAAATGGCTTCTAACAATCCTCACCTTATGTCAATCATACCCTTGTATCAGCTTCCCCTCTAGCGTAGGCAAGGTCTGTGATTTGCTTCCTTTGAGAAAGAGTGTTGCTCTGTCGCTCAGGCTGGAGTGCAGTGGCGTGATCTTGGCTCACTGCAAGCTCCGCTTCCCGGGTTCAAGTGATTCTCCTGCCTCAGCCTCCCGAGTAGCTGGGATTACAGGTATGCACCACCATGCTGGGCTTTTATATTTTTAGTAGAGATGGGTTTTCACTATGTTGGCCAGGCTGGACTTGAACTCCTGACCTCAAGTGATCTACCTGCCTCAGCCTCCCAAAGTGCTCGCATTACAGGCATGAGCCACAGCACCCGGCCATATTTGCTTCTATCCAATAGACAAATACGGTGAGATGTCACTTTTTTGGCGGGCCCACATAGAATTGCTACTTCTGCCTTGCTAACAAACTCACTCTATTGCCTTGAAAAACTTGACAAAGAGTTGCTGTTCGAGAGTTGGAGAGCGAGTCTGTTTGGTGTTTCATTGCCGATAACTGAGGGCCTCTTCCAGCCAACAGCTGTCAAGGTACTAAGACCCTTAGCCCAACAGCACTACAGGAACTGAATTCTGCCAACAACTACATGATCTTAGAAGCACGCTGATTTTTCCTTTCCCAAATAGACCTTCAGATTTGACTCTAGCCTTGGATGACATCTTGGCTGCAGCCTCATGAGAGATCCCAAGGACGACCAGCTAAGCCGGGATTGGAGTCCTGACACTCACATAGACTGAGATAATCTGTCATTTAACCCCCAAGTTGGTAACATACTTGGCGACAGTTAGCTAACACAGAAAGGAAGAGGACTTTTCTTTATGAGAGGAATCTAATGGATCTGGAAACATGAAATAGCAGACTGAGAACTGCCTATTTTTCTTCTCTGGTAATGAGGGGCACATCCAAATGGAGGAAAGCAAATAGAAAATATTCAAACATAGAACCCTTTTTGTCTACGTCAAGTATAATATCAATTGTCATCTTTTACTCATCATTGAATATGCCCTCTGCTGTAAGAACTAGCCATACATTTTCAGTCTCCCAAAATGAAAGACTTTTTTTTTTCTTTTTTGTATTTGAAGTTGGTAAGAGGGTTTCTCATCATCTCATAAGTCCTAGACCATCTCAACACAGAATTTTCCCCATCACAGCTGGGCGTGGTGACTCATGCCTATAATCCCAGCACTTTGGGAGGCCAAGGTGGGCGGATCACAAGGTCAGGAGATTGAGACCATCCTGGCCAACATGGTGAAACCCCATCTCTACTAAAAATAGACAACATTAGCCGGGCGTGGTGGCAGGCACCTGTAGTCCCAGCTACTTGGGAAGCTGAGGCAGGAGAATCACTTCAACCTGGGAGGCGGATGTTGCAATGAGCCAAGATCAGCCTGGGCAACAGAGCAAGACTCAGTCCAAGGAAAATAAGCAACTTACCCAATTATCTGAAGTACACAGTCTGGGAGGATCAAGCTCTCAAGAAGTTTTACAATTCCTTCATCACCCAGTTGATTTTGAAGTATGTTGAGTCTTTCCAGTGTTTTGTTGGTGGTAAGAACAGAGGCAAGAGACTCACAGCAAGCACCAGTTAACATGCACTCTTCTAGCCTGTAACAAAGATGCACAGGTAAGATGGGGCCAAATCCTTGAGGAAAAACAGCAGATGAGATGGGTGAGAACCGGACGTCTACTAAATCCCTCCCCTTACAAGTTTTGGGCAAAAGAACTAACTGTGCCATAACAGCCCCATTTCAAACATCCGAGGTATCGTATTTCCCAATCCACTTCCTCTTATGCTTTAGTTCAGCTGTTCCTAGCTAAAAACAAGGATCTTTCTCCACCAGGCACCTACCCAATATTCACCAACATACAGTCGGGATGTCTCAAACCACCGCACAGCAGCTGCATTCCTGCATCTTCTATGCTGTTGCTGCCAATCTCCAGGCTCCTTAGTGTTTCATTAGTAGCAATAACTATGGCAATATATTGACAGATATCGTTGGTAAAGAAACAGCCAGACAGACTGCAAAACAGAAACATGAGCTCGAGTCATGACCACCTGTCTCCAAAGGTTTATTTCACAGAGTGTTAAGCATTTTTGGACCCGTCTTGTGACATTCATGACTAAGGGACTGGTTACAGAAACAAGAGCAGTGTTAACATCTGCGGGTCACTTATAACATACCAGGCATTACTCAAAACTCCTAATGCACATTAAACTCACAATGACCGCAAGGCTCTTATCCTGCTTTTACAAGCAAGGAAACTGAGGCCAGGATGTTTTAAGCATTTTGCCCCAGAAAGCCACACACATTCAACCCACACCTTTGCGATACTGAGCTTGAATTCTGAAGAATTATGTTAGGCAACCTCCTCTGAAATTCACATTTCTACCTTTCAGTACTCATGTCAAAAATCCAACATTGAGAAGGGCTAAATACATTCTTTCTAGAAAGAGAATTTTACCAAATGGTCCTTCCTCTCAAAGCAAGCAAAGTACTCACGATTGTCCATGTTCTCCCATGTGACGTGTCATCTTGTTTTTCCATTCACATCTCCCCCATTGTCTGCTCCTACAATCCTACTTCATTGCCTCACCACACTGGCTGGCCTTCATGCTGATTCTCGAGCATAGTTGGCTGTTTCTATGTTAACAGCTCTGCACTGACTATTCATTCTGCTTGGAAGCCTCAGTCTAGTGATCTGTATCACTCCATCCACAACCTTCTCCCAGTCTTTGCTCAAATGTCTCCTTGTCAATGAGGTGACATTGACCTTGCTTAAAGATGGCCACACCCTACCCTCGCACTCCCGATTACGTACCCCTAGTATTGAATAAAAAGTTTCCATAGCACTTTTTACTGCCTGATACGGGAGTTGACAACCTTTTTCTATAAGGGGCCAGATAATAGTTTAGGCTTCACGGGCCATGGTGCCTCTATCACACCTGCTCAATTTTGCCATTGCAGCACAAATGCATTCATGAAACACATGTAGATGAATGGTTATGTTCCAGTAAAATCTTGATAAAAACAGACAAAGGGCCAGATCTGGCCCCGGGTAATGTAATTTGCTGACCTCTGGCCTAACAATAGGTAAGTTTCTTATGTCCCCTAGTGCCAATACAAGATCCATTAATACATGGATATTTATTCTGTTCACTGAGGCATCCCAGCCACCTAGAGGAGTGCCTGACATTTAACATACACTCTACTTTTGTTATAGAATGTATATTAAATACTGAATAATCAGAGATTAAAGCAGATTCCAGAAAATCCTATTTTTCATTGAGTAGTTATGAAAGCTGGGTGGTACATGCCTGTAGTCCTAGCTACTCAGGAGGCTGAGACAGAAGGATCACTTGAGCCCAGCAGTCAGACTGGCCCGGGCAATATAGCAAAACCCTGTCTGTAAAATATATAGGACATCAATGATGTGCCAACCACATCCATACTTTCAAACTTAGAGGAAAATAAAGGCTGATAAATAATACGGGGCTTCACCTGCCCTATGGGAGCTCATAGAGAGGGTCCCTATCCAGGTTTGGGTAGGTAATAGACAAAATGGACAGTTATACTTAAGATAATTCTTGAAGGATGACAAAAGAATGTATTTGGAGTCTACAGCAAGGTTCAAACTATGGTCTGAGAGCCAAATCTAGACAACTTTGTTTTTATAAATAAAGTTTTATTGGAACATAGCCACACCCACTTGTTGACATTTTTCATGGCCTCTCTTGAGCTATGGGAGAGTTAAAAATAGTTATGACAGGGACATTATGGCCCACAAAGCCTAGAGTATTTACTGTCTAACCTGTTATAGAAAAAGGTTTCTAACCCCTATTCTACAGTATGAGTGAATTTGTCTCAACCTACTAAGTACAAACTAAGGGCCATGGGAAAAAAAAGGAGGGTGGGTTATATTATTTTCCCAAAGGCAGTTTTCCCTAAACTACCTTGCCCAAGGAAGCAAGATTCTAGAAAGAAAAGATATCCCTAGAATTTCCTATTTCACCTGCCCATTTGTACCAAATGACAATGGTAACAAGGATTTAACTTATAACGAGACAGAAATAAACTTAAAATAAGATACCATACTGCTGAGCATATTCTTATACAGTCTCGTAAGCACTTCAGGAACTCACAAGCCATAGTGTTGCTATTTTATAAACAGGAGATGCTTTTAGGATATCAGTTTCTTGTATTTGAGCCAAAAAAATAAAAAGACATTTGAGGTAAAACATTTTCAAAAGAGTTCAAATTAAACAACTCCAACGAATTTTTTAAACAATTTTTTTTCAGGCAAGTGGGAGGCTCATTACTTCTGAGAAAATATGAGAAGTTTGATTATTCAGCATCATTGATGAGGCACACTCAGAAAGCTGTAGTGACTTGTTACATATTTTTTTCTGGAAGTTGCACCAGAAGCCATTGCATCATGCCTAAGTTAGAGGACTTTGGCCAGTACCAGGGGCTTGGATATGGCCACCAACCCCAGTGCATCCCTTTTCCAATAAAGCTATTTCCCAACAAAAAGATGCCCCTGTGATCGCCCACCCCAAAAGATATTCACTGCCTCAGACATTGTAAGCCAGGCCAGGGCGGGATCTTTGGGTCCCTTCTCCTGTGGCATTTTCCCATACTATGTCCACCTGGGAGCATAGGGAGGAGCCTGGTCCAGGCACCCTTCTCTATGTGATAAGGATCAGAGATTTTGTGAACTCTGCTCCTTCTGAGCTAAATGGTTTCGCTAACGAATCTTAGCGTGCTTTCATATCTTGGAGAGCCCATGCTCCCATACCCCTCTCACCCATGATGCCATCATTGGAATCTTATCCCTATCACCAACCCCACCACCCAAGGCCTTACTGCAGTAGAAACACGGTCATCCAGGACAACTGTGGGAGACTTACTACAGCTCCTCTAACTGACAGGTTGGAAATATCAAGGGAAACGTCACATGCAACACTCCGTAGTTTCGTAAGTGATTCACACACAGGTCTAGTTGTTTTAGGGTTGGGCTGAGCAGCAGCACTCTTCCAAGGGAGCTGCAACATTTTTCAGTGAGACAGCAGAAGACTAACCTGCATGGGGACCACACACACACAGAAGAGTGAGTCAGTAACGCAGTGTGAGTGCCAGACAGGGGAGCACCCGAGACCACCCACCCCACGCCCACGAACGCCTCGATGCCCTCTGTTACCATTGCCCAAAATCTCTACCAATGACTTTCTTATTTGGAAAAGGAGATTAACAGTACCCCAAAGAGTGCAGAGGACAACATATAGAATGGATAATGCAGAACAGGACATGAGAAAAATCGAACTCCAACTTCCACTAACAGAATAACCTTACAGAAGTTACTTCTAGAACTTGGATTCTCCCATTGTTTGATCAAGTATATTTGGATCAATTGAATCCTAAGATTTTCAGTTTAAAACTCACATTGAAAGAGTTACTTTGTTATTTATAAGTGAATATAGGAACTGTTGAAGATTGTTTAAACTAGGAAAAAGTAAAGACAGATAACACACCAGAAGCCCTTTTGGAAGCCCATTTTGTGGTATCCTGTTTTGTCTGTCCAGGTTTAGCTTGTTGCCAATATATGGAAGTTTATTCAATCCTAATCTGGATTTCCAGCTTCTATTTTTTTCCATTATTTATTTTTAAATAATTTTTTAAATAGAGATGGGGGTCTCACTGTGTTGCCCAGGCTGGTCTTGAACTCCTGGGCTCAAGTGATCTGCCTGCCTTGGCCTCCCAAAGTGCCGGAATTATAGGTGTGAGACACCATACCTGGCCAATCTATTTTTTTTAAACCGTTTTCTGTTTGCCCTGGGAATACTGCATTTTTCTAAACATGGAGAACATTTTTCTAAAATGCAGTGAGCTGCATTTTTTTCTAAACACGGGACAGGCTAAAAAGTTGGAAATAGGCCAGGCATGGTGGTTCATGCCTGTTATCCTGGCACCTAGGGAGGGGAAGATGGGAGGATCACCTGAAGTCAGGAGTTCAAGACTAGCCTTCAACATGGTGAAACCCTGTCTCTGCTAAAAATACAAAAATTAGCCAGCATGGTGGCACACGCCTGTAGTCCCAACTGCTCTGGAGGCTGAGGCAGGAGAACTGTTTGAACCAGAGAGGCGGAGGTTGAAGCGAGCCAAGATTTCACCACTGCACTCCAGCCTGGGCAACTCTGTCTCAAAAAAAAAAAAAAAAAAAAAAAAAAAAAAAAAAAAAAAAAAAAAAAAAAAAAAAAAAAAAAAAAAAAAAAAAAAAAAAAAAATTGAAAATAACCAATTTATTGGTTGGAAATACTGAATCTTGGCTCTGGTATGGGAAAAGGGTAGACTAGACCAGAGGTTGGCAGCAGACCAAACCTAGTCCCTCCCTGCTTTTGCATAGCTGCAAGCTTAGAATGGTTTTTGTGCTTTAGAATTATCGGAAAATGTATATGTAATTCTATTAATTTGGGTTTGACAAGTGAAATGAGCTATGTTTCCCTTTGTATACTAATGCGTGCTTATTTTAAATCAATATGTACAAGTTAAGACTAAGAATGAGCTAGAGAAGTTTCCCTGTTGTCCTCGTAGAAACCAGTACTACCAACTCATTTGCATACTATTTTCCAGCTGTCAGATTTGGTCACAACCATAAATTTGGCCTTTTACCGGCATTTTCCTCAGACTACTGATTTCTTTCATGTTTAGGCTTAGAAATTCCTTGCCTACTTAAAATATGTTACCAAAACCAACATTTTTTGCTTAGTATATCGGGATTATTTTAAATACAGGTATGAACTACGAAAATCTCCACACCCAACAATCTAAGGTGATGAAGATGTTCTAAAAGTTATATCGTAGTGTTGTGCAACTCTAAATACACATTAAGAAAACATGAAATGTGTACCGTAAGTGGATGAATTTTCTGATATGTAAATTATACCTGGAACCAGTAATAAAAAAAGACAAAATCTAGCAGGTTTTGTCTTGTAGATGTGAAATGAAACTTGTAGATATGAGATGAAAAAAAATACCTACTTGGAGTCTGATTATTGAGCCAATGGTCTGTCCTTTTCATGAGATCTTTTACAACAAAATTAGCTCATATTGACAATCACTTACTGCATTCATCTAGGGCCAGATAGATTCTAGAACAATTTGAGATTTTAAAAACACGGCTGGGACTCTGTCTCAAAAAAATTAAAAAAGAAGATAAAAACATATATAATGCGATATTATATAATATGAACAGGAGTTTGTGGTGTTACCCTGCAATCAAACAAGTATTTTTACAGAAAATATATAAAGAATATTATATCAGTTTGTGTGTTTTGGAATCTAGCAAGTCCTAAAAGGGGCTAAAGGGGCCAAGAAAACACGGGCCAAAAAAGGGCAGAACAAAACAAAAGATGACCTACTGCATTCTTGTCTTTTTGGAATTTGGAAGCGTGAATGGGGAATCGTGTCCTTAAATACACTGAACTGCTTACTCCGTTTTGTTTTCTGACCATGTTTTACAGATCTCCACCCTTCGTTTTTGTACCTTTATGCCTCACTTGTCCCACTTTTTTGCTGTCTTTCATTGTGTTTGCCTCGCCCGAACCTTCTGGAAGACTGCCTTTCTAGCAACTTTCCCAGAGCAGAGACAGAGCTTACCTACAAGTAACCCACAGGAGGCACAGATGCAGGGAGAGCCTGTCTTCCACCTTCTTGAAAGGAGACTCAGAGGAAAAAAAAAAATCCTATTTCAAGGCAATCTAGCATCACACCTTTCCTTTGCTTTTCGTCCTTTTCATCCTTGTGTTCTCAGTTACGTCTCATCCCACACGACACCCAGTTCACGTGTTCATTGTGAGAACAATATAGGTTCCCTGCTCTTAGAAAGTCAGTTGCTATGGCCTAGGTGCTGTGTTTGGAATGTGGTGACTTTTTTTTTTGAGACAGAGTTTTGCTCTGTCACCCAGGCTGGAGTGCAGTGGCGCAATCTCGGTTCACTGCAATCTCCGCCTCCCGGGTTCAAGCAAGTCTCCGGCCTCAGCCTCTCAAGTAGCTTGGACTACAGGCACCTGTCACCATGCCCAGCTAAATTTTTTATGTTTAGTAGAGACAGGGTTTCACTGTGTTGGCCAGCCTGGTCTTGAACTCCTGACCTCGTGATCTGCCCGCCTCGGCCTCCCAAACTGCTGGGATTACAGGTGTGAGCCACTACGCCCGGCTGTGACCACCATTTTTAACTCTCTCTCCAAAGATGGACGTTTGGTTGTGTTATGACCCCACTGTCCAGATTAAGAAACTCAAACTGAAAAAAAATCCAGACACATTTCTGCCAACGTTTCACAAATCAACTGTCAACCCAGAGGATGAACCCAGACCTACTGAACTCCAAAGACCATGCTTTCGGCTGCTTTCCTGTCCCTTTCCCTGCCACCGCTCTTTGATCGTGTGTTTAGACAGTCAAGTCAATCTGAGCTGCTACGTGGTGAGCTTGTCTGAGCCAACTTACGCCAGGGATGTAAGAGTGCAGTTGGGATGGAGCAAGGCATTGCACAGGATGTTCACCCCATCGCTCCTCAGCGGATTGTTGGTTAAAGTCAGTTTTCTCAGACTCCCGCCGTTGACAAGGAGCGAGGCGATTTCTCCACATTCGCTGGCTCGCAAGTCACATTTCATCAAGCTGTAAGAGGAATCCAGAGATGAAAAGAGGCTCCCCCGTTTAAGCCATCCCCTCTTTTAAATTTAAAAAAAAAAAAAAAAATCAGACCCAATGAAGCGAGATGATATCTACTTGGAAATCAATAGGTCGCTCTGCTTCTAACCTTCCTCTCCCCACGCCGGTTCTCAGAGTTCACCTTTGGGCGAGGTTACAGATTCAAGAAGAGCTTTGAGTAGGCAGTTCCTTCCTCTTCCGCATTCGTCTCCACGCGGCTTCCAGGGTGATGGTTCAGAACGGGAAGTCAGGGATCAAGCAGCCCCCCGACCACGGGATGTGGGTACGATCACATTTAGAAATCTGATCGAGATCCTCAACTTACCATCACATTTACAAGGACTTCTGATGTTTTTCTGCATAACCTTGGGTGCCCCACATGCTCTGGTTCTCAACTATCTGTCTACTTTTTTTTTTTTTTTTTTTTTTTTTTGAGATGCACAGATACAACCCAGGCTGGAGTGCAATGGCATGATCTCGGCTCACTGTAACCTCCGCCTCCCAGGTTTAAGCGATTCTCCTGCCTCAGCCTCCAGAGTAGCTGGAATTACAGGCATGCATCACCACGCCTGGCTAATTTTTGTATTTTTAGTAGAGACTGGGTTTCACCATGTTGGCCAGGCTGGTCTTGAACTCCCAGCCTCAGGGGATCCACCCTCCTCGGCCTCCCAAAGTGCTGGGATTACAGGCATGAGCCACTGCACCCAGCCTATTTGTTACTCATTCTGTACCATCCCCCCTGATCTCCTCACTCTCCCTCAAGTCCACAAGCACATTTTTACTTTAGTGTCTAGTACCCTCATTCTCACTTAGTGATTTTCCCCGTGGGACCCTCTTTCAAAAAAAAAAAAATTTTTTTTTTTTTTCCTTAAATTATCCAGGAGTGGTGGTGCACATGACTGCAGTCCCAACTACTTGGGAGACTGAGGTGGGAGGATCTGTTGAACTCGGGAGTTCGAGGCTGCAGTGAACTATGATCATACCAATGTACTTCAGCCTGGACAACACAGCAAGATCCACTTCTTAAAAAAAAAAAGAGAGAAAAAATAAGTAAAATAAAAATAAATGATCTTTCCCCAGATAGCTGCATGGTTTGCTGTCTCGCTTCCTTCAACTTGTCACTCAATATTCTCTTCTTTAATGAGGACTTTGCTAACCATCATTCAACTAATATTGTCTACCATGTTTCAGGCATTGTACGAAGTTCCTGGGATACAGCAGAGAACTGGAAGAAATACGATGGAATTCCAGCATTGTAAAGACAGGGCTGAACGTATAATGTGCCTAGTAGATGATCAGTTCTTTATAGAAAGTAAATCAGAGTAGGTCAGAGAAAGAAAAGGATGTATTCTACTTCCTTACGGGTCAACCGCTGAGAGAAGTCTGAACTCCTGTCTCACTGAGCCATCGTACCTGGCCTGTGTATTCTATTTTGAATGAAAATGGAAGCCATTGAGGGTTTGAAGATTCGAGGACAGAAGAGGCACAAGATCTGACTTAAATAAGGTAGAATTTTAGCAGAAACTTGAGAGAAGAGGGCAAGCTCTGAACCTCTACGACAAGAGAATTTCTGTTAGAGGAAATGAGTGGAAAGCGTCTGAAACAGGAGGTTTGGTGTTTTAGACATCTACCACAGACAGTGCAGCCGCAGCATGGTACATAGACAGGAGATGGGGAGAGGGTTAGCCGGGGCCACCCAGTGTGAAATGGTCTATTCTACATTATTTTTTGAGACAGAGTTTTGCTCTTGTCACCCAGGCTGGAGTACAATGGTATGATCTCGGCTCACCGCAACCACTGCCTCTTGGGTTCAAGCAATTCTCCCTGCTGAGCCTCCGAGTAGGCATGCACACCATCAGCGCTTGGATAATTTTGTATTTTTTTTTTTGAGCGTGTCTCGCTCTGTCGCCCAGCGCTTGGAGTGCAGTGGCCGATCTCAGCTCACTGCAAAGCTCCGATCTCCCGGGTTTACGGCCATTCTCATCCTGCTCAGCCCTCTGCGAGTACTGGGACTACAGCCGCCCGGCCACCTCGCCCCGCTAGTTTTTTGTTCTTTTTTTAGTAGAGCACGGTTTCAACCATGTAGACCAGGATGGTCTCGATCTCTGACCTCGTGGATCCACACCGTCTCGCTCCAAAGGCTGGGATGTACAGCTTGAAGCCACCGCGCCCGCCCAAGTTTTGTACTTTTTAGTAGAGACGAGGTTCGCCATGCTTGGCGTTGGCCAGGCTGGTCTCAAATTCCTGACCTCAGGTGATCTGCCCGCCTCGGCCTCCTGAAGTGTTGGGATTACAGGCGTGAGCCATCGCGCTGACCTGTGTATTCTATTTTGAATGAAAGTGGAAGCCATTGAGGGTTTGAAGATGAAAGGACAGAGTCATAAGATCTGACTTAAATTGCCATTATCCTTAGCAAACTAAGGTAAGGACAGAAAACCAAATACCACATGTTCTCACTTATAGATGGGAGCTAAATGATGAGGACACATGGACACAGAGAGGGGAACAACACACACTGGGGCCGACTTGAGGGCTGAGATTCAGAGGAGGGAGAGCATCAGAAAAAATATCTATGAGGTACTAGGCTTAGTATGTAGGTGATGAAATAATCTGTACACCAAACCCCCATGACACAAGTTTACCTACGTAACAAAGCTGAACATGTATCCCTGAAGCTAAAAGTTAAGTAAACTAAAAATAGTCTACCCTTGTAATAAAGCTGCTATATCAAAATATAAACCTATGTTTTGCTTCAAACACAGACACACACACACCCCCAAAACAAAACAATACAAACTAGATGAGAGTTGCTCTTCTACACTCTCTTTTCCATGTAGCAAGCAAAGGTACGGACGGGTAGGAAGTTCTGAAGTACTGCAGGTAGGTGGGAGATGGGCTGGTCTACCGTGCTTAGCAGTAAAGGAAGCAGGAAGGAGTCAGATGGATCTACTCTCACAGACCTAGAAAAGGTGTCTAAGCCAAGCCACAAGAAAATCTGTATTTGAAATGCCTATTTAAATATCAAAGTAAGAGGCTGAGGTGGGCAGATCACGTGAGGTTGAGAGTTTGAGACCAGCCTAGCCGACGTGGCAAAACCCTGTCTCTACTAAAAATACAAAAGTTAGCTGGGTGTGGTGGTGCACCCCTGTGGTCCCAGCTACTTGGGAGGGTGAGGCACAAAAATTGCTTGAACCCAGGAGGTGGAGGTTGAAGTGAGCCGAGATGGCCCCACTGCACTCCAGCCTGGGTGACAGCAAGACTTCATCTCATAAATAAATATCAAAGTTGGTATCTCTACAGGTACTTCATTGAGTCTGAATCCAGGAGAAATGTTTATAAATAAGCACCTGAGAGTCTTCATCACACAGAGGCTACTTAATGCCATGAATAAGAACACGTAGAAGGGGTATAGAGAAGACATTTAGAACCACTTGGAAATAGCCCAAAGATCAGAGTCCAGGAAGATGAAAAATAAGCAAAGACAGCTGAGGAGGAACAATCAAGGTTTGGCAGAAACCAAAGACCCAGAGGAAATGTGTTCCAAGATGAAAGGAGTTTGGGATGGGGAGGCATTGAGGTAGGGGAGAAGTTACCTACAAAGTGGCAAGAGTTGGGATTTAGCTGGGAGAATGTGATATGGAGAAAGGATGCTGACTGAGATGGAAGGCAATGACTCTCAAGAACCATGGAATCTGAAATATGTCAGAAAGAAAGTGAGGGGCTGGGTGCAGTGGCTTCCAGCACTTTGGGAGGCTGAGGTGGGTGGATCACTTGAGCTCAGGAGTTTGAGACCAGCCTGGCCAACATGGTGAAACCCCATCTCTACTACAAACACAAAAATTAGCTATATGTGGTGGCAAGCGCCTGTAATTCCAGCTGCTCGGGAGGCTGAGGCAGAAAAAATTGCTTAAACCCAGGAGGTGGAGGTTTCAGTGAGCTGAGATCACACCACTGTGCTCCAGCCAGGGCAAAAAGAGTGAAACTCCATCTCAAGACAAAACAAAACAAAACAAAACAAAACAAAAAGAAAGGGATGAGGGAGGTGAAAGGGTGAGAAGCTGCTGCTCAAATGGCGGAAGGACCCAGTAGGATTAAAGGGTGCGAAGATTTGCTTATAAGACAAAGTAGCTTGAGAATACAGGAGGCGCTGTTAGAGCATGAGGTCCTTGAAATTGAGAGGACAAGCGAAATGCACTTATTGGAGATGAGGTCTAGCAAGTGGCATTATCCAATATTGAGTCACTAGCAAATAGTTACTGAGCACTCAAAGCGTGGCTAGCACGACTGAGGCACTGGATTGTTAGTTTTACTACATTTACATTGGTATTTATTATTTATTTATTTATTGAGATGGAGTTTTGCTCTTGTTGCCCAGGCTGAAATGCAGTGGCGCCATCTCAGCTCACTGCAACCCCCGCCTCCCGGGTTCAAGCGATTCTCTTGCCTCACCCTCTTGAGTAGCTGGGATTACAGGCACCTGCCACCATATCTGGCTAATTTTTGTATTTTTAGTAGAGGCGGAGTTTCACTGTGTTGGCCAAGCTGGTCTCAAACTCTCGAATTCCTGACCTCAAGTGATCCACCCCCTCTGCCTCCCAAAGTGCTGAGATTACAGGCATGAGCTGCCAGGCTTGGCTAGTTTAAATTTAAAGGTTGATTTCAAATTATTGGAAGACTTAAGTACGTTTAGGACATGGGCATGTGAATTAGTTCTCTCAATTGTAAATTTTATGAAATCCATATGGAGGTCAAACAATGCTGATGAAAATGTGCCTGAGTGGTGATGTTCTCTGAAATACTGGGTTCTGCAGCCTTTATACAAAACGGAATATAAAATCACATCAATAGCTTTTTGTACTAATGACATATGGATATAATTTGATATGCTTTGTTAAAATACTGTTAAAATTAGTTTCAAGGCTGGGCACGGTGGCTCACGCCTGTAACCTCAACACTTTGGGAGGCTGAGGCCTGTGGATCACCTGAGGTCAGGAGTTCGAGACCAGCCTGACCAACATGGAGAAACCCCGTCTCTACTAAAAATACAAAATTAGCTGGGCATGGTGGTACATGCCTGTAATCCCAGCTACTTGTGAGGCTGAGGCAGGAGAATCGCTTGAACCTGGGAGTCGGAGGTTGCGGTGAGCTGAGATTCCAACATTGCACTCTAGCCTGGGCAACAAGGGTGAAACTCCATCTCAAAAAAAAAAAAAAATTAGTTTCACTTGCTTCCTTTTACTTTTTAATGTGGCTACTGGAAAATTTCAGTCTGTGGCTTGAATAATTTCCACTGGACAGTGTTTTAGGGTTTGACTAGTAGTCTGTACTTCAGAATGACCAGAGGAATTAGATCATTAGAGAAATATCAGTCAAGGGAGGGAGAAGCCATGTTATATGAAATATCAATGTAGAAATTCAACTCAAAAGACAGGAATAATGTTGGTGAGAGAAATCACATGCTAAAAAAAAAAAAAAATTGAGGAATGAATGACATGAAAAGGTAGGAGCAGGTAGTGTTATTGAAGGGGCACCTCTCTCCACCAACACCCAGCCATTCCCCTCACATGCACTGAGGTTTCAGCCGAGCAACGCCTCACCTCAGATGACTTATTTGGCATGTGGGCTTGTCCAGGATCTCACGCAGAAGTGAGAACATATTTAAGGAAATGGACGTACAGTTGAGGCCCAGGTATATCACGCTCCGGTTACGAGCCAAAGCCTTGAGTAACTCTTCAAAACCGGAAGCAGTCGAGATATAGGACAACCTGTGGAAGACAAAATAGCAGGAAAGCACCAGTGAAGGTTCAAACATCTTCTCCGCAATTTCTCCTGCCTGCCTCACTTCCTTCTGTAACAAAGATTCTCAGTGGATTACGTCCTCACACGTGGCTCCCGATCTTAAATTTTGAGTCAGGTCAGAAGACTAGTGCTAATTCCAAGGTCAGCTTGTTGACTTTGAAGTAATCCCCTGGGTCTTTACGCTGTGTTCACCTCATGACCTTTCTGAAGCGGGACCCACAAGTGGGATACTCAGAATACATCCACATGCACAAAGATACTAAGATACATCCACACGCACAAGTTTAACCATGTTTTTCTATACTGAGAGCAAAAGCCAAAATATGCTGATGGCTGATACAGCCACAGGATCAACCACATGTAAATTATTCAGTTTCAGCAGTCCTAGCCAGAGCAATCAGGCAAGAGGAAGAAATAAATGGCATCCAAAAAGGAAGAGAAGAAGTCAAACTATCCCTGTTTGCAGATGACATGATTCCATATCCAGAAAACCCCATAGTCTCGGCCCCAAATCTTCTTCAGCTGATAAACTGCAAAAGTTTCAGGATACAAAAAGAGAAAAATAAAATCAACATACAAAAATCACTAACATTCCTATACACCAAAGACAGCCAAGCTGAGAGCCAAATCAGAAGTGTAATTCTATCCACAATTGCCTCACAAAAAATACCCAGGAATACAGCTAACTAGAGAGGTGAAAGATCAAAAGGAGAATTACAAAACACTGCTCAAAGAGATCAGATGACACAAACAACGGAAAAAACATTCCATGCTCACGGAGAGAAGAATCAGTATTGTTAAAATGGCCATACTACCCAAAGCAATTTACAGATTCAATGCTATTCCTATCAAATTACCAATGATATTCTTCACAGAACTAGAAAAAACTATTTAAAGTTCACATAGAATCAAAAAAGAGCCCCAATAGTCAAGGCAATCAATCCTAAGCAAAAAGAACAAAGCTGGAGGCATCATGCTACCTGATTTCCAACTATACTATAGGGTTATGATAACCCAAACAGCATGGTACTGGTACAAAAACAGACACATAGACCAATGGAACAGAATAGAGCGCACAGAAATGAGGCCACACAACTACAACAGTCTGATCTTCAACAAAGTTGACAAAAGACAAGCAATGGAGAAAAGACTTCCTTTTCAACAAATGGTGCTGGGATAACTGGCTAGTCATATGCAGAAGACTGAAACTGAATGCCTTCTTCACACCACATACAAAAACCAACTCAAGATGGATTAAAGACAAAATGAAATGCAAAACTATTAAAACCTTGGAGAGGCTGGGCACAGTGACTCATGCCTGTAATCCCAGCATTTTGGGAGGCTCAGGTGGGTGGATCACAAGGTCAGGAGTTGAAGACCAGCCTGGCCAACATAGTGAAACGCTGTCTCTACTAAAAACACAAAAATTAGCTGGGCATGGTGGTGGGTGCCTGTAGTCCCAACTACTCAGGAGGCTGAGGCAGGAGAATCGCTTGAACCTGGGAGGGGAGGTTGCAGTGAGCCAAGATCATGCCACTGCACTGGGGAACACAGCAAGATTCTGTTTCAAAAAAACCCAAAAAACCAAAAAAACAAAAAAAAAAAAAAAAAAAAAAAAAAACAAAAAACAAAAAACAAAAAAACAAAAACTAGGCAATACCATTCTGGACATAGGAATGGGCAAATATTTCAACATGAAGATGCCAAGAACAATTGCAACAAAAGCAAAAATTGATAAATGGAATGTAATTAAACAAAAGTGTTTATGCACAGCAAAAGAAACTACCAGAGTAAACAGACAACCTACAGAATGGGAGAAAACCTTTGCAAACAATGCATCTGACAAAGGTCTAATACCCACATCTATAAGGAACTTAAATTTACAAGAAAAAAATAACCTCCTTAAAAAGTGGGCAAAGGATGTAACAGTTTTCAGAAGGTGACATACATGCAGACAACAGGATAGGAAAAAGAACTCGATATCACTGATCATTAGAGAAATGCAAATCAAAATCACGAGATACCATCTTACACCAGTCAGAATGGCTACTATTTAAGAATCAAAAAATAACAGGCCGAGCGTGGAGGCTCATGCTTGTAATCCCAGCCCTTTGGAAGGCCAATGTGGGTGAATCACTTGAGGTCAGGAGTTTAAAACCAGCTTGGCCAACATGGTGAAACCCCATCTCCACCAAAAATACAAAAAATTAACCTACTTGGTGGTGCATGTCTATAACCCCAGCTACTCAGAAGGCTGAGGCAGAAGAATCACTTGAACCTGTGAGGCGGAGGACCAGTGAGTCAAGATCGCGCCACTGCACGCTAGCCTGGGTGACAGAGCAAGACTCCACCTCAAGAAAAAAAAATATATGTGTATATATATATATATGTGTGTGTGTGTGTGTTCTATAAATAAAACCGATCCTGGCAAGGATGTTCCCATTGTTGGTGGGAGTGTAAATTCATTCAACCATTGTGGAAAGCAGCATGGTGGTTCCTCAAAGAGCTAAAAGCAGACCTACCATTTGACCCAGCAATCCCATTACTGGGTGTATACTCAAAGGAATATAAATTATTCTACCAAAAAGATACATGCACATGAATGTTCAAGCAGCACTAGTCACAATAGCAAAGACATGCAATCAACTTAATGCCTATCAACAAGATTGGATAGATGTGATACATACATACCATGGAATACTATGCAGCCATCAAAAAGAATGAGGGCATGTTTCTGGTGTTTTTTTTTTTTTTTTTTGCCGGTGGAGGGGGGCAGGAATATGGATGGAGTTGGAGGCTCTTATCCTTAGCAAACTGACACAGGAACAGAAAACCAAATACTGCATGTTCTCACTTGTAAGAGGGAGCTAAATGATGAGAACTCATGGACCTGAAGAGGTAAACAACAGACACTGGGGTCTACTTGAGGGGAGGAGGGAGAGGATCAGAAAAAAAAATAGGTACTAGGCTTAGTACCTGGGCATACAGTCTTACAGTCTATATACAAAATATGTATGTCAAACTTGTGACCCGAGTTTACCTGTATAAACAAACTTGCACATGTACCACTGAACCTGAAGTTAAAAAATAATTCATGGCTGGGTGGGGTGGCTCATGCCTGTAATCCCAGCACTTTGGGAGGCTGAGACAGGCGGATCCCAAGGTCAAGGAATCGAGACCATCCTGGCTAACACAGTGAAACCCTGTTTCTATTAAAAATACAAAAGTTAGCCAGGCATGGTGACGCGCACCTGTCGTCCCAGCTACTCGGGAGACTGTGGCAGAAGAATCATTGGAAGAGTCAGAGCAAGACTCTGACTCAAAAAAATAACAAATAACAATTCACAGTTTCATTGAGGAAAAAAAAAGTTGTCCTAGAGCCCCCCCACCACCACTGGCTCTCACTCCCCACCCCGGAAGAACGTTTCTCATCACTCCCTTGGAGTTGAAGCAGGACATCAGGGCAACAGCTTTGGTCATTGTCTCTAAGGGCCAGCTAGAGAAAACAGGAATCTCCAAGTCAACATTAAAGGAGACAGACAGGAAGGGAAATGTGGAAGCTGGCCAACCCTTGGAGGAGTAACTGAGGACTGAGGATCCTATGGTAAATCCAGACGTAGAACACACGGGCAGCCCTTTTAATTTACTTCCAAGCCTATGTGGCTACTTGGTGGAAGACTGGATGTTTTCCATGTTGCTGTATTTCCAGAGTCCTTTACCCAGTGATTCTCCTGATCCCTATTTTACACCAACAACTTCTCTCCCATGTCTTTGCCCTGTGTTGCAACAAAACTGTTTAAGGTTTTTTTAAAAACACACACACACACACACACACACACAAAATGGAGTCTCACTCTGTTGCCCAGGCTGGAGTTCAGTGGTGCAATCTCGGCTCACTGGAAACTCCGCCTCCTGGGTTCAAGCGATTCTCCTGCCTCAGCCTCCCAAGTAGCTGGGATTACAGTTGCATGCCACCACACCTGGCTAATTTTTCTTTTTCTTTTTTTTTTT
>NW_016810644.1:173650-190158 GCF_001698545.2 Rhinopithecus bieti | reverse complement strand
CGGATCTCAGCTCACTGCAAGCTCCGCCTCCCGGGTTCACGCCATTCTCCTGCCTCAGCCTCCCGAGTAGCTGGGACTACAGGTGCCCGCCACGTCGCCTGGCTAGTTTTGTGTATTTTTTAGTAGAGACGGGGTTTCACTGTGTTAGCCAGGATGGTCTCGATCTCCTGACCTCGTGATCCACCCGCCTCGGCCTTTCAAAGTGCTGGGATTACAGGGTTAAGTCACTGTACCCAGCCTAAAATTCTTCAGTTCTCCTCTCCATTTTCAAGTAGGCTTTGCAGCTCTCACTATCCTTCCAGAACTGTTGTTGGCCAACAATGACTTCCACCTTGCTAATGTCATTGGTCAATTCTCAGTCTTCAGTCTCCTTGAATAAGGACCGCCATCTGACACAGTTGACCTTTCCTTCGTTAGTAAACGTGCCTCACTGGGATCCGAGGATACCACACACCGTTTACTTTTCCTTCTAGCCTAATGACTCCCTCAAAGGCCTTCGCTAGTTTCTGCTTTTCTCCCCAACCACTTCATGTTGGAGAACTCCGGGCAACAGTCTTGGGATCGTTTTGCTTCCTGAGCAACATTCCTATCCTTGGTGAACTCAGTCCTTGGCTTTAAATATACATGTGTGTCATACACATGTATCTATGAATGACACTCACATTTTACCTTCAGTTCAGAAACATTCCACACTGCTCTTTGGACACCTAATAGACATCGCAACTTTAGCTCAGACAACTTTAGACTGACCTTCCTCAAATTCTTGCTCCCGCCATCATTTCCCATCTCAGCGGCAATTCTCACGTGGCAGTTTCCAAAACAAAGATCTTGGGGCCATTCTTCTATCTCCTAGTCTAGATTTAATCAAGGAATTATCCTTTGTCAACATACGCCCCGGAGTTGGCACCTCACCAACCTCTACTATTCATACCCTCAGAGGCACCATTGATCCGTACCTGGCAAACACCAAGAAAAGGAGCCTCCTCTGAGCTTTCAGATTCTGTCCTATGGTCCCTGATTGGCCATTTTTAAACATAGTATCCAGAATGAGCTTCTTAAAATACAAGCTAAATTATGGCGTGTCTGCTCAAAACCTCTCAAAACTCCTCACCTCTCTCCAGAAAACCCAGTCCCGACACTGATTTACAACACCGTGATCATGCCATACATACTTGTGAGCCATTTCCGTCATACCCTTCCTGCCTCACACTGGTCTAACCACATAGGTCTCTGAACACAAAGCCTTCGTTTCATGGATCCCCACCCCTCCCAGGGGATGACCAACAGTTTATTTGGCTCATTCTTTCACCTCATTCAAGCCCTTGCTCAAATCTCACATTCTCTATGGAACTTATTTCTACGGCTTGTACCCTCCCATACCCCTGAATACCCATTTATGCACCCTGACCTTGCCATTCTTTCCCCCATAACATCGTTACCCTAAAATACTTTAAAATGCATGTACTTATTATGTCAGCCTATATTCTGTCTCATCAGATAGCAAGCAAGGAAATTTGTCTTTTTTCCCCATCGATATATCCTAGTGCTTAGACAAGCACCCCAAACAAAGTATGCATTCTTCTCGAATGAAAATAAAGCTAACTCCTGGGCTTCCGGAATCCTAAGATCATATATGTTGATGTGTACTGAATAATTTAGTGACATTTCCTATAGAGCTATTATAAACTCAGATAAATACTCATTTTCCCAATGACTGTTTAGGCAAGTACAGCTGTTTTTCACCTGATTCTAATGCATTCCCTAGGAAAGAAACTGCTAGACTCCTACCCTGACCCATTTTTGCTTTCTTCCTTAGGATAAATCCAGTTGTTACTATTTCTTCCTGATTGCAAGAGACTACTTTCCCAGTCCACCTTTGTAGTTATATGAAGCTGCGTGAAGACAAGGTAAACAGGTCAATGAGATGCAAGCAGAAGTGATACAAGAAAGAGTTTTGAAAAGGCTCCATCAAGGAAGCTCCTGAAGCTTCTAGATCAACCTTTCCTTCTCTCTTCTGTTGTTTCCTGCCTTGAAGGCAGCCATGATGACTGGGACCTCAGATGCCATTGTGGCCCAAGGTCATCTTTATCATAGACACACTAAAGATGGCTGAGAAGTACAGAAGGAGCCTAGGCCCCGAAGAGCCTGACCTGAAAGTGTGTTTTGTATATTATCTTCTCCCAGAGAAAGAAAAAGATCACTGTTATTCCTGGGGGTACCTCTAAGGCAGAAGTTGATATAGTACTTACTTGAGTGTACGAAGTTTACAGCTAGAATGCTCCAGGGCTTTAGACAGAATCCTTTCTGAAATATCATTAAGGTCACTGTCAAAAAGATGCAGCTCCCAGAGGGTGTCCATTGTACAAAAAAGAGAGCAGATCTCTCTCCAGTAGACAAGGCTCTTCATTTGACTACATAAAAGAAAAATTGAGTTTTCCAATGGAATTGATTCAACTCCAGCAATTTGTAAAACACGTATCTTTTGAGAGTGTCTGTTGTCTGACCCAGACTTAATACCAGGCAGCAAGAAATAAAGTAGGGTCAAGCATGAAAAAACAACATTCAGATCCACTAAAGTAGTTGGTGACTCCATATTCAGGTAAGATACATCTGAGTGCAGGGCCTTTAAATACAAGAATATTTTAAAACTTCAATATTAAAAATCAATGTTGCATGTTTTGTGCTATCATGAACATTCCTATAATGTAACAATACAAGGTTTATTTCTGTTTAATCTATACAACAGATCTGAAGAAATTAGGTTAAACCACTGGTTTGCAATGAGGCAATTCTGCCCCTCAGCCGACATTTGGTGATATAGATTTTTGTTGCTGTCACAAGTGGGGAAAAAGGGACCCTACTGGCCACAGGAGAGACCAGAGATACTGCTAAACCACTTACAATGCGCAAGATAGACCCCCCCACAAAGAATAGCTGGCCCAAAATGTCAACAGTGCTGAGGCTTAACTCAAAGTTTGAGTTTAAACAGAAGCAGAGAGATTTAAGTCACTGGTCTAATTAGAAGCGCGATTGGAAATGAAGTTCTTCATGGCACTGAGTTTGTCTTGTTCTGGTCGACAAGCTCTAGAATTATGGGCAGGTCTTAGGAGACAGAAAAGAGGATTTTTTTTTAAAGACTCACCTAGCAGTTGGCCTTACAAGTGGCTCTTTGTATTCAAAGATGCGCTGAACACTCAACTTAAATGTCCTCAGGTGACAGCAGTACTCCAGACAGTATAATGAGACCATCATATCCTTGTTTGATTGAAGGTAAACGGTAACCTCCTTGAGAGGGTTCACAACCTTCTTCACAAATTCTTCTTCCTGATTCTCAAAGAGACAGTAAAACAAAGACCCATGGTGCGTCAACTTTTCCTGGTCTCGGCCCAAATGCTTCATGTATTCCACCGAGTACCTCCTGAAGCTCTCTACCATGGGTAACTGGTAGCCAAAGGTTGTCTCAAGAATCTTTCTCCTGTTTTCATTTAGAAGACCAAAAATGAAAGTAAACACTTGATTAAAGTCACAGTATTGTTCTCTCTTCTCTTTGTACTCTCTGCTGCCCGAGGGGATCAGACAGTTGGGTACTGCCATCAGAAATGCAATGGCTGCACAAAACTCCTGGACGTTCAAGTGTATGAACTTGTAACGGTCTTTATGCGTGCTGCTCGGCAAAAGAATATTCACGGCCTGCAACACAGAGACATCAGCCTCGGTAAACCCAACACATCTGAAGTCTTCACCACTGAAATTGAGGGTGCTCAGAAACAGTCCTCCTGCAGCCAGCAAACACAGACGTTTTAGGAGACCTAGGTGATACTGATTGGCAGTGAGTCTAGCCTCTGAGGTCAACGCATCAGCAAGAAAGTGGGCATGTAGATCAGTGGGTGTTTCACAGCAGTGTTGGGGGTCATGCCCCTTGTCCATCTGCCGATTCAGGACAGTACATGTGATCCAGCATAGGATGGCGACTCGGCACAGACTCGTGAGTATTTCATTGTCATGTACAAGCATGAGGGCTGTCGACGCTCTCTGGCGGTCGTTAAAGAAAGAGTGAAAATATAGCTCCCTCTTCTCATTTGACAACTGCAAGGTCACGTAGCAATCTGTGGTTTTCAAGAACACTTTGATGTTTTCCTCCCTCGTGGGCCTTGAGGAGATGAGGAACCAGCAACCTGGAGCCATTTGTCTCTTCAGCAAACTGACCAGGAGAATTGGAATTGGAACTTTCTGGGTGCTGTTACTACACAAAGCATGTTCATTGACATTTAACTCGAACCTTAGGTTGTCCACGTCCTCGAGGATGAAAAGGAGTTTCTTGGGATCAGACAGGATGTCTGCAATGGGAGCCTGGCCGTCAGGCCAGTCCTTGGCGATCAGCTCAGCCAAGCTGCTGTCGGTCATCTGGTTTATTTCGTGAGAAGTGAGGTGAACGACGTACGAGATCATGTTCTGCCACATCTCGCCGTTGATCCACTTCATCACAGCCAGGTTTATAGTCATAGTTTTTCCAGATGCTCTATCTCCCATCAGGAACACATTGAGATCGTTGGCTGAATAACAGCTAGTAGAATCATAGGCTAATTGAAGGACGTAGAACACATCTGATGCAACGTTACAAAAAAATTTATAATGAAATTCTCCAAAAGTGTGATTTTCCCATTGCAGGGTGACTTTTCTCCTCATGAGAGCCTTGCATGCCTCCTGATTACCTAATCCAGCGAGTATGGGGCAGAAAATAGAACAAAGATAGAAGTTCAAGATGTAACAACAGTTTTAGCTTCTTTTCATGTTTACAGGAAAAGTGTAGTAGAAATTTTTTACTTACTATATCACAAAGATATAGGTACAAAGATATTTACTATCATGTTGATTTGTTTTTGAGATGGAGTTTTGCTCTTATTGCCCAGGTTGAAGTGCAGTGGCACGATCTGGGCTCACTGCAGCCTCCACCTCCTGAGTTCAAGCGATTCTCCTGCCTCAGCCTCCCGGGTAGCTAGGATTACAGGCATGCACCACCACGCCTGGCTAATTTTTTGTATTTTTAGTAGAGAGAGGGTTTCGCCATGTTAGCCAGGCTGGTCTCGAACTCCTAGCCTCAGGTGATCCACCTGCCTCGGCCTCCCAATGTGCTGGGATTACAGGCATGAGCCACTGCACCTAGCCCATGTTGCTTTAAAGCAAAAGGGTTGAATAAAACCTATTCAACCCATACAATGGAGTTGACAGATCAGTTTGAGCATTGCTCTTTATCCTGCAAGGGCTTCCCTCTCGTATGTTGGCATCAAGGACATATTTCTTTCCTTTTTGGGGGTTCCCTAGCATTTTATGTAGCCTTCAATTATAATGTTTCATTTCACAGCCAGTTTTTCCTTTGAGGCAATAACTCGAGTTCAGGGACTGTTTCCTGGTATGTATTCAGCTCAAAGTATCTACCTATTACATCTTGGCCTGTCAGTCATGAGTTACACATTCATCTTTCCTTCTATTTTCTTGTTTACGCATATTATTACTTAAATCCAGATCATTTAATGAACTACTTAAGATAAACGAAGTGATATATGGAATAAAGTTAAAATGTATCATAAAGGGAGTCTTATTTCTTGAGAACACACAAGATTACACTCCCACTGCAAAAACAAAAATGTTAAGACATAAGTATAAAGCTATCATAGAGGTATGATACAGAAATGATCCAAATAAGTGAATTCCTAGAAGAAGATGACTTCTTCCTCAGTGAACAGATAACTGAAAATGTTTTTATCCCTGGGTAAGGGCAGGCAGAAGAGGGAGCCTGGCAGCCTGGAAGAACTTTAATGGGATAAATAAAAGCCAGCGATTAACAGCTGCAGCAGGGCTGGTGTGGTGGACTCGAATGTACTGGAATGTGACACACTAGCTCCCCGCCGTGGAGATGAGCCTGATGGATAAACGGACCTGATCCCACCCTCAAGACTACCAGGGCTGCCCAGTTCTGATTCATCACATCCCAACAGCCTGGCAGACACAGGACTTTCTCCTTACTGTTTTTATATACGATGTTCAGTATACAATAAAAAACAGATTCAAAGCAGAAAACCATGATGATGATGGTGAATATTGTTCGTAATTATAAACCATGATTTATAATCAAGAAAAAAATCTTTGGAAGATGTCTATTTAGGTGGTTTTTTTTTTTTTTTTTTTTTTTTTTGGGCCAATTTACTGATTGGGTTATCTGTTTTCCTGTTATTGAGTTCCTTATATATTTTGGATATTAGTTCCGTATCATACATAGTTTACAAATATATATTCTCCTAGTCCAGGGGTCTTTTCACTCATTTCCTTTGCCATTCAGAAGCTTTCCAGTTACACACACACACACACACACACACACACACACACGAGAATAAGTATGTGAGACAATAGATTTGTTAGCTTCATGTCAACATTCCGCAATGGAAGCATATCTAAACATCACATTGTCCCTTATAATTATGCATAACTATTTGTCAAAAGTAAAATAAAAACTGAATAGAAGCATACGTACATATAACCCAGCTTTTGGAATTAGGAGGTAATAATTTTATAAGTTTCATAATATATTACATATATATCCCCATATATTATGTACATAGAGTATAAGAATCAGATGGATGCTCTGTAACTTAAAATATACACTCTGCAAAACAAAGAATTCACTGGAATGGTTGAATGGCAGATGGCACACACAGAAGAAACGATGAGGGGCACCAGCACAGATCAATAGAACTGACCTGACAACCACAGCGGAAAAACAATCACAAAACCAATCAGACCATCAGGGAACTGTGATACAGTATCAAAGAGTGAGTATAAAATACACGTAATTACAGTCCCAAAAGGAGAGGAGATGAGAAGGTATTCAACATCACGAATCAGAAATGCAAATAAAAATCACGATGAAATATTCCCTTCACACCTGTTAGCATGGATATTATCAAGAAGACAAAAGGTAAGTGTGAGTGAAGATGTGGAGAAAAGGGAAGCCTTGTGCACGGTGTGTGAGGCACTGTCAATCAGAGGAGTCATTACGAAAAATGATGTGGAGGTTCCTCAAAAAATTAAAAATAGAACTACCCGATGACCCTGAAGCGCTTTCCTGAGAATGCTTTGTGGTCAGAGAAGCCTGTCAAGGACCTTTGTATTTTCTACAAACTTAGTTCAAAACCTTAAGTTTATTCTTCAGTCCATTCCTCCCTCGTCACTTTTTATGATGAACAAAACCACCACCACCAGGCTGCATCTTTATTCTCTCCCAAAATCTCCTTATCTTCTAGTTCATAAATGTGCATTTTCTACTGTTACTTCGGGGAACAACCTTGCTAAACTTTTCACCTGTTAAGGTTCCCACCTGATCAAGTCCACTGAAGGTCAAAGGCACGTTGAAAACTTATTAAAATGGTAGAGGATGGCCAGGCGCAGTGGCTCACACCTGTAATCCCAGCACTTTGGGAGGCCAAGGCGGGTGGATCCCTGAGGTCACGAGTTTGAGACCAGCCTGGCCAACATGGTGAAACTCCGTCTATACTGAAAATAGAAAAATTAGCCCAGCATGGTGGCAGGCACCTGTAATCCCAGCTACTCAGGAGGCTGAGACAGGAGAATCACTTGAACCCAGGAGGCGGAGGTTGCAGTGAGCCAAGATTGTACCACTATACTCTAGGAGAAAAAAAATTCTAAAAAGCAGAGGAAAGAAACTATAGGTGAAGTAGTTTCTTGACCCGTAGTTTCCTCTACCCTTTAATTACTTGACTTGTAGTTTCTTTCCCCATTTAAAACTTCGAGGCCCATCAGGCATCTACCAATTCCCTGTCCCACATCCAAGGCTCCATTTGAGTTGTTTTTCCACTGGGAGCAATCTATGTAAGTACTAAGACCTTTTGTATTTACTACTGCGATATGTGAAGCCACCCCAGAAGAGGTACTGGGTGAAGAAAGTGAAGAAAAGAAACCACATCTGACATTCTCTTAAATATCTGCAATTTGAAGAGTAGTAAACAGAGCAGGTGAACATGTACCTCATGAGGAAGTGACAGCACAACAGTCTTGAGAATAAGATCATCAAGAGAAGCAGGAAGGATTTCTATTTTCTCAGGGCACTGGGCAGAACAGGAGGGGAAGGGCATTGCAATGTCCATGGAATTGAGAAACTCACTGAGTGGACTCAGCCCTGCTATTGACATTTAAAGGGTCTCCATGGAGGAGACAGCCATGGTCTCTAGGAAAGACATCTCTCAAACTCTGGTTCACTTCCCCCTGCCATTGACACCCTCAGCAGATAGTGGTAAAAATGTAAAGGGTAACAAGAGATTACAATGTGGCCTAGGAAGCATGTTCAGGAGACTTTACGCCAGACTGGTATCAGCCTGTGGCCTGTTAGGAACTGGGCCCCACAGCCGATGGTGAGTGGTGGGTGACTGAGCCCTCCTCTGTATTTACAGCTGCTCCCTATTGCTCACATTACCACCTGGGCTCTGCCTCCTGTTAGATCAGCGAGAGCATTAGATTCTCACAGAAGAGTGAACCCGATTGTGAACTGCACATAGGAGGGATCTAGGTTGCACTCCCCTTATGAGAATCTAATGCCTGATGATCTGTCACTGTCTCCCATCACCCCCACATGGGACTGTCTAGTTGCAGGGAAATGAGCTTATGGCTCCCAGTGATTCTACATCATGGTGAGATGTAGAATTATTTCATTGTATATTACAATGTAATAGAAGTATATGATAAATGTAATACATTTGAATTATCCCCAAACCATCTACCCCACCCATTCTGGTCCATGGAAAAATTGTCTTCCTTGAAACTGGTGCCACAAAGGTGGGGGACTACTACTTTACACTCTACCAGGACATGCTGTACATTTTGGACACAGTTGTCCTTGATAAGCTTGAGCTAGATAAGAAAAGAGAAGTGAATGACAGGATAACCGTGCAACATAAAAGTAAAAAGTTACGAATTCTGGAAGAAAACACTCAAGGAAGGAAAACAAGTTTACCACCACGTCGAGGTACTTAATTTTTAAAATATCTAAAATATAAAGTGAGGCATGGTTAGAGAAGATGGTGGACCAGAAGCTGGTAGCGTGTACCGCTCTCACGGAGAGAGAATAGAGTGGCAATACCAACTGTTCTACTGGATTATCTAGGACACATGAGATTCATCAAGGAAGCCACACAACCCATGGAGAACAGAAGAATGAGACAGGACAGCCACCAGCCCAGGACTGGCACACAGCCCAGGAAGGCCCCCGACCACAGGGAGATGGTGGGTGAGCAAGAATCCCCATGGATCGTTATTTTACAGTATATATCAAAACATCAAGTTGCACAACTCAAGTGTATGTAATTTTTATTTGCCAATTACATCTCAATAAAGCCAGAAGCATGTAGGTATGGAAGGAAAAGGTCCAAGAAAATTGTATGGCCTCAAAATAGAGAATATAGACAGAAAGATCAAATTCAGGTTACAGAAAAAAAATCCTTATAGAGTATATAAATATGGGTGACAAGTGTTTTAAAAAAGGAGACCATCCTGGCTAATATGGTGAAACCCCATCTCTACTAAAAGTACAAAAAAATTAGCTGGGAGTGGTGGCGAGCGCCTGTAGTCCCAGCTACTCAGGAGGCTGAGGCAGGAGAATGGCGTGAACCCGGGAGGCGGAGCTTGCAGTGAGCTGAGATTGCGCCACTGCACTTCAGCCTGGGTGACAGAGCGAGACTGTCTCAAAAAAAAAAAAAAAAAAGTCACATTGTCAACCTGCTACTACTAATAACCTAGTTGATGTTTAGGAGTCTAGTTAAATATTAATTCTAGTTATATTTTGAAGGTGTGGTTTGAAATGATCTTTTAAAAAGATTTGTCGTAGGTATTTGAGGTTTATAACATGGTGTTATGGGGTATGTATAAATGGTAAAACAGTTACTGTAGTGGGATACGTATAGATGGTAAAACAGTTACTGTAGTGGGTGAAGCAAATTAGCATTATCGCAGTTACTTTTGTGTGTGACAAGAACTGCTAAAGGATACTTATTTAACAGAAATCCCTAATACGATTTTATTAACTACTGTCCTCATGTCTTACATTAGATCTCTGGACTTGTTCATTGTACATAACTGCTACTTGTTGGAATGACCAGTTTAATGAATCCTTGTTTCTTGACTTATTAAAATACTGAGCCTGTAGTGCTTTACATTAGAAGGCATATAAAAAGCAGCTTTGCCAAGGCTCCATACCTGTTAAACACAGCTGGGGTTCGAATGCCAGTATAGGCAACTCATGTGTCTGTGCTCTTAACCAAGAGAGTGTCTGAGCAGCATCAGGCAGAGAGGTTCTTGGGTTCTCTCCTTTTCCCACCACTGACCCTACCCAGGAAGCAGGTAATAGAAAGTGTCATTTGAGGCACTGGCCTGTCACCATCCACACTACATGGGGCTTATGGCCTCACCCTCAGGAAAATGGAGTGTATCAACCTGAGCAAATTGTAGAGTTCAACAGCTGACTCTTCATCCGAGAAGACACCTGACTTCAATGAGTCCCCAGACTCATTGAAGCAAAAAACAGTAACAACAACAACAACAACAACAACAACAACAAGCACCAGGTTATCTAAAAGGACTTACCATGTGAAGGTTTTTATAGATCATACCTCTGTTTCAGTATCCTTTTTTTTTTTTTTTTTTGAGATGGAGTCTTACTCTGTCGCCCAGCCTGGAGTGCTGTGGCATGATCTTGGCTCACTGCAAACTCTGCCTCCTGGGATCAAGCAATTCTCCTGCCTCAGCCTCCCAAGTAACTGGAGCTACAGACACCCGCCACCACGCCTGGCTAATTTATTGTATTTTTAGTAGAGAAGGGGTGTCACCGTGTTAGCCAGGATGGTCTCTATCTCCTAACCTTGTGATCCACCCGCCTCGGCCTCCCAAAGTGCTGGGATGACAGGCGTGAGCCACCGCGCCCGGCCTCAGTATCACTTCTTTATCCATTATAGATTACTTCTTCCATTCCAATTGTTCTCCTATCTAGATATGCTGATATAACTCACTTGTAAAAACCTTGGACAGATACCCATGAAAACTGATAAATCCTTACTCTGTCAGCAGGAGCCCCACAATAGGGATGGCTTAAGATGTTTTAACCTTATCCAAAATGCTTAGGTGAAAATTTGATAAATCAAAATGGGCCTAAGTATAGTAGAGAGTGTGACTTTTTTTTTTTTTTTTTTGGATACAGGGTCTCGCTTTGTCATCCAGGCTAGAGTGCAATGGTGCAATCATATCTCACCACAGCCTCTGCCTCCCGGGTTCAAGCAGTTGTCCCACTTCAGCCTCCCAACTAGCTGGGATTACAGGCACATGCCACACCTGGCTATTTTTAAATTTTATTTGTAGAGACAGGGTCTCGCCATGTTGGCAAGGCTGGTCTCAAACTCCCAGCCTCAAGCAATCCACCTGCCTCGGCCTCCCAAAGTACAAGCGTGAATCACTGCACCTGGCCTGACTATTTTTACACATTTGTATCTGTGACTAGAAAGTTCCTGAAGGAGATAGCTATTAATGTTAGGTATAGCTCAAGGTTGTGGGATTCCAGGTGACTTTAGTTTCTTTTTTTGTACTTTTTGAATACTGTATGCTATGTAATATATTTTTTCTGGTTGTAAATTTATATGGGAGAAGATGTGAAAAAGCAGTTTTCAGCTTTCAAATAAGGTGGGTAAGTGAAGCATGCTAGCCAAATTTCCCTACTGCTCACTGTATTCTGCCTCAGACTCTGTATCCTCTCATTTTGTGCTGGAGGTTTAAATCTGGGACCAAACCTGGACCTAGTCCACGAGATGGTTTTACTTAAATTTCAAGCCATTTTTTAATTTGGAATCGCTGCCAACTATTAAATGTTAAAAAGAGGCAGACACTCCAGATCTCTGGTTTCTCATCACATCAGAAAGGCTGGTAGTCCTGGGGCCTCAGTACCATTTTCAAATATCAACAGCAGTTTAGTAGATGTTCAATCATTTGTTTTAGGCTATGACTGGAGACAACCTGAAATCTTTTTCTCCATATGACCAATTAAGGGACAGTAGTAAACCTGAACATATATTTTACCTAGAGCTGGGCAGCCACTTTGTACATTTTCAGTACCTGCCTGGCTAGTTCCTATGAGTCTTTCTAGATGGCTAGAGGATATACAATGGATAGGCCCAGGCAGAGTGGCTCATGGGGTCAGGAGTTCGAGACCCGTCTGGTCAACATGGTGAAACCCCATCTCTATTAGAAATACAAAAAGTTAGCTGGGTGTGGTGGTGGGTGCCTGTAATCCCAGCTACTCGGGAGGCTGAGGCAGGAGAATTGCTTGAACCCAGGAGGTAGACGTTGCGGTGAACTGAGATTAGGACACTGTACTCCAGCCTGGGCGACAGAGCGAGACTCATAAAAAATTATATATATTTATGTGTGTATATATTATATATGATATATCATATAAATATATATGTGTATAAATATGCACATAAATATATATATTTTTTACATACAAATGTATACATATACATTTATATACATATAAAAATATATAAACATATAACTATAAACATATATGTATATATGTATATTTATATAAACATATGTATATGTATTTATATAAACATATATATGTATTTATATAAACATATAGAAATATATATTAAGATATAAATATAAATAGATACATAAATAAAATGGGTAGAAAAGACATGACAAGACAAAAAAGCCTGGTATTTAAAGTCAGTTATGTCCAGGCCTGGTGGTGTGTACCTGTCATCCCAGCTACTCGGGAGGCTGAGGCAGGAAGATTGCTCAAGCCCAGGAGTCAAGGCTACAGTGAGCTATGATTGCACCACTGCACTCCAGCATGGGCAACAGAGAGCCTGTTTTTTTTTTGTTTTGTTTTGTTTTTGTTTTTTGAGATGGAATCTTGCTCTGTCGCCCAGGCTGGAGTGCAATAGTGTGATCTCAGCTCACTGCAACCTCCACCTCCCAGGTTCCAGGTTCCAGCAATTCTCCTGCCTCAGTCTCCCGAGTAGCTGGGATTACAGGTGTGTGCCACCACGCCCGCTGAATTTTTGTATTTTTAGTAGAGACAGGGGTTTCACCCATGTTGGTTAGGCTGGCTCGAACTCCTGACTTCAGGTAACTCACCTGCCTCAACCTCCAAAAGTACTACTCTCCCATGATCCTTTACACAGGCCCCATGCATTTCTGTAGCTGGATCTTATGATTAGGAGGGTGCCCGGGGTGTTAACCCTTCCTTGATCTTTACACAGAGCCCCCCTGCATTTCTGTAGCTGGATCTTTATGAATAGAGGGGTACCCGGGGGTCTAACCTCCCATGATCTTTCACAAGCCTCCCTGCATTCTGTAAGCTGGATTTATGATAGGAGGGTACCTGGGGTGTTAACCCTCCTTGATCTTTACACAGAGCCCCCTGCATTTCTGTAGCTGGATCTTATGATAGGAGGGTACCCGGGGTGTTAACTCTCCATGATCTTTCCACAGAGCCCCCTACTTTTCTGTAGCTGGATCTTATGGTAGGAGGGTACCCAGGGTGCTAACTCTCCATGATCTTTACACAGAGCCCCCTACGTTTCTACAGCTAGATCTTATGGTTCTAGGACAGAGCTCCATGCTGGGAAATCTGCTCTAGCTTAAGTACCTTGAGTCTAATCCTTTGGCTGGCTACTTTCATATAAGCTGGTTAGCATAATAGAAAATAAAGGTAGAATCAGAAAGCCACAAGATAGAACACGACCCTCATCCAATCCATCCCTGGTCCCCACGTGACTTCCAGTTCTGAAGACAGGTTCTTTGGGCTGGAAAAGTCACGTATCAAAACCACCAAGCTAAACAATTCCATCAGCAAGTAGACTAAGGACAAGAATAGATGCTTCTCAAAAGAAGATACACAAATGGCCAGTATCTGATAGTCCTTGAAAAATTAATATGAAAAAAATGCTCAACATCACTAATGATCAGGGAAATGCAAATCAAAACCACAATGCAGTCCCGCCTTACTCCTGCAAGAATGGCCATGATAAAAAACAATTAAAAAGATAGATGTTGGTGTGGATGTGGTAAAAGGGAACACTTTTACACTGCTGGTGGGAATGTAAACTGCTATGAAAACCAGTGTAGATATTCCTTAAAGAACTAAAAGGAAAACTAACCATTTGATCCAGTAATCCTACTACTGGGTATCTACCCAGAGGAAAATAAGTCATTATACAAGAAAGACATGTGCACACACGTTTATAGTGGCACAATTTGCGATTGCAAATGTATGGAACCAGCCCAAATGTCCATCAGTCAACAAGTGGATAAAGAAATTGTGAACACACACACACACACACACACACACACACACACACTACTCAGTCATAAAAAGAAATGAAATAATGGCATTTGCAGTAACCTGGATGGGATTGGAGACCATTATTCTAAGTGAAGTAACTCAGGAATGGAAAACCAAACATTGTATGTTCTCGTAAGTGGGAGCTAAGCTATGAGGATGCAAAGGCGTAAGAATGATACACTGGACTGCAGGGACTCAGAGGGACGTGTGAGAGGGAGGTGAGGGATAAAAGACTACACACTGGGGACAGTGTGCACTGCTCGGGTGGTGGGGACACCAAAATTTTAGAAATCACCACTAAAGAACTTACTCATGTAATCCAATACCACCTGTTTCCCAAAAACCTATTAAAAAAAAAAAAAGGCCCAACACCCAGCTTCCTGTGAAGTGCCCCGATTTCTACCCACCCTTCTTATGACCCCACTCACGATTTCGTCTGCCAATGATCTTCATACAATGATCTTCCTTACGCATCATTAGAAATATGCTGTATAGCATATTCCATATATACTGTCCCTCATAAGAGATTGGCAACAAGTTAGCCAGTTCTTCTTTTGTCGCCCTTAAATTAATCAGCGGAACCTGTGGCAGTTTGAAATCCAGAATCTTGCGTGCCAGATACTTCTTAAAACTCTGAAATTCCTTGTCACTGAGATTCTCCAGATACCACAGCAGGTCGAAGTCAGTAGAATTCGATTCCGCCATCTTGGTTCTCCAGGGAAGGCAGACTTCAGAGAGAAGGGGTTTTGAGTCGCCAGAAATAGGAGATCTAAAAAACAGATGTGGAATCAGACAGTCAAACCACATGGTAATGCCAATTCATCCAAAGCTGACATCCTAGAAAATTCCTGTGGTGTGATAGAAGCTCCTTTCTGATAGACCATCAATGATAGGTCTGAACTCTTTCTGTCTGGGTCAATGGCCTTGTCAATCGATCTTGGTAAATTTCTAGGTTCTGTTAAGGAAGAATATCAGTTGTGTTAGAAGGCAACATTCTTATGGTAAAAGTTATCCCTGATTAGCAAATAGCATATAGGTTGAAAATTGAGTATCATATAGAAACTTTGGAGGGTGTTTCTTTTGAAATTGTCACCCCTGTGCAGATTGGAAATCTATGCTTATGGTCTGTTACAAGATAGGCTGTTGTATATGAAACTGCTCTATGCTAGAATAATCTGTATAGCAATCGGCTGTATTTACAATGACTATACTCCTTGGAGGTATGTCATTGATACAGATAAGGACTCCTAATGAAGAGGCAACTGTTATAATAAGCAAATAGGCTGTTTGTGGTCTTGTATGCTGCTGAAAAGAAATCTAAGTTATGATGTATTCTGTTCTGTCTCGTTACTATATAAATGAGCCAAAGACAGTCCCTAGGTTATTTTTTTACTGTAGGCTGAAACCTGTTAGCGCATAAAGCCCACTGGCTTCAAACTTTTTTTATACATCCAATTGTTTCAAACACAGCCCAAATAAGCAGATTTTTAGTCATGTACAGCCTGCCTGCTTTGCATACCTCACAGAACTGCTCCCAGCATCTGCCAGCAATAGGTAAGTCCTCAGGGTCAAGATGACTGCAAGGTGTCCTGCCCTTTGGAGCTCTCGGACCCAGGAGCTGCTCCTCCCCACTGTACTGAGTGGTATCGCCTACACACAGACACACAGACACATACACACACAGACACATCCACACAGACACACCCACACAGACACCCCCCCCCACACACAGACACACACAGAGACACACAGAGACACACACAGAGACACACACACAGAGACACACACACAGAGACACACACACAGAGACACACACACACCACACACCCCACACACCCCACACAGACACAGACACACAGACACACGCACAAACACACACACACCCACCACACACAGACACACCACAGACACACACAGACACACACACAGACACACACACAGACACGCGCACAGACACGCACACACACACACACATGCACACACAGACACACACAGACACACATACACAGACACACACAGACACACACAGACACACACACAGACACACACACAGACACACACACAGACACGCGCACACACACACACATGCACACACAGACAC
>NW_016810644.1:161579-170867 GCF_001698545.2 Rhinopithecus bieti | reverse complement strand
CACACACACACGCACACACACACCACACACACACACACACACACCACACGCACCACACACACACCACACACACACCACACACACACCACACACACACACCACACACACACCACACACGCACCCCACACACACACACCACACACACACACACACACCACACACACACACACACACACCACACATACACACACACACCGCACACACACACGCACACACACACGCACACAGGTCGCCTCTCCAATTCTACCCCACCTCTGCAGGGGTTCCCCATCTTCCTCTCCTTCTGAGTAGGGACCCACACACTGTAGCCCCTGGACAGGCTGGGGACATGCCCCACACACCACCTGTGAAAACGCCACCCAAAAGAGCATGTGTGCAACTGCCACCTTTGGTTATCTTTTCCCTTGACCAATTTCTAAACCCTGTGAGCCTCCTACACCTGTAAGTTTCAATGTCAGTCTAATCCTGATATCATTACACTCAGTTATGAGAAGTCGAGATTGCAGAGTTGTGACTGAAGAATCCATACCAGAGCCTTGACCCAATACTGTCAAGGCACTCAGTTGATGACGAAGGTGGAGAAAGAAGATCTGATCAGATATGAGTGGATGTGGATTGGCCAACGTCTCCATGGGTTTACTGCAAATGCTTTGACGCAGAGAACAAGGGATAAATAGTCCCTTTGGGGGAGTAAATGCCTGTTGGAGAATGGCAGGTAACTTCGAGGCTAGACTGCTCCATCTCCAACCACGAAATAAACCTAACTATATACTCAACCGTCACTAGGTTGTTGGATGTAAAGAAATCGCCGGCAAAGCTGATAAGATGTACCAAATACAAAACAGAGAGTCAGTGGTATTGTAGACACACTCAATAGTGATGCCTACCTGAAGGGGATAAGTAGGCACATTAAGCTTGCAGACCTCACATACCGGGTACCGTGTTAGAGGATAGAGCCACTGGGTTGGATTGGACTCCACCGTGGCCATGAAGTACCTGGAAAGATACTCATGATCCGCCAATAAAGGGGTAAAAAAATGAGCCTATGGCATCTGAGTTTTGCAGCAGGGCTATGCAAATCCCCAGTGCCCAACAAGGTAAAAACTATGACACCATCATTCCGGAACATTTTCACGTCCCCTAAAGTAGGGCCTGTAACTAGTAAGCAGTCACTCCCTGTTTCCCTCTCCTCCCCTAAAGGAGCTTTTAAATGCATGGTTGAACTGGCAGAAAAAAAGAAGGAAGTCAATGAGTTTCAGAAGGCAGACATGCACCCAGGGAGTTGCTTTAATGTTAGGTCAGGTGAAGTCGAGCAAACTTTGGCAGCCTAGAGCTCAGTTTTAAGAAATCATACACAATTCTAGGGCAACCCTGGGGCACACTGAGGTGGGAGGACAGATGAAAGACCACCACTCGGTGGCAGAGGAGACAAATGAAAAGGTTAACTAGAAAATCCCGCTGAACAGAGGGTGGTGTGGAATTCTTACTCTGTTCAGTATCGGGTCTGAGGAGGAAAGAGCAAACAATGGTACCCTTTGAGTTCTTAAACCTGAGCTGGACTTCGGAGAGTCATCATTTCATAGCTTTTCGTCTCAGGTTTATTTTTGTATTTTGGACCTAAATGCACAAACATGCTAAGAAATCTTCCCTAAACCTTCGTTTTCCAGAAATGTCTTCATCTCTCAACTCTGAAAAAAAAAAAAACATTACATGAATAAAATGGAACATGAAGCCATAAAGACTGGTCCTAGGTCTGTATTTGCTGGACCCAGAAAGATATTTATAATACACTATTAAGATGAAAAGCAATGAATGGGACAGTTACCCTGACATATGTACATACAGGCGTCATGTCAGCTGAAGCCAGGATTTCAGGGTATACAGAAGAGTGTTAACATGACAGGTCTGAGACTGCTGTCTTTAGGATCTGCCTGCTGCATTGGCCACTGGCTAGAATCTGGAACGTGGATGTGGAGGGCGCCCTCCACCCCCATTCCCAGAGCTGATAAGAGTAGCTCACATGCCTGTATGGCTTATACAGACAACATGGCTTATGCTAAAGCTTTGCTGTCCTAGAAGCCTGGAAGCTTGCGTTTTCCTTCCATCTAAACAGTGAGCCAATTTTCTCAGCACCGTTTAACGCATGTTTTGGAATATGCTAGGGAGAGGATGCCTATGTGACCAGTTCTCTCTCTCTCTCTCTCACACACTCACACACACACACACACACACACACACATCCGAGCACTGAGTTTGTAATGATCTTCCACAGCAGACAACATCTCATGTGTTTTTCACCACTTGCTGCTGGGGGAATTCCGCATGTCCTGGGTGACTCTGCTGGGAGAGGACGCTCGGGAGCCTGGTTTCCTCTGGATTTTGTCCCACGTGCCTCTTCGCTTTGCCAATTCTGCTTTGTAGCCCTCACTGTAATAAGTCACAGTTGTGAGCAGGACTGTGCCAAGTCCCAAATCATCCCACCTAACCCAACTAGGGGATGGCATTCAACACCTGACACACAGGGTAACAGGAAGTAACCTCACAACATTGAATGACGTCCTCCTAAACTCACATGACCATCTCTTACCTTGCAGCAGGCAGTCCCATTAACGTTGTTAGTTATGGGAGATTTGCTTTCAGGTCTAATTACTCCCTTAAATTGAAGTATCCATCAGGGCAGGGCCACTGTTTCTCTTTCTCCCCAGTGTTCTCAGCCTCTGCATCCATAATTGGCCCTTAGCATATTTGCTAAGAGGTCAGTTCTTTTCATGCTCATATGGTTAACAAGATTGCCTTAGTTGGCCGGGCACAGTGGCTCACACCTGTAATCCCAGCACTTTGGGAGGCTGAGGTGGGTGGATCACCTGAGGTCAGTAGTTCCAGACTAGCTGAGCCATCATAATGAAACCCCATCTCTACTAAAATTACAAAAAATTAGCCAAGCATGGTGGTGGTGTGGTGGGCACCTGTAATCCCAGCTATTTGGGAGGCTGAGACAGGAGAATCACTTGAACCTGGGAGGCAGAGGTTGCTGTGAGCTGAGATCATGCCACTGCACCCCAGCCTGGGAAACAGAGCAAGACTGTCTCAAAAAGAAATAAAAGATTGCCTTAATAGTCTCAGTGGAATTTCTCTTCTCTCTCACCCTGAAATGATATCTTTATGTCATGACTGAAGATAAAGAAAAATTTTGGAACTGAGGCTTAGAATTTTATCAGACTGCAAAATTAATCATTAAGTCAATTAAAGTAGATCTGTACTCATGGAGAATACTCATTGCAACAAATTTTAAATCCCATGAGAGCTGCTATGTGTGCACATGTGTAAGGCCACTGCAACCCCAATTAAGTACATAATAATTATGGTATCACAAATCCACACTGATATGAAATATGCATTAAATGGTGCTGAGAAAATGGGCTCACTGCCTAGATGGAAGGAAAATGCAAGTTTTCCATCACTATGCAAACAAAATTCAGTAAATAAGATTGGGTGGTATTTTTTAAGGTATGATTGGGACTTAATATTTAACTAAGAAATATTTAATCATGCCCTTGTTTCTGATTTTATACTTATAGAATAAGGAATGTTCCATAAGCTTTATGCGTCGTGACTCTGGGGCTTAATGAAAACAGATGTGTGTCTGACCTTTGAAGAAAAACATGTAGACAGAATCAAGGGATGAAGATAACGTAGAAAAAGAGACAAGGTTTTAAAGTTATTGGTTTAAGAACTCGGTTCACAATCATTGAGGAAATAGCAATTAGATATAAAACTTTAAGAGACAAGAAGTTATAAATGGCTAACACGTGTGTGTACAATACTGGCACCTTGGAGTTCAGTCAACAGCAACTTCCAGCAATCAATTTAAGAAGCATTACACTGTGGTCAGATGAGGTTATGAAATGTTGGTGTAAAACAGTGTTTTACCTTTTGGGAAAAGTAATAGGAGCTTTTAATACACACTGACTCAACATTGCTTTTTTTTTTTTTGGAGGAACCTATGAAGCAGAGTCACTAGGCATAAAGCTCATGGAATACTCTTTAAATTATCCTATATAATAGTATAAAATCAAAAACACCTGAAGCCTGACAAGGGCATGATTAAATATTTCTGGTGCACTATTATGTATTATCAACCCACTTAAAAATCATTCTTTAGGGCAGGCACGGTGGCTCACGCCTGTAATCCCAGCACTTTGGGAGGCCAAGGCAGGCGGATCATGAGGTCAGGAGATCGAGACCATCCTGGCTAACACAGTGAAGCCCTGTCTCTACTAAAAATCCAAAAAATTAGCTGGGCGTGGTGGCACGTGCCTGTCGTCCCAACTACTTGGGAGGCATGAGGCAGGAGAATCGCTCGAATCCCAGAGGTGGAGGTTGCAGTGAGCCGAGATTGTGCCACTGCATTCCAGCCTGGGCAACAGAGAGACTCTGTCTCAGGAAAAAAAAAAAAATCATAATTTAAAGAACACAAGAAAAAGCTCATACAACAGTGTTTAGAGAAATGTGAACTGTTTGAGTCTAAAGGTAACTCCACTTTCTTAAACATATTAGAGGGAAATAAAGTTGACTCCTGAACTCAGAAGTCAGTGGTGCCAGCCCCGAGGCAGCCAAAAATCCAGGTATAACTTTTGACTTCCAACACTGATAGGCTACTATTGACCAGAAGCCTTATCAACGAAGTCAATTAACACATCAGTAGACGAACATCTGTATTGTATGCGTTCACGACATATCTGACTTTAATTTTTTAAGTATTTCTAGGCTGCCTGGTTCATCTACAAGTTGTCATACATCTCCCCCAAAATTCTCCAATATATTTATTTTTGAAACTTCATGTATAAATGGACCCGTGCAGTTCAAACCTGTGTTGTTCACGGGTCCACTGTGAATCCGTTAAACACATTTGTGTGACACAAGTGTTTTCTTCTTTTAAATCTTGTGTTGGTGTTTTTGCCCCCTAAGTGAACACAAGTAGATTAGGGATTAATAAGCCTCACCAAGTCCAACCCTTCCCCAGATTCTTCCCTCCTTTGACTTCTATTTCACCATTGCCTTTCTCTGAGGCCTGTCCTTGTAACCGAGACTTATTCTGAGACACTTCTGAGTTCAGGAGTCAACTGTATTTCCTTCTAGTGATATGTTTGTCTAAGAAAGTGGAGATACCTTGAGACGCAAACAGTCCGTATTTCCCTAAACACTGTTGTATGAGCTTTACTTGTGTTCTTTAAAGTAGGATTTTTAAGTGGGTTGGTAATAATGCACCAGAAATATTTAATCATGCCCGTCTCAGTCTTCAGGTGTTTCTAATTTTATACCATGACATAGGATAATTCAAGGAAAATTCCAGAAGCTTTATGCCTAGTGATGGCTTCATAGCTTCCAAAAAAAAAAAAAAAAAAGCAATGTTGAATCAGTGTGTGTTAAAAGCTTTCACTACTTACTTTTCCCGAAGAGCGAAACACTGTTTACGCCAACATTTCCTACACTCATCTGACCACACTGCAATGCTTTTTAAGTTGATTGCTGGAATTTGTTGTTGACTGAGCTATAAGGTGCCAACTGAACTATGAGGTAAGCTTCAACACCTGCACAAAAGCTGCCACAAGTCGGCGTTGCATCAGAATAGCTGATCACCGCACAGCTGGACACTTCAAGCACCTTTGACCAGACCTTCTCAAGCACTGAGACACAAGTGAATCACCTGGGGAGTCCTCAAAAACCCCAGTGTCTGGAAATACAGACACTGATTAGAGACTTTGGAGGTTGGGCCCAGGAATCAGTAGATTGTTTCAGTCCCCACTGTAAATTCAGCACACGAAGTTAAGAATCAATTTGTAAACTAAAAATAACATGTTAAGACCTCCCCATTCCCCCACCCAACCAACTGAGTGGACCCCTTCCTCCTGGCCAAGGGGACCTGAGAGATACTTGAAAAACAGAATTATTGACCACGGCAGGAAGGGAGGTCAAACCTCCTCCCATCTCTTTCCTTTGATAGCCAGCACAACTCACGGGCATTAACATTAAAATAGAGCTCAGGGCCAGGTGCGGGGGCTCACACCTGTAATTCCAGCACTTTAACAGGTCAGGAGTTCGAGACCAGCCTGGCCAATATGGCAAAACTCCATCTCTACTAAAAATACAAAAATTAGCCAGGTATGGTGGCGTGTGCCTGTCATCCCTGCTATTTGGGAGTCTGAGGTGGGAGAATCGCTTGAACCCAGGAGGCAGAGGTTGCAGTGAGCCGAGATTGCGCCACTGCACTCCAGCCTGGGTGACACAGCGAGACTCCATCTCAAAATAAAATAAAATAAAATAAAATACAGCGCAGAAGATGGACAGAATAGATTCTTTGTGGCAATAAGATACCAGATTATAAACAAGACCTAAGGCAATGCCAGGCAAGGATTAAGTCTTTCTCATGTGAAAAAAATCTCATGAAATGGCTAAGAAGAAAAAAACAAGAAAAACACCTAGTGTAATGTGGCTTATGTTCCAGCCTGACTCTGGTATCACATCACATGACAGACAGCAGCCCAACCCCCTGCCCCAACTGAAGCATTCCTTTCTACTGACTCCAAGTCTCTGGACAAAGCTTAACTCTTTCAACCAATTGCCAGTGAAAGAATCCCTGAACCCCCCCATGACTTGTAAGCCCCCACTTCGAGACATCCCACCTTTTCGGGCCAAACCAATGTACAATCTCCATTTACTGATTTATGACGTTGCTTGTAACTTCTACTTCCCCCAAATATACACAAATAGTTGTGACCTGACTGCCTGGGGACCATTTCCTCAAGGCTTCCTGTGTGCGCGTTTTTCCCTGGGCCACGGTCGCTCACACTGGCTCAGTATCAACCTCTTTAAAGTATTTTACCGAGTTTGGTTTTTCTGTTAACAAATCAATACCTTAGAGTTGAGCATTCTTTAAAGCAGGGAAGCTACCTGAGTGATTAAAGTAACCTTTCCTCCCGCCATTTGCAGCCACATGGGTGGAACTGGAGATTATGATGTTAAGTGAAATAAGCCAGGCACAGAAAATACATGTCGTGTGTTACCACTCATGTGAAAGCTAAAAACGTTGACCTCATGAAGGTAGAAAGTGGAGATAGTTACCAGAGGCTGGAAAGGATGTGAGGACGCAAAAGAAGTTGGTTAATAGGCACAAACATGCAGTCAGATAGAAGGAGTAAGTTCTAATGTTAACAGAGAAGGCTGACTATAGTGGAGAATGTATTTTTTATTTCAGAATAACTAGAGAGAAATTGAAATGTTTCCAACACATGGAAATAATACTTGAGGTGATGGATATTCTAAATACTCTGACTTGATAATTACACATACTATGCCTGTAACATCACATGTACCCCATAAATATTATGTATCAATTTACATTTAAAAAAATTCTTGGCCAGGCCTAGTGGCTCACACCTGTAATCCTGGCACTTTGGGAGGCTGAGGTGGGCAGATCACGAGGTCAGGAGATCAAAACCAGCCTGGCTAACATATTGAAACCCCGTCTTTATTAAAAATACAAAAAAATAGCTGGGCGTGGTGGCGGGCACCTGTAGTCCCAGCTACTCGGGAGGCTGAGGAGGAGAATGGTATGAACCAGGGAGGCGGAGCTTGCGGTGAGCCGAAATTGTGCCACTGCACTCCAGCCCGGGCAACAGAGCGAGACTCTGTCTCAAAGTAAATAAAAAATAATAAATAAAATAAAAACATTCTTTTTGTCTCTAACACTTTATACATCACATGGAAGAATGGCATCTATATATAAGGCTACGATGATGAGTTAGCTACGTTTAACCACTCCACCCACGACGCACATACACTTCAAAACACCATGCTGCACACGATACATGCAATTTTATCTGTCACCTTAAATGAGTTTGCAAAAAAAAAAAAGCATGACACAAGTTTACCCATGTGAACTTGAAAAAGGTCAAACAGCTTGGCCTGCCCTTAATAACTTTAGTCATTGTATTCCCCCACCATATTATTTCCAGCTCCTAACCAAAGAGAAAGCTAAAGAACCAATATAATGTCATAAAAAAGACCTTAAAATTCAAAGAAACAAATCGGCCAGAAAGGTAACTCACCAACCCTGCCACCAGGTCTCCTTGGCTGGTCGAAAGCAAACAAGCCAGGAAACGGGAAGAAAAAGGCAGTGCCTGCCCTGTGATTAGCCAGCTGGTTCCTCTCTTGATTGGTCAAGGTGGGTTCTTGATGACCTTTACGATGGAGGGGAAATACTGCTGCACCTGCGTGTTTCTGCCCCAGATGCCCCAATTACCTTTGTCCACCCAGGACTAAACAGGGTCTGCTGATTAGAAGACAGTGCAGACCCCGTTTATGATGTTGGAGCTCATGGGGCATCTGACCAAGAACCTCCAAAACAATTGATTTAGGCAGTGCCGGGGGAAAGAAGTTCTCCACCAATAATCTCCATTTTGGATAACCATCTACACAATAAGCTCCACGAGGGGAATACGCTGTTTAGTCTACACCACCACCTGGCAAGGATCCTTTCAAATCTGAGGGAGGCCATAAATATTTGTGGAATGAATGCAACCAAAGGGATGTTTAACAGGTGATAGAATTTGCAGAGACACTTCCTAGATCCTCCACCCAGGGGGCCCGTCTTGGCGGCCTATTGGAATCACCTGGAGGCCTTTAATGATTGCTAACTCACTGCTGTGTGCCGGTATCTGCTTTGGTCAGGAGGGAGAATGCTCTGGGTATGACTGATCAATATAGCCCCTCATATTGAACAGATTAAAGAAAGCAGGGGCATCTTCATAGGTGCGAAAGGGGAAATATAAAAGAGTCTACATCTCTTCATGCTTTTAGATGTGTCTTTGTAAATTAGGAAATAAAAACATTTCCTTCACCCAGTAAAGCATTCCAAAGAAGCAAAAGCCACCAAAAATCTCATAATGGATGGGAAAATGATGAAAGAATATCTTTTACAATAAGACGCAAAACAACACGGCCTCCGTCCCCACTCTTGTTTCGACATAGTGCACCTGTTCACTGGGACAAGAAAACGGACCTGAAAGAAAGAGGCGAAATTATCATACTGGAGATAATTTGAATATCCATGCAAACTCTCTCCCCTTAAATCTATTGATAGGCTGGGCGCGGTGGCTCAAGCCTGTAATCCCAGCACTTTGGGAGGCTGAGACGGGCGGATCACGAGGTCAGGAGATCGAGACCATCCTGGCTAACACGGTGAAACCCCGTCTCTACTAAAAATACAAAAAAAAACTAGCCGGGCGA
>NW_016810644.1:156509-159185 GCF_001698545.2 Rhinopithecus bieti | reverse complement strand
AAAAAAAAAAAATCTATTGATAAATTGTTAGGATTCAAAGCAGATTTGGTGAATATAAATCAACATACAAATCTGATTGTATTTCTCTGAAAAAAAACTAATTGGAATTTAAAATTTTAAAGGATGCCATGTGCAGTTCCAAGAAAAATATAAACTAGAAATAATTCTTATAAGAGATTGTAAACCTTAATGAATGTGATATAGAATGTTACTGCCATATACAAGATCCTTATAAATGAAGAATAGCATTACATTCTTATACAGGAATTATTATTAAGAAGATGTCGATATGCTCCCAAATAGACCTTTATATTCAGGAAAACAATAAAATCCCAATAGAAATGTTCATATCAAAATATAATTCTGAAATGTATGTGGAAAATAGAAGGGACTAGTACAAGCCAAGAGACGCCTGAAGAACACAGGTGGGTGGGAGGTGGGAATGTTGATTGAACTGGATCCACCCTATAAAGATTTAATTAAAAACTATGGTAATTAAGACTTATTGGTTAGCCAGGCACAGTGGCTTATGCCTGTAATCCCAGCACTTTGGGAGGCCGAGGCGGGCGGATCATGAGGTCGGGAGATGGAGACCATCCTGGTTAACATGATGAAACCCCATCTCTACTAAAAATGCAAAAAATTAGCCAGGCGTGGTGGCAGGTGCCTGTAGTCCCAGCTACTCAGGAGGCTGAGGTGGGAGGATTACCTGAGCCCGGGAGATGGAGGTTACAGTGAGCCAAGATCATGCCATGCACTCCAGCCTGGGCGACAGAGCGAGACTCTGTCTCAAAAAAAAAAAAAAAAAAAGACTTATTGGCACATAGATGAACAAATAAATAGTGATACAAAACATAGAACCCAGAAACAAATGTAGGCAAATATGAAAAGATGGTTTATAACAGATTTCTGGGCAGTAGAGTAGGTGAACCGTTCATTAAATATTTCATTTGTATTTAAATGGCAAAAAAAAAAAATGGATCCCTTCTCCCTACCTTAGAGAAAAGTCATGACAAGCGACTTAATATTTCTGTGTGAAATTCAAAACTCGATCCTATTTTAAAAGACAATATTAGATATCATCATGAGTTAGAGCAGGGAATGATTTTTGTCAACAAGGCCCTCACATTTATAAAACATGAAGTACATTTGGATCAATTTGATTTCATTTAAAATAAAAACTGTTCAGTGAATGGTTTTTACATAAAGAAAGCTACAAACCACAAACTGGGAGGAGATATATGAAAATACATAATTGACCACACCACTCTTTCAGAATATGTCAAGCACTTCTGCATGCAAATGAAAACAGAAAACAACCAATAGAAATATAAGGAAAACAATGAAAAGGTATTTCACAAAAGAGGCAACAAATGGCTCACAAACACGAGAAAAATGCCCATGTATATTAATCACATAAAAGCAAATGAAAACAACAAAATACTTTTTCCAACCAATATTTGGGGACTACTTTAAAATGTTGACAACATCAGGAGTAGGCAGTGAGGTGCAGCTGTGGGAATATTCACCTGGGCCTGATGCTAATATAATTGGTGAAACCACTTGTGAAGAGGCAACTGAAGTCACCTGTGCTCAGTGACCCAGCCATTCCACTCAAGTAATCCAAGAGTCCTGTGGGCTCACGGATGCGTGCAAGAAGGTTCAAAACAGCCTTGCTCATATTGGCAAAAACTGAGAAATAACCCAAACATCTATCAGTGACAGAATGGGTCATTAAATGGTGACCGATTCATACATTTAAATACTGTGAGGCAAGACCTAGAAACGAACTGCAGCTAAAACAAATTACCATTGATTAATCTCAAAAACATAGTCAAAAGAATCAAGTCACAGAATGATACATTATAATTTGAAGATGAGGAAAACAAAACATATCTCTTAGGGGAACGTATATCACTGGGAAAAATAAAAAGAAAATCGAAGGGAATGAAGTTCACTTCACAACTGGAAATTCACTTTGGTGGCAACGCCCGAGGGTGGAACGGGTATGCTGTTACGGCTACAGGAGTCTGCAAAGGTCCCCATCATGTCCACTTCTCAATCTAGATTCTGGATCACGGAGACTTGTGTTATGATTACGGTAATTCCTTAAAGTTTTCATTACGTTTTTCTACACTCCTTGATGTGTATATTTCAAAACCAGGGTCATCACGATCATCATAACACTGAACTCAGGATTCTTACAAGGAGGAAGTAAACTTGTGGTTGTAAAAGGATAGCTACTAGGACACTGAGGTTTGGCACGAACTCAGATGACTGTAATGATTGTAGGGAAGCCGGAATAGAAGGAAAACCATGCCCAAGGATGAAATGTTAACCTCGTGTCTAAAAAACTTAGCACCTGTTCTGCCTATGCAGAAAGAGAGTAGCCGATATCCATTAAGTTCTTCTTGCAGGCCAGGCACAGTGGCTCACACCTGTAATCCCAGCACTCTGGGAGGCCAAAGTGGGCAGATCACTTGAGGTCAAGAGTTCGAGACCAGCCTGGCCAACATGGTGAACCCCTGTCTCTACTAAAAATACAAAAATTAGCCAGGCATGGTGGTGGGTGCCTGTAATCCCAGCTACTCAGCAGGCTGAGGCAGGAGAATCTCTTGAACCCGGGAGGTGGAGGTTGCAGTGAGCCGAGATCGCCCCCCGGCACTCCAGCCTGGG
>NW_016810644.1:126900-156161 GCF_001698545.2 Rhinopithecus bieti | reverse complement strand
ATAATAATAATAATAATAATAATAATAATTTCTTCTTGCACGATAGGTTTAGTTACGGCAGAAAGATGTTGTGCCACATGGACATCCTTCAAGGAGTTTAGGATGTAGGAAGGAATTAAGCATTTAAATTATGAACCGAGTCACCTCAACTCTCCAAATGAACCATTTTGGAGAGACTGGTGGAGCATATCTGCAGTCGGGAGCCCTGGGAATCCTAAATAGGAACCTCAGCCTGAAACATCCCCCGCTCTAGAGGACACCAGGAGCCAAGGTCTGGAACAGGCCCTCAAGGGGCGGTGGGAGTTTCGCTTCACATCTTTTCTGGATCTGTTCATCAAAAGCCCTCCTGAGCCAATGGGAAGGGAGCAATTCATTGGCCAATCAAATGGCACCAGCGCTCTTTTCCTCCCGCTTCCAGCCGCCAATCATTAAGACCAGGAAGGCGTGGAGCGGTGAGTCAGCGCGTCGTGCTGGGCTGTGCTTCTCCTATTTTCCTTGGTTACTTTGGGTCTTCCTTTTCTTTCTCCTTTTTCCCCTGTCTCCTTTCTTGATCCTGACTGAGCACAGCCAGGCCTCTCCATCCTGTTTACCCAGCATTTTCCTTCTCTCCGGTTAGTGGGGTAGATGAACGCCCTGTATTTATAAGGTGCCTCCCAGTGGAGCCTGAGACTTGGGAGAAGAACGGGGAGTGGAGGTGGGGGAGACTCGTCACGAAGGGAGACCTTGGAGCTTCGAGAGTGGGAATGTTCTTATTAGATTCTTCATCTCTGTTGACACAAACATGTAGGAGAAGCTGGAGGACATAGACGGGGATGAGGTAAGGGGGGCCCTGCCCATGAACGGTGAGACCCAAGTCCACTCTGCTCTTGTGAGCTTGCTGTCTGACCTAGGGCAGCAACATCTTTGATACTGTAATTCCAGGATGTGATTTAAAAAGAAAATCACACTTTTAGTTGACTCACACTAATTGTGTATATTTATGAGATGCAGAGTGATGTGTTGGTACATGTATACGTATCATTAAATCAGGGTAATTAGCATATCCATCTCCTCATGTATCGTTTCTTTGTGTTGGAAACGTTCAGAAACCTCAGGTGGGAGGAGGGAGAGGGTCAGAAAAACATAGCTGTGGGGTCCTATTCTTAGTACCTGGGAGACGAAAAAAATCTGTACACCAAACCCCTGTGATACGAGTTTACCTATGTAACCGGTGTACATGTACCCCTGAACCTAAAATAAAAGTTAGAAAAACCCTTGAAAAGGCACAAGATATCATTAACTGTATGCAACCTACCGTGCTACAGAACACCAGCGCCCATTCCTATCCCCAGGTGTAATTTGGTATCCATTAGCCAACCTCTTTTCATCCCCCTTCTCCAAGGATGCCATTTGTTTAGACTATGAAATAAACGTGTATAGAAAGAGTATCTATCTTTCTATATCAATAAAAGTTGGTTTTTACTGTTAAGGGTTGAATTGTGTCCCAACCCTGAAAACACACACACAAAATCAAAAACAAAAACTAAAGTCCTAACGCCTTCATAGGGTGACAAAATAAGGTTGTTGCAGATGTTATTAAGATGAGGTCATACTGGAGTGGATAGGCCCCCTAACTTAATGACAGGTGTCCTTGTGAAAATGGCCACATGCAGCTGGGTGTGGTGGCTCACGCCTGTAACCCCAGCACTTCGGGAGGCTGAGGTGGGTGGATCACGTGAGGTCAGGAGTTCAAGACCAGCCTGGTCAACATGGTGAAACCCTGTCTTTACTGAAAATACAAAAATCAACTGGGCGTGGTGGCAGGTGCCTGTAATGCCAGCTACTCACGAGGCTGAGGCAGGAGAATCGCTTGACCCAGGAGGCGGAGGTTGCAGTGAGTCGAGATTACATCATTGCACTCTAGCCTGGGTGACAGAGCGAGACTCTGTCTCCAAAATAAAAGGAAAAATGGCCACAAAGCTGGGCGCAGTGGCTCACGCCTGTAATCCCAACACTTTGGGAGGCCGAGGCTGGTGGATCACCTGAGGTTGGAGGTTCAAGACCAGCCTGACTAACATGGTGAAATACAAAAAATTAGCCAAGTGTGGTGGCACAACCCTGTAACCTCAGCTACTCAGGAGGCTGAGACAGGAGGATTGCTTGAACCTGGGAGGTGGAAGTTGCAGTGAGCCAAGATTGCGCCATCGCACTCCAGCCTGGGCAACAAGAGTGATACTCTGTCTTAGAGAAAATGGCCACATGAAGATAGAGACAAGCAGAATGGTATGTGACAGTCAGAATGGAATTACATAGCTGCAAACCAAAGAATGACACAGATTGCCAGCAAACCACAGAAGCTGTAAGAGGCAAGGAAGGGCTCCCCTGGGTTTCAGAGAGAGCACTGCCCTGCCAACACTTTGATTTTGGACATCTAGGCTTCAGAACCATGAGGCAGTAGGTTTCTGTTTGAAGTTACCTAGTTTGTGGTACGTTGTCATGCCAGCCCAAGGAAACTAGTACACTATTAAAAAAAAGTGGGGTGATTTTACCCTTAGAGAACAGCTTCGAGAATATATCCTTTACTTAGGCTCACCAGATGTTAAAGGTTTACCTTATTCAGTGTCTCTCTACACTTACGTGTTTTTCCTGATCCGTTCAAGATGTGTACACATTGTACAAATTTACACCTAGTACTTTACCCTAAATGCTTCAGGGTTTATGTTCTAAAAGTAAAAATAAAAGTAAGCTCTTTTGATAACCACACTATATAAAACAGGAAATGAATAGTACATTATCTAATGTACAGATCTTACACTTAATGGACTTTTTAAAATTTTTGCATTTGTTTTCACAAGTGGACTTAACATGCAAATTCTTACACTAAGCCTGTTGTGTTTTGTTTTAAGTTCTGGGATACATGTGCTGAATGTGCCTGTTTGTGACATAGGGATACATGTGGCATGGTGGTTTGCTGCACCTATCAACTGGTCATCTAGGTTTTAAGCCCTACATGCATTAGGTGGTTGTCCTAATGCTCTCCCTCCCCTTTCCTGCCCCTGCCACAGGCCCCGGTGTGTGATGTTCGCCTCCCTGTGTCCGTTTGTGTTCTCATTGTTCAACTCCCACTTATGTGTGAGAACATGTGGTGTTTGGTTTTCTGTTCCTGTGTTTGCTGAGGATGATGTAAACTTGTTTTCATTATCCCACCTATGCCTCAGTTTGAGACTGTTGCGTTCTGTCTCACGTTCCCACACATACACGTGCTTATGCTCTCTCCCATACCCACACCGTGCTCTCTCTCTTAGATTCTGGAAAAAAATAATTTTTATTTAAATTTTGAAATAATTTGCTGATGAAGACGTTTGAGCCTGAAGTCTTCTCTGGGGAAAGGATTTCACATGGTTTTTGTTGTTGTTGTTTTTGAAACGGAGTCTCACTCTGTCGCCCAGGCTGGAGTGCAATGGCCGGATCTCAGCTCACTGCAAGCTCCGCCTCCCGGGTTCACACCATTCTCCTGCCTCAGCCTCCCGAGTAGCTGGGACTACAGGCACCCGCCACCTCGAAGCTTTCACAACTTCACACACAAAAAACAGATGGAAGTTGTCATTTTCTAAGAATTTATATATTTGAAAAAAATTATCAGTTTTATTGGCATAAAAATGGTAATAGGCTCTATTTTTGATATCTGTAGGATACACAGTGGTGTCTCCTCTTCTGTTCCTGGTATTTGTCGCTCATGTCTTCTTCATCAGACTTGTTGGGGCTTACCCAGTTTGTATTGTCAAAGAATCTACTTTTGACTGAGTCTTGTATTTTAATTTTTATTTCATTGATTTTTTTCTACTTTCTTTTGCTGTGTTTTGCTTTTTAGCTCAATGTATAATTAGCTTATGAATTTACAACCTTCCTTATACCTTTGAAGTAGCACATTTTTCTAGGTCCTGATTTAGCTGCATTTCACTCACTTTATATGTAGCATTAAATATTTAGTTCAAAACCTTATATTCGATATTTTCTCTTTATTCATAGGTTACTTAGAAGTATGTTTCTTAATTTTGGAATGTCCTTCTTTTCATTGTCAATTTCTGACATAAACTGTGATCCAGAATATTCTGTGTAACTTACTTGAAATATGTTGAAGCTTGCCTTGAGGATCAGCATATGGCTGACATTGGTAGATGATTCATCTATCTTAATGTATTTTTTCCATTCATTGGATGAAAAGGTCTATGTCCACAAGGTAAAATTTATCCATTGTCTTTAAACCTTTTATTTTCTTTTTAACTTGTTTATTTAATTATGAGAACAAATTTATAAAATATCCATGATTAGGGACTTGCCTAATTCTTCTTATGGTGCTGATGGTTGGGGTGTGTGTGTGTGTGTGTGTAGACATATACACATATACACATACACACATACATATACTCATATATACATACATACACATGTACATACACATATACACACATATACACACATATGCACATACACATACCCACATATACATACATATATGCATACATATAAGCGTGTGTGTGTGTGTATATATATATATTTATTTATTTTGAGATGGAGTCTTGCTCTGTTCCGGGCTGGAGTGCAGTGGTGCGATCTTGGCTCACTGCAGCCTCCGCCTCCCAGGTTCACACCATTCTCCTGCCTCAGCCTCCCCAGTAGCTGGGGTTACAGGTGTCTGCCACCACGCCTGACTAATTTATTTTTTATTTTTAATTTTTTTTGGTATTTTTCGTAGCGACGAGGTTTCACTGTGTTAGCCAGGCTGGTCTAGATCTCCTGACTTCAATGATCCGCCCACCTTGGCCTCCCAAAGAGCTGGGATTATAGGTGTGAGCCACCATGCCCTGCTGACCATTGGTATATTTTAAGGCCATGTTATTGTTGCATGTATGGTTGTAATTGTTCTCTCTTCCTGGTAATTTGAGCCCTGTGGTTATGCAGCATCTAGATTTATCACTAATGTTTTGGCTTGGGGTCTGCTCTTCTCATATTAATATTGTTAAAACAGATTTTTTTTTAAAAACCTGGAATAATTTAATATCTTTTGCCTCTAATTCAAGTCATGCAATAAATGGAATGGATAGAGCTTGGTGAGTAAGGTTGGTTATAATACCTTATGCATGCATGACATGCTATTTTGTTCAGATTTTCCATTTAAAAAATTTTTAAATTGACACATAATTGTACATATTTATGGGGTATGGTGTGATATTTTGACACATGTATCCATTGTATAATGATCAATTTTGACGTATGTATCTATTGTATAATGATTATATCTGTTTCTTGAGACATTTATCATTTCTTTGTGGTGATACTCAAAATCTTCTAGCTATCTTGAAATATCCACCACACTGTTACTTGCTTTAGTTACCCTGATGTGTAAGAGAACGCTAGGACCTGCTCTTTCTAACCGTCAGTGTGCCTGTTGACCAGTCGCTCCTGGTCTCCCCTACTCTCCCATCCCTTCCCCAGCCTCTAGTAACCGCTATTCTACTCTCTACTTCTAGAAGTTCTTTTTAGATGCCCCACATAAATGAGATCATATGGTAGTTTTCTTTCTGTGCCTGCCTTATTTTACCTCATGTCCTCCACGTTCATCCAGGTTGCCACAAATGGCAAGATTTCATTATTTTTTATGGCTAGTATTCCATTGAGTCTATATACCACATTTTCTTTATGCATTCATTTATTGACGGGCACTTAGGCTGCTTATATATCTTGGTTATTAGTGATAGTGCTGCAGCCCGGGCACGGTGGCTCATGCTTGTAATCCCAGCACTTTGGGAGGCCGAGGTGGGTGGATCACCAGGTCAGGAGATAGAGACCATCCTGGCTAACACGGTGAAACCCCGTCTCTACTAAAATTTAAAAAAAAAAGAAAAAAAAATAGCTGGGTTTGGTGGCGGGCGTCTGTAGTCTCAGCTACTTGGGAGGCTGAGGCAGGAGAATGGCGTGAACCCGGGAGGTGGAGCTTGCAGTGAGCCGAGATCGAGCCACTGCACTCCAGCCTGGGTGACAGAGCGAGACTCCATCTCAAAAAAAAAAAAAGTGCTGCAATAGACATGGGAGTACAGATATCTCTTTGACATCTGAATTTCCCTTTTAAAAGATATATATACCCAGCAGTGGAATTACTGGGTTATATGGTAGTTCTATTCTTAATTTTTTGAGAAATTTCCATACCGTTTTCCATAGTGGTTCTGCTAATTTACATTCCTACCAGTGGAATGTAAGAGTTGCCTTTTCTCTGCATCCTTGCCAACATTTGTTATTATTATTATTTTTTTAGTAGTAGCCGTTCTAACTGGGGTGAGTTATGCCAGATTTTTTTAGGTTCAAATTTGCTTGTTGTTTAGTCTTTCAACTTTTGTTTTTTTGTTCTTAGTTACCTCTTTAAAGAGCAATTATTTGGTTTTTGTATTTACTCTTACCAGCTTTGCCTCTGTACCATTGAGGCAATTATTTTGTGTAATTACTAATAAGAGTTTAAATTGACCATCCCTTTTTTATTTACCCTATATGTTCTAGGTTCTTATTTCTGTCTTTGTTATTTTTTGGATTAGTTTGACATTTTTCCTCTTTATCTACTTTGGCAGGCATACTTTTTTATGGCTCTATCAGAATTCTATCAGTGGGTGTATCAGAATTTCATATCAAAGTTTTACTTCTGTCATCTTCCCGGAGAAGAACATTAGATCTCTTGACGTCCTTTTTCTCTTTTTTTTTCATTTTATTTACGTTCCAGCTGTGATAAATTTTAATTCTATTTTCTGTCTCACAAGACTGACTCCATAAAACAACTTTTCTTCTAATTCACTGTGGCATCTCTTAATTTTCACCTGGAATAATTTTCCTTTTCTCCAGTGGTCAGTTTTCAGAATTTCCTAGAGTGTAAGTCCTCTGTTAGAAAATTTGTCATTTATATGCAAATACCTATTTTTACTGACTTTATTTTTGAGACGAAGTCTCACTCTGTTGCCCAGGTTGGAGTGCAGTGGTGTGATCTCGGCTCACTGCAACCTCCGCCTCCCGGGTTCAAGTGATTCTCCTACCTCAGCCTCCCGAGTAGCTGGGACTACAGGCACCCGTCACCACGCCTGGCTAATTTTTTAGATTTTTAGTAGAGACGAGGTTTCACTGTGTTAGCCAGGATGGTCTCAATCTCCTGACCTCATGATCCACCCGCCTTGGCCTCCCAAAGTGCTGGGATTACAGGCGTGAGCCACTGCGCCTGGTCTTATTTCTTAAAGATTATTTTATTCTGGTTAGACTTGAGTCGGCAGCTATTTGTTTTGGGCACCTTCCATGGTTTGCTGCTTTAGTTTCTTCTTTCTGTAGTATTTGATAGGTCAGCTGTCAACATAATGGCACAACCTTTCGAACAAATTATTGCCCTCCCCTTGCCTTAACCTCACTCTGGAATGCTTTCAAAATTTTCCCTTTTGTCTAATACCTTTATGTTTTAGTGTCATTAAGTTTCCCTGTAATGTGTCTAGGTATGGGTTTGTTATTGATACTCTTGGACTTTATTGGGCTTCTTAATTAGTAGATTGATTTTTTTAAATTGGTTAATAGAAACATCCAGGTCAGGCACAGTAGCTCATGCCTGTAATCCCAGCACTTTGGGAGGCAGAGGCGGGTGGATCACCTGAGGTCAGACGTTCGAGACCAGCCTGGCCAACATGGTGAAACCCCGTCTCTACTAAAATTACAAAAAAAATAAGCCGGGCGTGATGGTGCGCACCTGTGATTCCAGCTACTTGGGAGGCTGAGGCAGGAGAATCACTTGAACCTGGGAGGTGGAGGTTGCAGTGAGCTTAGATTGTGCCACTGCATTCCAGCCTGGGCAACAAGAGTGAAACTCAGTTGAAAAAAAGTTATAAAAAGAAGCATCCTAGTAGCAATCTTACATTAGGTTGGTGCAAAAGTAATTGCAGTTTTGCATTATTTTCATGGCAAAAACCACAATTACTTTTGCATCAACCTAATAGAACATACCATCTGGTCCACAGTCTCTTTACTCCTTTTGGGGAGCCAGTAACAAGTGTTAGCCTTTTCATCCTCAGTCTCTTGTCATCTTTTATGATTTTAGTCTTTTTTCTCTAATTCTCCTTGGATGACTTCTCTTTACTTGTCTTCTAGACCACTAATTATCTCTGTCAAATCTGATACTAACACATTGTATTAGTTTCCTGGGACTGCCGTAACAGTGTACCACAAAACAGCTTATGCAACAGAAACTTACTGTCTCCCAGTTCTGAAGGCGAGTAAGTCCACAATCAAGATGGTGGTGGTGTAATTCCTTCTGAAGACTGAGAGAGAATCAGTTTCGTCTTCTCTATTAACTTCCACTTGCTTTAGGTGTGCTTTGGTTAGTAAGTGGCATTTTCCCTGTGGCATGATATCCTCTTCCCTCTATTCATATGTGTCTAGGTTTTCCCCTTTTTTATTTTTTGAGATGGAGTCTCACTTTATTGCCCAGACTGGAGTGCAGTGGCATGATCTCGGCTCACCGCAAGCTCCACCTCCCGGGTTCAAGTGATTCTCCTGCTTCGCCCTCCCGAGTAACTGGGATTACAGGTGTTTACCACCACTCAGCTACTTTTTGTATTTGTAGTAGAGACAGGATTTCACCATGTTGGCCAGGCTGGTCTCGAATTCCTGACTTCAGGTGATTCGCCCACCTCGGCCTCCCAAAGTGCTGGGGTTACAGGTGTGAGCCACTGCGCCTGGGCAGATTATCCTCTTTCAATGAGGTCACCAATCATATTGGATTGGGGGCCCACCCTGCTTTAGTATGACCTCATCTTACATGTTCCAGGACAGCTAATTACATCTACAAGGATGCTGTTTCCAAACAAGCCCAGAGTTCAGTCGCACTTGATGACCTCCAGTGTGGCTCATTGTATCTACAAGGATGCTATTTTCAAAAACTTCATACTTCAGCATGTAACTTTTGCAGGGGGACACACATTGGATGCGGAAAATATTCCCTGGGGATTTTTGTGGTGGTAGTGGTGGTAGAGGAGTGTGTGTGTGCACGCATGTGTGCACGTGTGTGTGTTTGGGGGAATATTGAAAGTGCGATCTGTAGCAAATCTGAATGCAGTCTTTCCCTTCACTTTCAGAGGATCTCTTCCCAGAGCAGGAGGTATCAATATTTCAGCCTGTGGCAAGAGGCTAAACTCTGATCTTGACACTGTCTGCACATCAAGAAAAGGCCAGCTCTAGTTGCCTGCTTCTCCAAGACGGTTTCAGAACAAAGCACTAGCAATGTTCTTGCCCAACGTCATTCTTTAAGTCAGTGGTTTTCAAACTTGGGCATGTGTCAGAATCAACTGAGGGTGTAACAAATGGCTCTGCCCTACCCTCAGCATTTAGTATGTCTAGGGAAGGAACTGGGGATTTCCAGAGCAAGTTGCCAGTTGGTGCTGATGTTGTTTGGAGAAGCATTGCCTTAGGCCTTGCTCAGTGGTGGCCTCAGGACTCAGATACGTGTTCCTATAATTAAGATTTTTACTAAAAGTAGGCTTTAAAAAACTATTGGCAAAAGCACCCAGAGGAGAAGCCATGAAGGTCACCTTTCCATCATCGTATTCTCATTGTGAATACTGCTTAATCATTTTCCCTAATTTTTGTTTGGTTTTTTTTTTGTTTGTTTCTTTGAGACAGTCTCGTTCTATCATCCAGGCTGGAGTGCAGTGGCGTGATCTCAGCTCACTGCAACCTCCACCTCTCAGGTTCAAGCGATTCTTGGGCCTCAGCCTCCCAAGTAGCTGGGACTACAGGTGCCCGGCTACTTTTCTCTAATTTCTGGATCTTAGATGCTATTAAATTGTTTTTTAAAAAATTACCTAGTTTATTCGGGGCAACATTCTGCCTCATGGCCACCCATGAATAAAACAGTTTTATTTTTATTTTCCACTGTATAACTTACGCCTTTTATTGACTTTACTACTGATCTCTAATTTCATTGCCTTTAAGACAAAAATGACCTCGCTACTGTTGGCTTTTTCTTTTTGAATTATGATTTGCTTTACAGCTCAGAGCTCAATTGATTATCAGGAATGTTCCACGTATGCTTGAAAAGAATGTGCTGTTGTTTGTATAAATATCCATAAGATAATGTGTTGATTTTTTATTTATTTATGTATTTATTTATTTTTTGAGATGGAGTCTTGCTCTGTCGCCCAGGCTGGAGTGCAGTGGTGTGATCTCGGCTCACTGCAAGCTCTGCCTCCTGGGTTCACGCCATTCTCCCTCCTCAGCCTCCTGAGTAGCTGGGGCTACAGGTGCACACCACCACACCCGACTAATTTTTTCTATTTTGGTAGAGATGGGGTTTTGCCATGTTGGCCAAGATGGTCTCAATCTCCTGACCTCGAGATCCACCTGCCTCGGCCTCCCAAAGTGCTAGGATTACAGGAGTGAGCCACCGCGCCCGGCTATACTATATTGTTTAAAAAGTCTCTATGTACAACCCACATGATATGGTTTGGTTGTGTCCCCACCCAAATCTCATCTTGAATTGTAGCTCCCATAATTCCCACGTGCTGTGGGAGGGACCAAGTGGGAGATCACTGAATCATGGTGGTTTCCCCCATACCATTCTTACAGTAGTGAATACGTCTCATGAGACCTGATGGTTTTATAAGGGGAAACCCCTGTCTTTTGGTCCTCTCTCTTGTCTGCCGCCATGTAAGATGTGCCTTTTGCCTTCCGCCATGATTGTGAGGCCTCCCCAGCCACATGGAACTGTGGGTCCATTAAACTACTTTTTTCTTTATATAAATTACCCAGTCTTGGGTTATGTCTTTATCAGCAGCGTGAGAACAGACAAATACACCACACTTAAGAGGTGGAGAGTTATACTGCATCTCCTTAAAGGGGAAGAATCCATCCAGCTAAGCTACTTGGAATTCTTCTTGCTCAAGTTGTTACAGTTTTAGCTATTGGAGGCTCTTTCAGCCTGTGCTGGGTTTCTGTTGTTAGGAAGCGGTCTTAGAAACCAAGATGTGATCTGGACACTGGGTGTATCGATTGCCACTAGGGTATCTGTTGTACTTCCAGGCCTCTGCATGAGTGTGACCATAACAAAGTACCATAGATAAGACTGTACTTCCAGGGATCATTTCTCTAGTTCACTACAAAATACTGCAGACTGGATGGATGACCAACAGAAATGTACTTCCTCTAGTTCTGGAGGCTGGAAGTTCAAATCAAGGTCCAGCAGAGTCCGCTCCTGATGAAGACTCTTTCTGGACTGTACACGGCTGCCTTCTGTGTCCCCACGTAATAGAGTCAGAGGAAGAGATGGGGAGAAAGAGAGCTAGGGAGGGAGTTCTAGTTGTTCCAGCACTGTTTACAGAAGAGACAATCCTCCTTCCCTCCTTCGTTGTGCCTTTGTCAAAATCAGTTGGCTACATTTGTGGGGCATGCCTTCTCTATTGTTTACTGAGAAAAATGTAATTTCTATATTTACAATGTAATTTCTATATTAAAATGTAAAAATGTAATTTTCCTATTTACAGTGTAATTTCTATATTTAAAAGTAAAAATGTAATTCCAGTAGCTACGGTGTAATTCCTGTAGTTACAGTGTGATTTCTAAAAATGTAAAGTCTATATTTGCCTGGATATTGAGGCTATGTCAGGTGACTATAGGATTCTCGGATCTTCTAGATTATTGGATCTGATTCCCCCATCTATTATTGAGACTTTGCATGACCATTTTAATGAAAAGGTGAAATGAACCCAATAACATTCTGCCTTCATCACCATGCCCCCAATACTAGCAAGATACTATATAAGAAAACGGTAATCTTGATCCATTTATTTTTAATAATTTGGCACTATCCTGAATTTTCCACAGGTTTTATTTATTTATTGTTCCTGGTCACTGTCCCTTTGAGGATTGGTATCGCTGCTCCGGACAAGATGGCAGCCTCTTTCTTCTCTGATTTTGGTCTTATGTGGTATCTAGAGGAGCTCAAAAAGGAGGAGTTCAGGAAATTTAAGGAACACCTCAAGCAAATGACTTTGCATCTTGAACTCAAGCGGATTCCCTGGACTGAGGTCAAAAAAGCATCCCGGGAAGAACTTGCAAACCTCTTGATCAAGCACTATGAAGAACAACAAGCTTGGAACATAACCTTAAGAATCTTTCAAAAGATGGATAGAAAGGATCTCTGCATGAAGGTCATGAGGGAGAGAACAGGTGAGGGAGTCTGGGAAGGGGGCAAGGCCTTTTTTTTTTTTTGAGACGGAGTCTCGCTCTGTCGCCCGGGCTGGAGTGCAGTGGCCGGATCTCAGCTCACTGCAAGCTCCGCCTCCCAGGTTCCCGCCATTTTCCTGCCTCAGCCTCCCGAGTAGCTGGGACTACAGGTGCCCGCCACCTCGCCTGGCTAGTTTTTTGTATTTTTTAGTAGAGACGGGGTTTCACCGTGTTAGCCAGGATGGTCTCGAACTCCTGACCTCGTGATCCACCCGTCTTGGCCTCCCAAAGTGCTGGGATTACAGGCTTGAGCCACCGCGCCCGGCCTGGCAAGGCTTCTTATAATGACTGTGTCCTAATTTTGGTAAGTTGTCTCTGCCTGTCTACAACAGGCAGAGTGTGCTATGGGAAAATATTAGTCGGATTTTCTTTTTTTTTTGTTTTTGTTTTTGTAGATGGAATCTCACTTTGTTGCTCAGACTAGAGTGCAGTGCAGTGCAGTGGTGCGATCTTGGCTCACTGCAACGGCAACCTCCACCCACCAGGTTCAACCGATTCTCCTGCCTCAGCCTCCTGAGTGGCTGGGATTATAGGCACCTGCCACCATGCCTGGCTAATTTTTGTATTTTTAGTAGAGATGGGGTTTCACCATGTTAGCCAGGCTGGTCTTGAACTCCCGACCTCAGGTGATCCACCCACCTTGGCCTCCCAAAGTGCTGAGATTACAGGCATGATCCACCACACCCAGCCTGAAAATACTGTCCTTATAGGCAGGAAATGGTCTCTTAGACCTGGTGGTTATATGTGGGTAAAATGTCAGTGGCTATTGTGTCCTGACCTGTATTGTATCTTTATCTGGGTCACCAGTGATTTTTTACCCTAAGTTGAGAACTTGCAGCCAAGCCAGAAACTCTCTGAGGTGAAGTTGTAGCGTAGGAACTATGCACTTGACTTATTTGCAAGAGCAACCAACACCTGCGGCAGAGGATACAGTGAACTGAGGCTGCCTGTCGTAATCATGCGTTTAGCCAAAGTTCACATCAGAGAAGCTGTGATCTATAAGCAGTGTGGCTTTTAGAGTCACATTTATATTTATCCTGGCATGAGGTATTAACCGTGACTTTGCAGATTTGTGATATCAATGGCAGGAGATAGCTCTTTTGACTTGACTGCTAAATTGTTTCTCTTTGTCGTTGTTCAGTGTTTTACTGTGATGTGCCTGGATGTGGTTTTGTTTTCATCCCGACTGGGATTCTTTAATATTCTTGCAACTGAGATTCAGTAACTTTCTTCAGTTCTCAATTTCAGCCATTGTCTGTGTATTCCATTCTTCTGTTTCTTCTTCTGGGACTCCAGTTACACCTACTGGACTTTCTTGTTTGTTCGAGATAGGGTCTGGCTCTGTCACCCAGGGTGGAGTGCCGTGGCGTCATCACGACTCCCAGCAACCTCAACTTCCTGGGCTCCAATGATCTCCCACTTCAGCCTCCCAAGTAGCTGGGACTACAGGCGTGTGCCACCATGTTTGGCTAATTGCACACCTGGCTAACTTTTATAAAAAAATTTGTAGAGATGAACTCTCACTATATTGCCCAGGCTGGTCTCAAACTCCTGGGCTCAAGTGATCCTCCCGCCTTGGCCTCCCAAAGTGCTGGGATTACAGGTATGAACCACCATACTGGCCTAGACTCTTTATGATTATGATTATGATTATGATTTTTTATACAGAGTATCACTCTGTTGCCCAGGCTGGTGTGTAGTGGTGTGAACTTGGCTCACTGCAACCTCCACCTCCCAGGTTCAAGCAATTCTCCTGCCTCAGCCTCCTGAGTAGCTGGGATTACAGACACCCACCACCATGCCCAGCTAATTTTTTGTGTTTTAGTAGAGACAGGGTTTCCCCATGTTGGCCAGGCTGGTCTCGAACTCCTGACCTCAGGTGATCTGCCCACCTCAGCCTCCCAAAGTATTGGGATTACAGGCATGAGCCACCGTGCCTGGCCTTGATTTCTTTTTCTTTTTCTTTTTTTTTTTTTTTTTTTTTGAGGACAGGTCTCGCTCTGTCGCCAGGCTGGAGTGCAGTGCCGGGATTCTCAGCTTTCATTGCAAGCTCCGCCTCCGGGTCCCGCCATTTCCTTGCTCAAGCCTCCCAAGTAGGCTGGGATACAGGCGCCTGCCACTGGGCCTGGGTAGTTTTTTGTTTTTTTAGTAGAGAGGGGGTTTCCCCGTGTTAGCCCAGGGATTGTTCATCTCCTGACCTCGTGATCCACCCGTCTCGGCTCCCAGAGTGCTGGGATTACGGCTTGTGAGCCACCGCACCCAGCCTGATTTCTTAAATTTAGTTCACATGTTTTATTTATGCAGTTTGCCTTTTCACATACTTCTGTTTTTTCTCAATATTTATTCCATCTTCTATTTTATTGAGCGTTTTAAATTACTTTAAAATCTGCCTGAAGATTTTAACATTTACAGGTCTCTTTCTACTGTTCCTTTTTCTCTTTATCTGGTCATACAGTCTCCCAGTATATATGGTAATTTTGAGTGCCAGATTTTGACTATGAGACGTTGAAAAGATTGAGGATCTGTAATATCTCATTCCAGTGAAATTGGAATTGGTTCTGGTAGTAGTTGGGGGGAAAGTTCCTTAATAGTGAGGAATTAAAATAATTGGTTCGAAATAAGATAATTTGAGAGTTTCCATTTTTGGTGATGCTTGCCTTTTTTGTACATTTTCTTGATTTGGAACATTACTTGGAAAAAACCCTTCCCAGTCCAATTTTTTTTTTTTCCTTTGAGACGGAGTTTCACTCTTTCACCCAGCCTGGAGTAAAGTAGCATGATCTTGGCTCACTGCAACCTCACTGAGCCCCCCAGGTTCAAGTGGTTCTCCTGCCTCAGCCTCCGGAGTAGCTGGGATTATAGGCGCTGCCTGCCACCACGCCCAGCTAGTTTTTATATTTTTAGTAGAGACGGGATTTTGTCATGTCGGCCAGGCTGGTCTTGAACTGCTGACCTCAGGTGATCCGCCTGCCTTGGCCTCCCAAAGTGCTAGGATTACAGGTGTGAACCACCGTGCCTGGCCCCCCAGTCCAAATTTTTAAGCAAATTTCCCCATGTTTCCTGGAGTGTTTTGGTGTCACATGCTGCAGTCTGAGCTACACTGGAAGCTGAGGCAGGAGGATCACTTTAGCCCAGAAGGATGAGGCTGCAGTGAGCTGTGATCCTCCTGCCTTGGCCTCCCAAAGTGCTGGGATTACAGGCATGAGCCACCATACTGGCCTAGACTCTTTTTTTTCATCATTATTATTTTATACGGAGTCTCACACCACTGCACTCCAGCCTGGGTAACACAGCGAGACCCTGTCTCAAAAAAGTAATTTATATAAAGAAGAACATTCTTTGCACGTGGAACTATTTTAGAATATTGCTAAAATAAAATGTAAGCAGGTCTGAAGATAGATCTTCCACTGGGTACTTATGCCTCTATCTCTTCACAGTTGGTTTGAGGTTGTACCCACTTAATTCCCCTTAATGAGCAGTGAAACGTGTCACCGAAATCTCCAGAACAGCTGAGAGGACCAGGAAAGCAGGAAGCCACTGGGGAATGGGCAGACAACTTACTGAGCTTAAGATGCTAATGGGATCCTACCAATGTCAGACGGCATTTTTACCAGTTAGGAACTTCAGGGGACTGAAAGATTGGGAGAATCCCTTGTTCTCCCCAATAACTTAAGGTAGCGTTACCTATAGTCACACCCAGCAGTCTATGGGCATTGGATTATATCTTTCACCTGCATCCAATCAAATCCGTAACCATTATGCAGGGGCATAGGGAAAATTTCTCACCTACAACTGCCCCCCACATCTCCAGTCCATCAGCAACCACTCGCCTGCAGAATATAAACATCATACTAGTTATTTAAGGAACAGATAACTGTAAGGGAGTTTTCAGCCTGGCTAAAGGATCTGGCTCTAGGCTGGTGCTCCAGAGATGACTAAGAACTGTAGCACCAGGGAGCTGCTACCTCTCCTGCAGCGAGGAAAGAGGGAGATGGGAAGCCCACTGTTAGAACTGTGACTTTAGAAATACACCACAACAGCTATGATTCAGAAATTGGGAAGCTCACCAGTGCAGCAGCTGCCTAAAATCAATGACCACAGGAACTGGTTTTTGTTTTTGAGACAGTCTTGCTCTATTGCCAGGGCTGGAGTACAGTGGTGTAATCTCTTTTCACTGCAACCTCCACCTCCCGGGTTCAAGCGATTCTCCTGCCCTGGCCTCTCAAGTAGCTGGGATTATAGGCCTGCACCACCACACCTGGCTAATTTTTGTATTTTTAGTAGAGATGGGGTTTCACCATGTAGGCCAGGCTGGTCTCGATCTCCTGACCTCAAGTGATCCACCTGCCTCAGCCTCCCAAAGTGCTGGGACTACAGGTGTGAGTCACTGCCCAGCCAACTACCGCAATTGGAGACAAGGCTTCTGTTACAGAATAACCCAGTGTCTGTGTGTTCATGGAAGCTGGCAGCAAAACAGGCAGAAGATAGACTTCACTCTCCTTCTCCTTCACGAGAGTGAGGGCAAATCGCAGAACTTAATCTGTACCTTGATCTTAGCTACAAGGGGTTGTGGGATGTGTAGGGCTTGGTCATATTGTTGCTGAAATTTTTTTTTCTTTTTTTTTTTTTTGAGACGGAGCCTCGCTCTGTCGCCCAGGCTAGAATACAGCAGTGCCATCTCAGCTCACTGCAACCTCTGCCTCCCAGGTTAAAGTGATTCTCCTGCCTCAGCCTCCCAAGTAGCTGGGACTACAGGCGCCCGCCACCATGCCCGGCTTTTGTATTTTTAGTAGAGACGGGATTTCACCATGTTGGCCAGGATGGTCTCGATCTCTTGACTTCATGATCTGCCCACCTCAGCCTTCCAAAGTGCTGGGATTACAGGTGTGAACCACCACACCCAGCCTGTTGGATTTTTTTGCTTGTATTTTCTTTTGAGAATTCTGCCATCAAAACAAAGCTCACTGGCATAAAGTTGGAATGGATGTGAGGTGCCATTCTATCCTATCTACTGCACCTTGTCTCTCTTCTAGAGGCAACTGCCTAGGTCAAGTCCTTCTTAGGTAGACTTTCAGATCTAGTCCCTATATGTGAAACCTATATCTGTATCTAAATCCCTCATTGACACAAATGAGTAAATGCAATAGACACTGTCCTGTTATTTATCCACATGAAGAGATTATTCCATACTTTTAATATCTGTATAATAGTTTGTATAATATCTGTATAATAGTTTGTAGTTTCATAGTTACTTTCCAATTATTTTGCTATCATGGTAGCAATGAATACCTGTGAAAGTAGAAGTTGTCAAACTTTACATAGTAGCAGTGAATACACGTGTGTGTGTGTGTGTGTATACTGAAAGAAGTTGTCAACCTTTTTTGTGTAGAGGACCACACAGTTTTCCATTTTAGCCTTTGTGGGTCATGCAGTCTCTCACAGCTATTCAGCTCTGCTATTCAATCACGAAGGCACCTGTAGACAATACACCCGTGAATGGCGTAGTGAGTTCTCAGGAAACTTTATAAGAGCAGACTGACCAGGTTTGGCCTGGGGGCCACAGTGTGTAGACCCCTGGGAAGATACATCCTTAGAAGAAAAAAATTTTCAGGGGCAAAGAATATATACAGGAATGCTTAACTTTGTGGGTTTTTTTTTTCTCCTCTTGCCCTCACTGACTCAGGATACACACAAACCTATCAAGCTCATGCAAAGCAGAAATTCAGCCGCTTATGGTCCAGCAAGTCTGTCACTGAGATTCACCTGTACTTCCAGGCGGAAGTCAGGCAAGAAGAATGTGAACATTTGGACCACCTTTTTGCTCCCACGGAAACTGGGAAACAGCCGCGTACGGTGGTCATTCAGGGACCGCAAGGAATTGGGAAAACGACACTCCTGATGAAGCTGCTGATGGCCTGGTCAGACAACAAGATCTTTCGGGACAGGTTCCTGTACACTTTCTATTTCTGCTGCAGAGAACTGAGGGAGTTGCCAGCAACGAGCTTGGCGGACCTGATTTCCAGAGAGTGGCCCGACCCCGCTGCCCCGATAACAGAGATCGTGTCTCAGCCGGAGAGACTCTTGTTTGTCATCGACAGCTTCGAAGAGCTGCAGGGCGGCTTGAACGAACCCGACTCGGCTCTGTGCCACGACGTGATGGAGAAACGGCCGGTGCAGGTGCTTCTGAGCAGTTTGCTGAGGAGGAAGATGCTCCCGGAGGCCTCCCTGCTCGTGGCCGTCCAACCCGTGTGCCCGAAGGAGCTCCGGGATCGGGTGGCGATCTCAGAAATCTACGAGCCCCGGGGATTCAACGAGAGCGATCGGTTAGTGTATTTTTGCTGTTTCTTTAAAGACCCGAAAAGAGCCCTGGAAGCCTTTAATCTTGTAAGAGAAAGTGAGCAACTGTTTTCCATATGCCAAATCCCGCTCCTCTGCTGGATCCTGTGTACTTCTCTGAAGCAAGAGATGCAGAAAGGAAAAGACCTGACCGTGACCTGCCAGAGCACTACCTCTGTGTACTCCTCTTTCATCTTTAACTTGTTCACACCCGAGGGTGCCGAGGGTCCCACTCCGCAAAGCCAGTGCCAGCTGAAGGCCCTGTGCTCCCTGGCTGCAGAGGGCATGTGGACGGACACGTTTGAGTTTCGTGAAGACGACCTCCGGAGAAATGGGGTTGTTGACGCTGACATCCCTGCACTGCTGGGCACCAAGGTTCTCCTGAAGTACGGGGAGCGTGAGAGCTCCTACGTGTTCCTCCACGCATGTGTCCAGGAGTTCTGTGCTGCCTTGTTCTATTTGCTCAAGAGCCACCTTGATCATCCTCACCCGGCCGTGAGATGTGTACAGGAATTGCTAATTGCCCATTTTGAAAAAACAAGGAGGGCACATTGGATTTTTCTGGGGTGTTTTCTAACTGGCCTTTTAAATAAACAGGAACAACAGAAACTGGACGCGTTTTTTGGCTTCCAGCTGTCCCAAGAGATAAAGCAGCAACTTCACCAGTGCCTGAAGAGCTTAGGGGAGCATGGTGATCCTCAGGGACAGGTGGATTCCTTGGCGATATTTTACTGTCTCTTTGAGATGCAGGATCCTGCCTTTGTAAAGCAGGCAGTGAACCTCCTCCACAAAGCTGACTTTCATATTATTGACAACGCAGACCTGGTGGTTTCTGCCTACTGCTTAAAATACTGCTCCAGTTTGAGGAAACTCTCTTTTTCCGTTCAAAATGTCTTTAAGAAAGAGGATGAACATAGCTCTACGTGAGTCCATCCTATGACTTGTTATCTCCTTTCAGAATCTGTCTGTATTTCTGAGTGGGTTTTGCTGATGGAGGTTTAATATAGGATCATGGTTAGAAACTCCCTTTTTCTATTACAAAACCTCAGCTCACATCCTGGCCCAACCCTTTAGGAGCTCTGTGACTTTGTGAGCCTTGCCCTTCTGTGGCCACAGTTGCCCCATTACAGACATGGGAACAATAACACATGTATTGTGAGAAGTGAATATGAGGACCTGTGTGAAGTGTTTCCCACGTTCTCAAGTATTAGCTGATCAGTGCTGTAATTGATATTATTTCCATAGCACCACACGCTTGTGTCTTGACCTCTTAGCTGCAAATTACCTTTGAAAACTTACTGTAAAAAAAAAAAAAATGATACAGCCCAGGTGTGGTGGCTCATGCCTGTAACCCTGCCACTGGGGGAGGCCGAGGCAGGTGGATCACTTAAGGTCAGGAGTTCAAGACCAGGCTGACCGACATGGTGACACCTCGTCTCTGCTAAAAATACAAAAATTACCCAGGTATGGTAGCACACACCTGTAATCCCAGCTACTTGAGAGGCTGAGGCAGGGGAATCACTTGAGCCTGGGAGGCAGAGGTTGCAGTGAGCCGAGATGGCACCACTGCCCTCCAGGCTGGGTGACAGTGAGACTCCCATCTCCAAAAAAAAAAAAAAAAACAACGAACAAACAAAACTCTACATAAACAATACTATTTTTTTTTTTTTTGAGACTGAGTCTTACTCTGTCCCCCAGGCTAGAGTGCAGTGGCAAGATCTCGGCTCACTGCAAGCTCCGCCTCCCGGGTTCACACCATTCTCCTGCCTCAGTCTCCCGAGTAGCTGGGACTACAGGCACCTACCATCACACCCGGCTAATTTTTTGTATTTTTAGTAGAGACAGGGTTTCACCGTGTTAGCCGGATGGTCTCAATCTCCTGACCTTGTGATCCGCCCGCCTCAGCCTCCCAAAGTGCTGGGATTACTTACAAGTGTGAGCCACCCTGCCTGGCCGAATCATACCAATTTTAATTTATGGCTTATGCCTATAATCCCGACACTTTGGGAAGCTGAGCAGGAGGGTGCTTGAAGCCGGGGGGGCTAAGACCAGCCTGGGAAAAATAGTAGGACCCCACTTCTACAAATTTTGTTTTTAAACTAGCCAGGTGTGATGGGACGTGCCTATAGCACAGCTACTTGAGGGAGGCTGAAGTAGGAGGATTGCTTGCTTGAGCCCAGGAGTTAGAGACTGCAGTGAGCCATGATCGTGCCACTGTGTATCCCAGCCTAGGCAACAGAGCAAGACCCCATCTCAAAACCCAAAAGAATCACGTGTGGTGGATCCTATTATCCTGTTACAGGTGAGGAAACTGGAGGTCAAGTGAGCTGCCAGGATCTCATAGTTAGAACGTGGAGAGTTTTAGGGCTGAGTTTAGGGCTAGGCTGAAGATGTCAACTTAATGGCTGGGCTGTGCTGCCTCATCATTTATTATAAACCAGCCTGGCCAACACGGCAAAACCCTGTCTCTACTAAAAATACTAAAATTAGCCAGGCATGGTAGTGGGTTCGCGTAATCCCAGTACTTCAGGAGGCTGAGGCAGGTGGATCACCTGAGGTTAGGAGTTTGAGACCAGCCTGGCCAACATGGAGAAACCCTGCCTCTACTAAAACTACAAAAATTAGCCAGTCATGGTAGCACACACTTGCAATCCCAGCTACTCAGGAGGCTGAAACAGGAGAATCGCTTGAACCTGGGAGGTGGAGGCTGCAGTGAACCGAGATTGCACCATTGCACTCCAGCCTGGGCAACAAGAGTGAAACTCTATCTCAAAACAAAACAAAACACAACCTGTTTTGCATATAAGATAGGGTTTCTCAACCTTGGCACTGGTGATGTTTTGGGGGCTGGCTGTCCTGTTACAGTGGGGGGCTCTCCTGTGCATTGTAGGATGTTTAGAAACACACCTGGTCTCTACTCACTAGATGCCAGAAGCACTCCTCCCTCAAGCTATAACACCCCAAAAAGGCCTCTAGACATCCCCAAATGTCCCCTGGGGGGAAACGTCACCCCAGGTTGAGAACCACTAACATAAGTGAGCTTACCTGAAGGATCTCCTTCTGACTGAAGGAGGCTCTGCCTCAGACGTCTTCTGTTTGAGAAGACAGCGTAGTGCGTGTGCATGTTACGAGTGGCTTGTGTTGACCGCCTGCCCGTGGAAAGCTCGTCCTTTCTTGACCGCAGGTCGGATTACAGCCTCGTCTGTTGGCATCACATCTGCTCTGTGCTCACTACCAGCGGGCACCTCACAGAGCTGCAGGTACAGGACAGCACCCTCAGCGAGTCGACCTTTGTGACCTGGTGTAACCAGCTGAGGCATCCCAGCTGTCGTCTTCAGAGGCTCGGGTAAGTGGAGAATCGACCTTGACTCGAGTATGTCACGGAGACGACATATTCATCTCACCTCTAGCTTTCAGTCGAGGCTAACTGCACAAGCAGAGAATTAACACCCAGAGCAGCTTTTCAACCTCAGCACTTCTGGACATCTCATTGCAGCTCATTCATCATCATAGGGCTGTTCGGTGCATTGTAGGGTATTAAGATGCATTCCTGGTCTCTACCCTCTAAATGCTAATAGCTTCCCCTTGTCCAGATAACCGAAATAGTGTCCAGACACTGCCAGCTGTCCCTCGTGGGGCCAAAATCCCTCAAGTTGAGAACCACTGAGCTGTGTCACTGGGCTGTGAAATCAGAATGAGTTCATTACGGATGATAAGAGACAAACATAGGTGTGCAGGCTGTGCTCCCGTTAGATGCGACTCATCCAAACTTTTCTTTGTTTTTGCAGAATAAATAATGTTTCCTTTTCTGGTCCGAGTGGTCAGCTCTTTGAGGTGCTTTTTTATCAGCCAGACTTGAAATACCTGAGCTTCACCCTCACGAAACTCTCTCGTGATGACGTCAGGTCCCTCTGTGACGCCTTGAACTACCCAGCGGGCAACGTAAAAGAGCTAGCGTAAGTCTCCGTTTACTGAGACCACTGATGCGATTTCAGAGAAGACAATGCATTTCTTTTGGTGGGGAGGGGCTGCGTAGTTTTCACACATCCACCTTTTCCTTCTAGGATTTGTGTGCAAACGTAGTTTCCTGAGAACTTGAATAGGGAGGTTAAAGTTTCTCAATGGATGCAGTCCTTTTGGAAAACTGGGTGTTTGTCTTCAGCCTTCATGGATTCTGGCAGATTGTGTAACCCAGTAATTCCACCTGGAGGTGGACAGAGGGACTGTCTCAGTTTGCTGAAAGACAGGCACTAAAGCATTCCCAGCAGGCGTTCGTAATCTGTGAGAAGTAGAAATACCACTGACAGTAAGTTGGATGAGAAACCCGTGGTTACATGCTCCTGTTCCGTGAGAATGAATACTCCCGGCCACATGCAAAAACTGGGATGAATCTCAGACATTGTTGATGGCAATGAGCCAGACTCAAGAGTACATCCTATGGCTTTATGCCTATGAAGTTCAAAGATGGGCAAGGCTCTGGCTTTATGACTGTGAAGTTCAAAGATGGGCAAGGCTCTGGTGTTGGAGGTTCGGGAAGTGTATTGCTCCATTCTCGTGCTGCTATAAAGACATACCTGAGACTGGGTAATTTATAAAGAAAAGAAGTGTAATTGGCTTATGGTTCTGCAGGATGTACAGGCTTCTGCTTCTGGGGAGGCCTCAGGAAACTTGCAATCGTGGCAGAAGGCAAAGGGAAAGCAGGCATGTCTTACGTGGGGGAGCAGGAAGAAGAGAGAAAAGGGGGAGGTGCTACACACTTTCAAACAAGCAGCTTGCATGAGGACTCTCACAGGAACAACGCTAGGGGATGGTGCTAAACCATTAGAAACCACCCTCATGATTCTGTCATCCCCCCAGACCCCTCCTCCAACACTGGGATTACAGTTCTACATGAGAGTTGGGTGGGGACACAGCCGAATCATATCTGACAGCAGTTACCTTTGTTAAGATCATGACCGGAAAGGGATACAGGAGATGATGAACCCACTCTGTTTCTTCACATGCTGGTAACTCAAGTACCTTAAATTCATGACAGTCCGTTGGCTGGCACTTAACCATTGTGTGTGCTTTCCAGTATGTATGTTTTAATTCAAGCATTTTTTTTTTGCAATTAAATAAGGGTTTCCTCTAAATACTTACCCTCTACTTATCTTTGCTGGTACTCACACATTCAAATACTTCTCTATACTAGTCTTTGGCGGCCATTTTTCTGAGCTTGCATCAACCAAACACAAAAAGACCCAAACCCCTTTTTTTAAAATAACAGCTTTATTGTGATATCCACATACCCCAAAACATACTTTTAAAGTGTGTACTTCATATGCTTTATACTTTAAAATGTGCTTTTAAAGTATAATTATATATTTTAAATGCTTTTAAAGTATAATTGTACACTTTATACAGTTTAGTGATCTTCATATATATTCATGAGGATGTACAACCATCATGACTGTCTGATTTTTAGAATGTTTTCATTATCTCAGAAAGAAACCCCATACCCGTTAGCATTCGCTCCTCATGCCCTTATCTCTCTGGTCCCTGGGAATTACTAATAAACTTTCAGTCCTATTGGATTTTCCTATCCTAGGCATCTCATATAAGTTGAATCACATGTGGTCTTTTGTGAATGGCTTACTTTCACTTGGCAGAATGTTTTCAAGGTTTATCCCAATTGTACCATGTATCAGTACTTCATTCCTTTTCTTGGCTAAATAGTATTCCACTGTACAGATATTCCGCATTTTGTTCTTCTAGGCATCTAGTGATGAACACTTGGGTTGTTACCATCTTTTAGCTATTCTGAATAGAGCTCTATGAACACTCATGTTTGAACACCTTCTTTCACTTCTTTTGGGCTTGTAACCAGGAGTAGAATTGATAGGTTATATAGTAATTCCATATTTAACTTTTAGAGAAACCACCAGGTTATATTTTCCTCAGTGACTGCACAATTCTGTATTCCCACCAGCAATGTCTGAGAGTTCTATTTTCTCCACATCTTTGCTTATTTTTTACTTATTTACTTACTTTTTTTATTACTTTATTTTTTTATTATACTCATCCTAGTGGGTGTGAAGGAGCATCTCATTGTGGTTCTGATTTGCTTTTCCTGGATGACTAATGATGTTGAGCATCTTTTCCTGTGCGTTTTGATTATTTCTATATCTTCTTTGGAGAAATGTATTTTGAAGTCCTTCACACGTTTTAAAAAACTTTTATCTTACATTCAGGGGTACAGGTACAGGTTTATTATATAAGTAAACTGCATGTCATGGAGGTTTGGTATACAAATTTTTTTGTCACCCATTAATAAGCATAGTACCAGATAGGTAGTTTTTTCTTCCTCACCTTCTTCCCACCCTCTGCTCTCAAGCAGGCCCTGGTGTTTGTTTTCCTCATGTCTATATGTACTCGGTGTTTAGCTTCTACTTATAAGTGAGAACATGTGATATTTGGATTTCTGTTCCTGCATTAGTTTGCTAAGGATAATGGCCTCCAGCTCCATCCATGTTGCTACAAAGGATTTTCTCTTACTCTTTTTTATGGCTGCATAGTGTTCCGTAGTGTATATGTACCACATTTTCTTTATCTAGCCCACTGTTGATGGGTATTTAGGTGAATAGTGCTGTGATGAGCATACAGGTGCGTATGTCTTTATAATAGAATGATTTATATTCCTTTGGGTGTATACCCAATAATGGGATTGCTGGCTTGATGGTAGCTGTATTTGAAGTTCTTTCAGAAATTGCCAAACTGCTTTCCGTCATGGCTGAACTAATTTACATTCCTACAAAAACGTATAAGTGTACACTTTTCTCTGCAACCTCACCAGCATATATTATTTCTTGACTTTTTAATAATAGCCATTCTGACTTGTGTGAGATGGTATCTCCTTGTGGCTTTGATTTGCACTTTTCTAATGATTAATGAGCATTTTTCATATGGTCGTTGGCAACACCTTTGCACATTTTTAATTGGGTTCTTTATATTTTCTGATGACAAGTTATATATGAGACATGCTTTGGGAATCTTTTCTGCTATTCTGTGAGTTGTCTTCACTTTCTTAATGGTGTCCTTTTGAAGCACAAAAGCTTCTAATCTGAGATACGCTTTATTTTTTTATTTTGTCTCTTGTGCTTTTGGTGTAATTGCTATAAAACCATTGCCTAACCGAAGTTCATTAAGATTAACTTCCTTTTCTTTTTTTCCCCCCAAATTTGAGATGAGTCTCACTCTATTGCCCAGGCTGGAGTGTAGTGGTGCAGTCTCAGTTGACTGCAACCTTCACCTCCCGGGTTAAAGTGATTCTTCTACCTCAGCCTCCCGAGTAGCTGGGATTACAGGTGTGCACCACCACGCCCGACTGCTTTTTGTATCTTTTTTTTTTTTTTTAGTAGAGATGGGGTTTCACTATGTTGACCAGGCTGGTCTCAAACCCCTGACCTTAGGTGATACGACTGTCTTGGCCTTCCAGAGTGATAGGATTACAGGTGTGAGCCACTGTGCCTGGCCGTTTGTTTTCTTTTAAAAGTTTTGTTTTGCCTCATATATTGAAATCTGTATGATCCATTTTGAGTAAATTTTTGTGAATAGTGCGAAGTAGGCCACATTGTATTTTTTTCACTCCTTGAAAATAATACTGGGTTGGTGCAAAGGTAATTGCAGTTTCTGCCATGAATGGCAAATTACTTTTGTACCAACATATATACACACACACACACACACACATATGTGTATATATGTGTGTGTATATGTATATACATATATATGTGTATATATGTGTGTGTATATGTATATACATATATATGTGTATATATGTGTGTGTATATGTATATACATATATATGTGTATATATGTGTGTGTATATGTATATACATATATATGTGTATATATGTGTGTGTATATGTATATACATATATATGTGTGTGTATATGTATATACATATATGTATATACACATATATATATGTGTGTATGTATATATATAGAGAAAGTTGTTGTTTTTGTTTGTTTTGTTTTTTAGAGGGAGTCTTGCTCTGTCACCCAGGCTGAAGTGCAGCATTGTGCTTTCTGCTCACTGCAAGCTCAGCCTCCCAGTTCAAGCAATTCTCCTGCCTCAGCTTCCTGAGTAGCTGGGATTACAGGCGCCTGCCACCACGCCTGTCTAATTTTCATATTTTTAGTAGAGACAGGGTTTCACCATGTTGGCCAGGATGGTCTCGATCTCTTGACCTCGTGATCCACCCTCCTTGGCCTCCCAAAGTGCTGGGATTAAAGGCTTGAGCCACTGCACCAGGCTGCACCAACCTATATCTTAAAGCTAGAAACAACATTAAAAGCATGCATGGCCACAGAACCCTCCTGCAGAGGCGTGAGGAGCCATGGACTTGGTGACTTGCCAATTCCACGTTTATTTCTTGACAACTCCCATGATGGCTTTCATCTTTATTCTGTTGTCTCTGAGTTTAGTTTATTTTTTTGTGGCAACCAGAGGTAAGGAGTGTGGTTGAGGTAATAGAAAACCACAACTACTGGCAACACAAATCAACTCAAGCCACCAAAAAAGGAGTCCTGGCCGGGCGTGGTGGCTCAAGCCTGTAATCCCAGCACTTTGGGAGGCCGAGACGGGCGGATCACGAGGTCAGGAGATCGAGACCATCCTGGCTAACACGGTGAAACCCCATCTCTACTAAAAAAATACAAAAAACTAGCCGGGCGAGGTGGCGGGCGCCTGTAGTCCCAGCTACTCGGGAGGCTGAGACAGGAGAATGGCGTGAACCTGGGAGGCGGAGCTTGCAGTGAGCTGAGATCCGGCCACTGCACTCCAGCCTGGGGACAGAGTGAGACTCCGTCTCAAAAAAAAAAAAAAAAAAAAAAAAGAGTCCTATGGGACTCAGGTTCAAGGCTTCTTCCATGTTCTTTGAGGAGGTATTACTTGAGCAAAGACCTGAATGATAAGGATGTGTCTAACCACAGGCCAGAAAAGCATTCCCCTTGGGGTGCACACATGCACAATAGTCCAAGTTCGGTAAAGGAGCTGCTAAAGATGAGTTTGGGGAGGATCAAACATGAATAATAACTTAGAGAATGAAACTGGTGTTGTCAAGCAACTGAAGAGAACCAGGGTGACTGGGACACGGGCTTGGGAATGGGTAGGACCCTCATGGATCATGTTGTGTATTTTGGGATTTTCTCCAAGTGCAGTGAGATAAGTTACTGGGGGAGGCTAAGCCAAGCATGCATATAACTGAGATGGTGCGTCTCAGGTTGGCCATCTCTGTACTCCAGAGACCGTAAGCCAAGCATGTGTATAACCAAGACGGTGTGTCTCAGGTTGGCCGTCTCTGTACCCCAGAGACCGGGTTGACAGGGATCAAGAAAGGGGTTGGGAGGCAGTGAGTCTCTGAAGGATGGCAAATGTGGGCTTCCCGACTCTTACAGGATTAGCAAGAGGAACGAGTCCGGGAACTAGAAACCAACAGAATGTGACATTTTCCCTTTCCTGCAGGCTGGTAAATTGTTTCCTCTCACCCATCGATTGTGAAGTCCTTGCCTTCCTTCTAACCAACAACAAGAAGCTGACGTATCTGAATGTGTCCTGCAACCACTTAGACACGGGCTTGCCTCTTCTGTGTGAAGCGCTGTGCAACCCAGACACGGTCCTGGTATACCTGATGTGAGTGGATGTCGGGGGAGGTGGGGGGCCATGGCAGCAGTTCAAACCTGGGCCTATTGACAACAATCTGCTCATTGATGGAGGCCACATAGCAGAGGTTTAAAAGCTCGTGCTTAAGAATCAGAAAAGACTTGAGTTCTATTTCGGGATTTACCACGTATGCACTGTCTTATTGAGCAAAATATTTAACTTTGAATGGAGGGAGAGATCCTGTCTTAGAGGTCTTATGGCTATCAATTGAGATTGTCTATACAGAACACGTACTACGTTTCAAAGCTGTGAGGAGGTTGGATTAATGCACCCGCAGCACACATGGTACTTCCTGTGTTGATAACGGTTACTTCAGGCATGTAGAGTGGACTCGGTAGGTACTTGGGACAGTAGCAGAGCAAAATGTCTGTGGGCCTCTTGACCCCAGTTAATACTACATGTGAAGTTCTTGCAGTAATTGGATGAGAAGAGACTATTCAAGCCAGTTTTAGGGTACGCAAAAAAGAGAAGGAAGACAGATGAGTAAAGTGGTAAAGGCCAGTTGATTTACTGATTAATGGAATTCTAATATCTTTAGGCGATACTTATAAAAAAAAAGAAAAAGCGGGGGAGGACAGAAGAATATATATGCATTTGTGTCTTTTTTTTTTTTTTTTTTTGAGACGGAGTCTCGCTCTGTCCCCTAGGCTGGAGTGAGTGGCGCGATCTCGGCTCACTGCAAGCTCCACCTCCTGGATTCACGCCATTCTCCTGCCTCAGCCTCCCGAGTAGCTGGGACTACAGGCACCCGCCACCTCGCCCGGCTAATTTTCTGTATTTTTAGTAGAGGTGGGGTTTCACCGTGTTAGCCAGGATGGTCTCGATCTCCTGACCTCGTGATCTGCCCGTCTCGGCCTCCCAAAGTACTGGGATTACAGGCGTGAGCCACTGCACCTGGCCCTTTTTTTTTTTTTTTTGAGATGGAGTCTCAGTCTGTTGTCCAG
>NW_016810644.1:121004-124337 GCF_001698545.2 Rhinopithecus bieti | reverse complement strand
CTTTTTTTTTTTTTTTTGAGATGGAGTTTTGCTCTTGTTGCCCAGGCTGGAGTGCAGTGGCGTGATCTTGGCTCACCGCAACAACTGCCTCCCGGGTTCAAGCAATTCCCCTGCCTCAGCCTCCCGAGTAGCTGGGATTATAGGCATGTGCCGCCATGCCCGGCTAATTTTGTATTTTTAGGAGAGATGGGGTTTCTCCATGTTGGTCAGGCTGGTCTCAAGTGTGTCTATTTTTTAATACACAAATATCATTGGAAGAAATAGTATAATATAGGCTGCCTGTGAGAACTAGAACTGGGAAGCTGGGAGATAGGGGAGGATGGAGATTTTTCCCTCTTTATACTTCTGGGCGTTTTGAAACATGAACAACATGAAAGTGAGACTGTTCTGAAAATGTCAAGAAAATGAGAGGATTGACACCTCTAGCTAAAACAGAGGGATGGGGACAGGACTTAACCTCCCACCCAAAACAGCCAAAAAGAACCAACTAAATAAAGCAACTGTTTAAGACCTCAGACATCAGGCAATGAAGGACAGTGACTCCTGAGCGATGAGGGGCAACCACGTGAGTCTTGTATTTGTCCTGGGTTACTACCTGGGGAGAGATTTCAGGATGCAGTTCAGGAAGGGGAACCCAGACGGAAGTGGGTAGACTCCCAGAGTTGGTGAAACCCCGTCTCTACTAAAAATACAAAATACAAAAATCAGCTGGGCGTGGGGGTGCATGCCTGTAATCCCAGCTACTCTTGAGGGAAGCTGAGGCAGGAGAATCGCTTAAACCTGGGTGGCAGAGGTTGCAGTGAGCCAAGATCACACCACCGCACTCCAGCCTGGGAGACAGAGCAAGACTCTGTCTCGAAGGAAACGACAACAAAAGCCACAAATGCCTGGATATGCCAGAAAATTGAGATCCACGGAACAAGCAAGCTGGGTGAGGCCTGCGTGGAAATGCAGATCTTGTGTCTGTCGGCAGGAAGCAGTTGCCTGTTCTGTCCTAGCCTGTTGGATTTCCACGTAGGAATGTGACTCCTTATTGCCAGATAGCCCAGTTTTCAACAGAGGTTGAAATCTAGATTTCATATAAAATGTCAATGATGGTTCTATTAGATTGCCAACTGATTTTGTTAAACACGAAAATGCCAGAAAATTTAAATATCTGTAGGCCATGTGTGGTTCATTCATCACTAGCTTTCACCCTCTGCTTTTTTGTTTTTCTCTACTCTACATTTTTTTTTCAAAGCAAACATGGATCCTTAAAAAAAAAAAAAATTCATAAACTGGCTGGGAGTGGAGGCCCCCACCTATATTCCCAGCACTTTGGGAGGCCAAGGCAGGTGAATCGTTTGAGCCCAGGAGTTCAAGACCAGCCTGGGCAACATGACGAAACCCTATCCTGACCAAAAAATAAAAAATGTGCTTGGTGTGGTGGCACACACCTGCAGTTTCAGCTACTCAGTAGACTGAGGTACTGAGGTAGGAGGATCCCTTGAGCTCGGGAGGTAGAGGCTGCAATGAGCTGTGATCATGCCACTGCACTCCAGCCTAGGTGACAGAGCCAGACCCTGTCTCGGAAAAAAAAAAAAAAAAAAAAGTTTTGAACCTATTATTATTTTAAAGAATAATGAAATTGAAAAAGTTGAGGATACTACACACGAGGTCATCAATACACTTTACCAGTCCATGAGAGAACAGTCTCAGAAGGCCCATGTCTTGTCTAAGGACATCATCAGATGAAGAATTACAACCAAAATTAAAGCCCTATTAGAGTATTAGCTATGCCATATAACACAATACTTTTTCCTTCTACCTTACCCTCTTTCTAATTCTTCTATCATGCAAGTAAGAAGAAATGAGAGGGTCAGACGCGGTAGCTCATGCCTCGTAATCCCAGCACTTTGGGAGGCCGAGGTGGGCAGATCACCTGAGGTCAGGAGTTCGAGACCAGCCTGGCCAATATGGTGAAACCCCGTCTCTAGTAAAAATACAAAAATTAGCCAGGTATGGTTTTGGGTGCCGGTAATCTCAGCTACTTGGAAGGCTAAGGCAGGAAAATCACTTGAACCTGGAGGCGGAGGTCGCAGTGAGCTGAGATGGCGCTGTTGTACTCCAGTCTGGGTGATGAGAGCAAAACTCTGTCTCAAAAGAAGAAATGAGAGAGGGTGTTTTTAGATAATCCAGAAGTTCATCTCAGTTGGGGAGTTTGTAAGATTATAGAAATACTACCCTCAATATGAGATTAAGCAAAGCTCCCTGAGATGACACATCCTTCTTCACTCTCCTTTTCTTCTTGTGGTTTTGTCCCCATAGGCTGGCTTACTGCCACCTCAGTGAACAGTGCTGCGAATACATCTCTGAAATGCTTCTGCATAACAAGAGCGTGCGCTATCTAGACCTCGGCGCCAATGTCCTGAAGGACGAAGGACTGAAGACCCTCTGCGAGGCCTTGAAACGCCCAGACTGCCGCCTGGATTCGCTGTGGTAGGTGTTTTGCTGTTTCTTTGAAGACCAGGCCGTCTTTTCAAGGGCATGCGCTTCTGAAAATAGGGCACCTGGAACTGAGGAAGGCCATAGTGTCTGTGCCTGGGAATGTGAAGGTTTAAAAAATAGTTGCCTCAGATTCTTGTAGAGACGTTCATGTAAACAAATCTGCACCCTGACTTCTGTGTCACAGATTTAATATGTTGTAAATCGTTCTCCAGAGGCCTAAGAGAGCCAGAATTAGGTCTGGGACCTGAGGGGCAATTTTATGGCTAAGACGATATTTGGTGTGTGTTCTACAAGATGAATAAAACTTCATCAGGTGCAAAAATAAAACCAAAATTCCAGGAAGAAGGGTAAAATGTGAAGGCGGGAGATCCAAAAATACACGTGAGTATTAATGTGTGTAACAGATAATGCTTTAGAAGAAGACAAAGGGTAGCATGAGATCAGCAAGAAAGGAGATAGTGCAAAGACTTAATTTCGTGTTATCACATAGAGAAATATCTGAGTAACCCCTGTAGCAGCAGTGGCAGTGTTTCAGAGTTACCAGTTAGGATAACATGGTACGCTCTTTCCCTGAAAAATAGACTTTTGAAATTTGGCAGCATGATTTTTACCTAATCCATTAGGAAATCAGAGTTTAGAGTTTGTATTCCTCACTTAGAGTGTGTTGAATAACATAACAAAAACACATAAATGCATTCATTCTTTCCCGATGGTGTGTTAGGCTATCTGGGCCAATCATTGACCCTAAAATACACCAAAAATGTCAGATACAATATTAAGAAAAAATTTAAAAGCATCTAGAAGCTAAACAGAAATATTCTTTTTTTTTTTTTTTTTTTTTTTTTT
>NW_016810644.1:108316-120609 GCF_001698545.2 Rhinopithecus bieti | reverse complement strand
TTTTTTTTTTTTTTTTTTTACATCCCTTTATTTTCACCCTGTATGTGTCATTATGGGCGAAATGTGTCTCTTGTAGGCAACAGATCCTTGGGCCCTTTTTTTTCTTTTTTGACACAGCTCGCTCTGTCACCCAGGCTGGAGTGCAATGGTGCGATCTCAGCTCACTGCAAGCTCTGCCTCCCGGGTTCCCGCCATTCTCCTGCCTCAGCCTCCCAAGTAGCTGGACTACAGGTGTCTGCCACCACACCCAGCTAATTTTTTTGTATTTTTAGTAGAGACAGGGTTTCACTGTGTTAGCCAGGATAGTCTAGATATCCTGACCTCATGATCCACCCGCCTCAGCCTCCCAAAGTGCTCAGATTACAGGTGTGAGCCACTGCACCCAGCCTAAACAGAAATATTCTTAAGTAACAGGCTAAGTAGATAGCACTTAAGGCTCTCCAAAAATCCTTAAGACATATTTTAAAAAAATACAACCTAACCTTAAACTAGTACTGAACCAGACACCTGAAAGAAATAAGAGCAAATTGTCTCTGGAGGTAGGTAATAGGATGACATGATCCTTGACCTTGGCTTATTCCTAAAAGGAATTTTTAAGGTCAGTAAATACCACACAGTTAAAATAACCCAAACCACAAGGAAATAAAGCACATTGAGCCGAGGACAAGCCAAAATACAAACACCTACCAAACTTTATCTAATTATCTATAAAGCAATTATACTTACTATGTTTACAGAAACATAACCAGTTTGAATCTTAGGGGAAAAGGAGATTAAATGAGCAAATAATACAACTAGAAATTATAAATATAATAACAATATATGGGGTGAATAGTAGATTAGACATAATTAAAGAAAAAATGGTAAAATAGAAGATAGGTTATAATTACCTAGAAAGCAGCATGCAAACAGAAAAATAGGTAAACTTAGAATTAGCTTATAAGACTTAGATGATTAAGACATTCTAACACACTGACTGGGAATCCCAGAAAGATAAAATATTTTAAGGCTAAAATTTTTCTATAACTGATGAAAGATTCCAGTTCAGATTCAAGCATCCAAATAAATGCTTAACAGGATAAATAGTGGAGAAACTGCAGAACACCCAATATAAAGATGTTGGCCTGTAAAGGTTTAACAAGGGGCTGGGAGCTGGGGGAAATGATCTACAAGAAAGGACAGACAGACTTGGGTGTGAGGATCAAACACCTTTTCAAATAAATACCAATTTCTTACCACCACATCCTTCCTAAAAGTAATTCTAAAGACTGTTTCTTAGACGAAGTTAATCATTCCAGATGGAAGAGAGACAGCAAAGAAAGTGGTAGATGTCTGGATAAATCTAAACAAAATGTGGTTTGTGTATAAAAATAATACAGTCTTGAAGATTTAATAGAAAAAATACACACAATCACCATAATAAAGTATAAAGGGGTAGATTAAAGTGAATACTCAAGTTAGCAGAAAAGAAGAGACAGAATGATTAAAAATATTCAATCCAAAAAAGGGCAAGGAAACAAACATGGAAGGAACAGATAAGAAAATAGAAAACAAGGTATCTATTTGAACTCAAATATACTAGTAATTAGAGGTAAACAGATGAGATGCCTCAGCTAAAAAAAAAAATGACCACATTAAACATAACTAATGTTTACAAGTGACTTATTAATCTGTAAGCTCATGGCTGTGCAACATTGTGAACTGTAGTAAATGCCACTGAACTGTTCACTTAAATCTAGTTAATCTCATGTAAATTTTACCTCAATAAAACGATGAAAATGAAAGGATAGAAAAAAAGACCATGCAAATATTAAACCAAAGGAAGCTGATGAAACTGTATGAATCAGACAAAATAGAATTTAAGACAAAGTATTATCTGATTCATTATTTGGTTCCTGCTAATTTTTAAATTATCTTCCTACTCAATTGAACTTTACATTTTATGAGGTGAACATAATTACTTGCCATATGCAGTCCAGGAATCCAAGGAGAGAAATCATAATGGAAATTAGAATGTATGTTGAAATGAAAAGAGAATATACTTTGCAGCAAACTCAGATGGAGCTGTAGTACATGTATATATTTTAAAAGGAATCTAAAGAATAATGAACTTAAGGTTTTTTTTTTAAATGGTAAAATAAACCCCCTAAAGGACAGAAGGAAATAAGAACAGAAACTAATGAAACGAAAATCTCAATGGAAAAGATGAGAAACCTGCAACGTGGTGCTTTGCAAAACCAATTTTTGTTAATGCCATCCTATAGCGTATAATGCAAGCCGCACGTGTAATATTAAATTTTCAAGTAGTCATATTAAAAAATGAAAGTAAATATTTGAAACTGATTTTAATAATATAGTTTATTTAGCCGTATATCAAACTTCAGTATGTAATTCATATATCACTTCAATATGTAATCAGGACAAAAAATTACCAATGAGATTTTACTTTTTTTGTATTAACTCTTTAAGATTCACTGTTTTATACTATGGCACATCTAGATTCAGACAAGCTACTTTCCAAGTGCACAGTGGTCACACGTGGCTGGCTGTCACGTTGAACAGCGCAGGTGTATATCAAGAATGGGCAAAGAAACATTTCTACAAATGCTACAGATATTAAAAAGATTCAATATGAGCAACTTTACACAATAAACTTGAAAATTTAGGTATTTTCAAGACTCAATAAGCTTCTAAAATGTACTCAAAAGAAAAATGTATCAATCAAATCTTTTTATATAGAAAATTTCAGACTTAGACGCTTTCATTGGTGATTCTTACCAGATTTTCAAAGAATAAATAATTCCACTCTTAGAAATCAACTTTTTCAGGATCAGAAGAGAAGAAACTCCCCACCTTTTTTTTGTGACTAGCATAATCTTAATGCCAGAAACCAATAAGAATTTTATCAGTTGTAATATAATCCTTACAATTTTGTAAGAAAGCAGAATTAAAGGCTAGTGTCTTTCATGAAATGCAAAAGCACTAAACAGAATATTAGCAAGCAGAATCCATAAATGTATTAAAAGAATAAGCATAATAACTAAGTTGGGCTTATCCCCAAAATGTAAAGTTGCTTTAACATTAAAAAGATTAGTAAAAAAATCAATGTAAATCACTTTACCGGTTAAAATAAAATCATGATCTAAAATGCAGAAAAGTTTGAATTAAAACATATAACTCTTGAAAAATTATTTGGGAACTTCCTTGATGATCTAAAGATTATGTTCAAAAAAATCTAAAACAAACATTTGTCTAATGATAGAAAAGCTTTCTCTTCAATATCAAGAAAAAGATAAGAATGGTGGCTATAATCACTTCTAGTTAACAATGTCCTGAAAATCTTAGCAAATGCTTCAAGGTAAGAAAAACACTAAACCTGTAATCCTTGAAGAAACACCTGAGTCTATGCAGATGATTTGAATGAACATAGAAACATCCAAGAAAATCTATAGCTAAATTATCAGAATTAGAGTCTAACAAGCTTGCTGGAAACAATACATCAGAAACGGTTACCAATATATCAACAAAAAGTAATAAGCTAGTGGAATTAAAGTACCATTTACAGTAACATAAAAAAGAAATGACCTAGAAATAGCTACTGTGATATATGTGAGACTTTTGTAAAGAATATGAGCAAATTATGGCATAAAACAATATTATATTCAAAGATTGAAATATTCAACATCTAAAGAGTCAGTTCTCCTTAAGTTGAATTCATTTGCTTTCATGAAATCCCAGTGAAAATGCAATATTTTTGTTTGGCGATTGAATTGAACTTGAAAAGTAAATTTTACAGTGTGTATGGAATTTGCAAGAGGCCAATAATACCTAAGAAATACCTAAAATATAAAAAGTAGAGCCGGGTACAGTGACTCATGCCTGTAATCCCAGCACTTTGGGAGGCTGAGGTGGGTGGATCACCTGAAGTCAGGAGTTGGAGACCAGCCTGGCCAGCATGGTGAAACCCCATCTCTACTAAAAAAAAAAAAAAAAAAAAATTAGCTGAGTATGGTGGTGGGCGCCTGTAATCCCAGTTACTCAGGAGGCTGAGGCAGGAGAATCACCTGAACCCGGGAGGCAGAGGTTGCAGTGAGCCGAGATTGTGCCATTGCATTCCAGCCTGGACAACAGGAGTGAAACTCCATCTCAAATTAAAATAATGTAGGAGCCCTTGCTCTAAATGTATCAAGACTTTCTAAAGTTTTAGAAATTAAAGTGTGAGATTCACACAGGGATAAGCAGATAGACCAGAGACACAGAATAGAGATCTCAGAAACAGACTGATCCACGTGTGTTCAGATGTTGCATCATGAAATAGTTTATCACTGGTGCAGAGAGAGGACAGACCTTCAGTGAACGATGCTGAGGCAATTCCAGTTGTCCCTCCATATCTGCAGGAGGTTGGCTACAGATTTCCTCTGAGAATTCCAAAATCTGCAGATGCTCAAGTTCTTTATGTAAAATGGCATGTGTTTGTTTTGAGACAGTCTCTCACTTCGTAGCCTGGGCAGGAGTCCAGTGGTGCCATCTCAGCTCACTGCAACCTCTGCCTCCCGAGTTCAAGTGATTCTCCTACCTCAGATTCCTGGGTAGCTGGGACTACAGGCACACACCACCATGCCCAGCTAATTTTCTGTGTTGTTATTATTAATTTTTTTTAGTAGAGATGGGGTTTCACCATGTTGGCCAGGATGGTCTCGAACTTCTGACCTCAGGTGATCCGCCCGCCTCGGCCTCCCAAAGTGCTGGGATTACAGGCGTGAGCCACCGTGCCTGGCCCATAGTGTTTGCATATAACGTACAGGCGTCTTCCCATAATACTGTAAATCGTCTCTAAGTTACCAGGATAGGTAATACAATGTAAATGTTGTGTGAAGTGTTGTTATACTCGATTGGTTTTTTCATTTGTATTTTCTATTGTTGTGTTATGTGTTACTGTTTTAATTCTTGAATAATTTCAATCTGCCTGTAGTTGAATCTGTGGATATGGAGGACTGACGGTACCTATCCACATGAATGACAAAGGCTGTCATGCTTTGGTGTCTGTTTTCCTGATATTAGACTGAGGTGTGATAGCCTTTCGGCATAGTACCCTTACTCTTTTGCAGTTTGGTAAAATGTTTTATCACTGCTGCTGGCTGTGAAGACCTTGCCTCTGCTCTCATCAGCAATCAAAACCTGAAGATTCTGCAAATTGGGTGCAATGAAATCGGAGATGTGGGCGTGAAGCTATTGTGTGGGGCTCTGATGCGTCCGGATTGCCATTTAGAGATTCTTGGGTGGGTATTGCCGAGCTCCTGGTTATGTTTTCATGAGTGGCAAAGATGGAGAGTGGATGGGAAGAAAGAGAAAGAGGAAGACTCCAACAGGACCACATAGCAGCTAGCCGTGGTTGCATAAGGAACCAGTGTGAAACTTCAGGGCTTAAGGCAATGAGCAGTTAGATTGCTGCTGGCTCTGCTTGTCTGGGCATCGCTGACCTCAGCCAGGTGTGCTTAGGAAGCTGGTTAACTGAGGGGACTGGCTGGTTTGGGTTGACCTTGCTATATGGTATGGAGGTTGGCTGGCTGGGCTGGCTGTCCCCTTGGGGATGACAGGTGTAACTGAGCCAGTCATCTAACTGGTTGGTCTGGGCTCATTGACATGGCATCTGTATCAGTTTGCCGGGGTTTAAAAAGTACTATGGACTGGTTGGCTTAGATAACAAATTTATCATTTCACGGTTATGGAGGCTGAAAGTCTGAGATCAAAATGTCAGCAGAGTTGGCTCCTTCTGAAGACCATGAGGGAGAATCTGCTCCAGGCCCTTCTCCTTGTCTTGTCGATGACTGTCTGTCTCCTCCCTGTGTCTTCATGTTCTCTTCCCTCTATGTGTGTGTCCAAATTTCCTTTTTTTTTTTTTTTTTTTTTTTGAGACGGAGTCTCGCTCTGTCGCCCAAGCTGGAGTGCAGTGGCCGGATCTCAGCTCACTGCAAGCTCTGCCTCCCGGGTTCACACCATTCTCCTGCCTCAGCCTCCCAAGTAGCTGGGACTACAGGCGCCCGCCACCTCGCCCGGCTAGATTTTGTATTTTTTAGTAGAGACGGGGTTTCACCGTGTTAGCCAGGATGGTCTCGATCTCCTGACCTTGTGATCCGCCCGTCTCGGCCTCCCAAAGTGCTGGGATTACAGGCTTGAGCCACCGCGCCCGGCCCCAAATTTCCTCTTATGAGAACACCAGTCATATGACTAGGGCCCCCCGCACAGTGTCCTCATTTTAGCTTAACTGCCTCTATAAAGACCTTGTATCCAAATATGATTACATTTTGGGGTACTGGGGGTTAGGACGTCAACACATAAATTTTGGCAGGGACAAAATGGAGCCTATAGCATCTCAGCAGTTGAGGACATGAAGTATAGAAAGCATCCAAGATCACCAGGTGTGATGGCTTATTCCTGTCATCCCAGCACTATCGAAGGCTGAGGCAGGCCAACAGCTTGAGCCTAGGAGCTCAAGACCAGCCTGGGCAACATAGTTGAAACCCCGTCTCCACAAAAATTAGCCAGGCGTGGTGCATGCCTGTAGCCCCAGCTACTCAGGAGGTTGAGGTAGGAAAATTGCTAGAACCCAGGAGGTCAAGGCTGCAGTGAGCCATGATCATGCCAGTGCACTCCAGCCGGGATGACAGAGACCCCATCTCCAAAGAAGAAAAATATCCAAGACAGTGGCTCAGAACTCTCCTAACCTTGCTTCCGTTGTGTTATATTATCCAAATCAAGGTATGAAGCTGGCTCAGATGTTATATTATCCAAAGCAAGGTATGAAGCCGGAAACAGACTCTCTTAGTGGAATGAGCTGCAAAGTCACACTGCTGTAGGCAGGGCTACAGAGAAGAATGGACAGTCATGGCCACTTTTACCACCTACCCACAGATGCATGATCTGATGTCATAAACACTGGGCTGTGAGATATTGCACTTGAGGCAATGGGGTGTGCCTCAGCTAGACGTCTAGCTCACATCCCATCCTATCTCCACCCTGAGGCTGGAGTCACTTCTTGTCATGTGTCTTTTTATTGCAGGTTGGAAGAATGTGGGTTAACGAGCACCTGCTGTAAGGATCTCGCGTCTGTTCTCACCAGCAGTAAGACCCTGCAGCAGCTCAACCTGACCTTGAACGCCTTGGACTACGCAGGGGTGGTTGTGCTCTGTGAGGCCTTGAGACACCCAGAGTGCGCCCTGCAGGTGCTCGGGTGAGCTGGGGTCTGTTGTGCTCTATGGGCTAAGAAGGGATTGGCTGGGACCTGCAGTGTAATCACATTGCATTTAAAGCGCAAATGATGTTCCTTGTCTCAGGGTTGTTGCAGGAGTAAGAATCAAGCAGGTGAGTATAAAACTCTGACCACAGTAAGTGGTGAATGGTGAGTGCCCAACAAATGGAAGCATTTGTGGAGTGGCCTCACTGTCTGGGGTAACACCCGAGGTTCGTTGTCCCGGGGCTGTGGAGATCCAAGGACGCAGACACACAAAGAGTGAGGTTAAGATAAGTTTAATAGGCAAAAGAAAGAAGAGCTGTCTGCTACAGAGAGGGTCTCAGAAAAATGGATTGCAGGATCCATGGTGAAATGCAGAGAGTTTTAAAGACCAGCCAGTGGGGAGGTGGTGTCTGATCGACATAGGGCGTGAAAAACTGTTTAGGACCAGGTGTGCTATTGGCACAGGGTGTGAACTTCTGGAGCCCCACCCCAGTCTTTTATTAAGCAGGCAGGTTCTCTGCCTGAGCTGCACCATGTTGCCCATTTTTTTCTTACTGTACCCATGCTAATAAAAAAGGGAAGATGGTGCTTTCATGGTGAACAGACCTGGCCCCCAGGTAGCTCTTTTCACTGGTGCAGCTGCTGGCCTTCCCCCCGTGCAATCTTCCAGCTCCCTTATTTATGTTTGCAGCTCAATCTTTCAGGATATTCTTTGTTAGAAAAGAAATGATTTCTTGGGCTGCTTTTTGTTAGAAGGGAAGCTCTGCTGAGGACTCTTTGGCCCTCACTATCTGCTTAAATAATTTTTTACCTGCTGTATCACTTGTTACTATTATGATACAAATTATGATACATAAATATTTATATTTTAAATATTTATTTGTAAATACAAGTTATATGTATATTTGTAAGTATAACATTTATAAATATAAACATTTTATATAAACATAATTTATATTTGTTGTTATATTTATAATTACATATAATCCCACAAACATTATTTTACTAGATAACTATAGAATCCTTCCTTAACACTTATTTTTCTCATTCATTTTCCCCTACTGTTTTCAAACCAATATGAGATGAAGGCAATCATAGGCAGTTATTGCTAGGCTGTTCATTTCCAGGAAAGGGAAATATAATGGGTTAAAACTGTTATAACTCTAACACTAAAGAACATTCACTGATTTTTTTTTTCCCCTTTTGTGAAGATAGTTTTGTTTTCTCGAAGTCTGTCCTTATAAATCTCCACCTGGAAAGGCTGAGTGCTCAACATTGTTTCCTTTTCTTTCTTTTTTTTTTTTTTGAGACAGAGTTTCCTTTTTGTTGCCCAGGCTGGAGTGCAATGGCTCCATCTCGGGTCGCTGCAACCTCCGCCTCCTGGGTTCAAGTGATTCTCCTGCCTCAGCCTCCTGAGTAGCTGGGATTACAAGCAGGGGCCAACCATGCCTGGCTAATTTTTTGTATTTTTAGTAGAGATGGGGTTTCTCCATGTTGGTCAGGCTGGTCTCGAACTCCCGACCTCAGGTGATCCGCCCGCCTCGGCCTCCCAAAATGCTGGGATTACAGGCGTGAGACACCACGCCTGGCTCTTTTTCATTTTAATGTTTGCTAAAGATTCAGAATGTAGACTACCAAAGTAGACACGTGATTAAGGGGAAGGACCCGATTGTCTGCGTTCTGAGTCATGGAGGTCTGTGTTTGTCTTCCAGCCTTGCCATGTTTGACCCTGTAACCCAGGGCAAAGCATTTGTCCTCTTTGATTATCAGCCTCCTATCTAAAAAATAGGGGTGATTATTTGGCATGGTAATTATGAAAGTATGCATCAGATAATGTGATAAATAGGACAGAACTAAGTGAGTTTTCATCTTCCTCCAGCCCCCGACCATAGATCCTCTCACAAAGATGTGTATTAAGATACATAGTTGCACTAAAGAACATAGCTTACCCCAACAGTGTGGGACAGTTGTAGGCAAACAGCTGCCAAATGGAGATGAGGTATTATCCATGGTGATACTTAATCCTGGTGTGTGATTCAAAGCAATGATACAATGTATGGGGGCTCCAGAAACAAACAGCTCGAATTTGTATCCAGACTATCACCATCTGGTTTTGTGACCTTTTAACATTGTTTATTCTCATTGTCTTCATCACAAGTTAGGACAATTATGCTACCTTATAAGGCAGTTGTGAAAATTTAATGAGAGGTACATGTAAAAGCCTTAGCAGAGGGCCAGGACCCAGGTACTCAGATAATGGAAACTATTAATAATTTATCTTTGAAAAAAATTGCTTTAGGCTTTCTCCCTAACGCTCACTGACTTCTTGTTGCAAATCCAAATGTTTATGTGGATTTCATGCTCTCTCTAACCAATTCTGGACGCTTATTTCTGTCCAGTGACATGTTGGAGCCAGCTCCTATAAGCTGGTGAGAGCCACTTGTGTGTGTACCTGTCTTCTGTAACTCTGTTTAGTGATAGCAAGTGGGCAGCTCGAAATTGGCCATGATTGGCGTGGAGAATTTACACCACAGAAATTGGCAAAGCTATAAATTGGGACTTTTAAAATTTGTTTTCTGGAGATCCAGGGGTAACGTTTATCGGCACACCACTGCATTTGATATGTATGTCTTTCCTCTTGGAGGTAACACCAGGGTTTCCTAGGCTTGTCCTGGGATGAATTAGGGAGAAAGATGAGCTGCAAAAAAGGGAAAAAAATATGTGGATTAAAAATAGAACCTTTTAAAATATTTTACCAGGCTGAGAAAAACTGATTTTGATGAGGAAACCCAGGCACTTCTGATGGCTGAGGAAGAGAGAAATCCTAACCTGACCATCACAGACGACTGTGACACAATTACAAGGGTAGAATCTGATTGCGAGGAACCTGGGCTCTGACTCGAACACCTGCAAAGGACAGGGACTGGGGCCCTTACGTTACGCTGCACCCAGGAGGTACAAATCATGGACACTCTAAGTCGTGAGATTTCTGGCACCCCATTCATAGATTTTATGATATATGTGGTTTTTATTTGCTCTGTGGCCTTGGACGAGCCACTGAAAGGCCTTCATGGTCTCTCCGTCTCACAAGGACATCTTAACCCCTCAATAAAGTGTTACATTTCTAAACATTGGAAAATCCTTTTTTGCCTTATTTGTATACATTTAAGGGGTTTCAGTACGTGTTTTGTTATATGTATATATTGTGTGGTAAAATCTGGGCTTTTGGTATACCTATCACACAGATGGTATACATTGTACCAATTAGGTCATTTCTCAACCTGCACCTCCCTCTCACCCTTCTGAGCCTCCGATGTCTACTGTTCCACACTTTTTTTTTTTTTTTTTTGAGATGGAGTTTCACTCTTGTTGCCCAGGCTGGAGTGCAATGGCATGATCGTGGCTCACTGCAACCTCCGCCTCCTGGGTTCTAGCAATTCTCCTGCCTCAGCCTCCCAAGTAGTTGGGATTACAGACATGGGCCACCACGCCCGGCTCATTTTGAATTTTTTTTTTTTTTTTTAAGTAGAGACAGGGTTTCTCCATGTTGGTCAGGCTGGTCTTGAACTCCCAACCTCAGGTGACCCACCTGCCTCAGCCTTTCACAGTGGTGGGATTACAGGCGTGAGCCACTGCACCCGGCCACTCTTTATATATTATGTAGCTGTCACATACAAGTAAGAACATGCATTATTTGACTTAGTTTCTGAGTTATCTCACTTAAGATCATGGCTTCCAGTTCCATCCATGTTGCTGCTAAAGACATGTTATTCTTTTTATGGCTGAATAGGATTCCATTATATAGAAATCATGTTCTCTTGATCCACTCATCTGCTGGTGAACACTTATGTTGATCCCAGGACTTAGCTATTGTGAAGAGTGCTTCAGTAAATACATGGATGCAGGTATCTTTTTAGTATTTCTCTTGCTTTGGGTAGAACTCGGTAGTGAGGTTGCCAGACAAAATGGTAGTTCTATGTTTCATTCTTTGGGAAATCTCTATACTGCCTGGAAAATCTTGAAACGGTGTTTGCTACTGGTGAATGCCTGGCATAGCAGTGCAGGTTGAAGAAACTGTGGCCCCTCCCCATGTTGACCTGGAAGGACGCTGGGCACGCTGAAAGCACTAGAAAGGCTGGTCTGACTTGGGCACCCTTCCTTCCGTCGGTCCTACTAGGATTCCAGCTTGGGCTCTTGATCTGTGCTTGGCTGAGGAAAGCACCTTTTTTATTGGTACATAATAGTGGTATGTATTTCGGGGTTCATGTGAATGTTTGGGTAATTTCCATGGCATTGCTAATATTACCTCTCCTCATGGTCTTGGCTTCTCATTATTCTTCCCCAAACTCCCCTCTGGCTCTCCTTTCCTCACTGGGCCTCTTGAGTTCTGAGGCTACCCTGTCTCGCCTCCCATTAAATAAAGATCTCTTGGGAGTGGGAGCTGAAAGGAAATTTTAGGAATGGGGATATTTCACTTCTGAACTTTTTAGTTTATTATATATATTTGCTGAGGATTTTTTTTTAAATTAAGTTCTAGGGTACATGTGCACAATGTGCAGGTTTGTTACATATGTATACATGTGCCATGTTGGTGTGCTGCACTCATTAACTGGTCATTTACATTAGGTATATCTCCTAATGCTATCCATCCCCCCCTGCCCCGACCCCACGACAGGCCCCGGTGTGTGATGTTCCCCTTCCTGTGTCCAAGTGATCTCATTGTTCAATTCCTACCTATGAGTGAGAACATGCGGTATTTGGTTTTCTGTTCTTGCGATCGTTTGCTGAGAATGATGGTTTCCAGCTGCATCCATGTCCCTACAAAGGACACAAACTCATTTTTTTTGTTTTTTTTTTTGAGACTGAGTCTTGCTCTGCCACCCAGGCTGGAGTGCAGTGGTGCAATCTTTCCTCACTGCAACCTCTGCCTCTCAGGTTCAAGCAATTCTCCTGTCTCAGCCTTCTGAGTAGCTGGGATTACAAGCATGTCCCACCATGCCTGGCTAATTTTTGTACTTTTAGTAGAGATGGGATTTCACCATGTTGGTCACGCTGGTCT
>NW_016810644.1:81825-106895 GCF_001698545.2 Rhinopithecus bieti | reverse complement strand
TAATATATATTAATATATAAATATATATATGTAATAGAGGTAGGGTCTTGCTATGTTGCCCAAGCTGGTTATATATATAATATATATATATACACACATATATTTTTAATTATCCGGGCATGGTGACTCATGCCTGTGGTCCCAGCTACTCAGGAGGCCAGGGAAGGATGATCACTTGAGCCTGGGAGGTTGAGGCTGCAGTGAGCCACGATCACACCACTACACTCTAGTCTGGTGACACAGCAAAACACTGTCTGAAAAACTTTTTTTTTAATCACAAAAAAGAGGTACCGAGCTATAAAAAGTCTAAGTTACAAGTAAAGAATCTTAATGACAGAATTGAAGGAGATAATTCACCTAAGAGCTATTAATACATTGACAGGTGCTTACCACACACTGAATATTTTATATGTGTTCTTTTAATTCTTGCAAAATCTCTGAGATTGATGTTATAAGACCCTTCTTGTCAGGGGAAACATTGGCTTAAAGGGTACAAGTAACTGCTACCAAGCTAAAAAGCTACCACTCTGGCTGCCCTCACCCTGGGAATCCTTTTCCACCCAAGTTTCCTCCATTCCTGGAATTGCATCTCTGTCTCTTCTTCAAAGGATCTCCTGGGCTGTTTCAGCATCGACCACCTCTGTCTCTTATCACCTGCGCTATGCACCAAGCTTGACTCACCTCAGTCACACACTAGTCCTGGGCACGTCTAGCCAAGCTTTTAACATTGCATGGTAGGCTGGGTGCGGTGGCTCATGCCTGTAATCCCAGCACTTTGGGAGGCTGAGTCGGGTGGATCATGAGGTCAGGAGTTCGAGACCAGCCTGGCCAACATGGTGAAACCCCATCTCTACTAAAAATACAAAAATTAGCCAGGACATGGTGGCACACACCCGTAGTCCTAACTACTCAGGAGGCTGAGGCAGGAGAATGGCTTGAACTCAGGAGGTGGAGGTTGCAGCGAGCCGAGATCGCGCCATTGCACTCCAGCCTGGGCAACAGAGTGAGACGATCTCCAAAAAAAGCAAGGTGGTGGGTAAGTGAGGAAGTGAGTGTCGAAAAAGACAGCAAGCATGGTGGGTAAAAGGAGTGGGAGGAAAGGTGAGTGAAGCTGGAGACATAAATAATCCTTCTACCTTCCTCATAAACAGAGGCTTGACGTTAGACAATTGGTCACAAGCTAATTGGTCTGTCTTGGTTCATGGGCTTCATAATTTGGAGGCAGCCTAGAAAAAAAGTTCAGCAGTCAAGGTACACTGGAATCCCTTCTATCTCATCTCTTCTCCTGAACCACCAATTATTCGTTCCAGACAGGCAAGACCTATTATGAACCCCCTGAGTCCTGCAAAGTAACATTGGCCTGACTGTACAGTGGCTTTGAAATCATCTGACTACTGTAAAAAAAAAATGTTGCTTTAAGATACTTTGATGTAACTGAATTCAAGGACAAACTTAGAAACTGTAGAACAACAACAACAAAAATCCCTAAATATAAAATTTAGTAATTGAGTAGATTAAATAAGATTGAGTTATTATTACTAAAAATTTAGGAATTGAGAATTTGTGGATTAAGCATTACACAGAGGATATCCCTGTGTTTTGTTTGTTTTTTGAGGTGAAGTCTCGCTCTGTCGCCAGGCTGGAGTGCAGTGGCATGATCTCAGCTCACTGCAACCCCTGCCTCCTGGGTTCAAGCAATTCTCTTGCCTCAGCCTCTTGAGTAGCTGGGACTACAGGTGCCCGCCACCATGCCCAGCTAATTTTTGTGTTTTTAGTAGAGATGGGGTTTTACCATGTTGTCCAGGATGGTCTCGAACTCCTGACTTTGTTATCTGCCCGCCTCAGCCTCCCAAAATAGCTGGAATTACAGGCTTGAGCCACTGCACCCAGCCATCCCTGTTTTGTTTTTTGTTTTGTTTGTTTTTTCTCTGAGACAGAGTCTCGATCTGTCACCAGGCTGGAGTGCAGTGGCACGATACCTGCTTATTGCAACCTCCACCTCCTGGGTTCAGGCAATTCCCCTGCTTCAACCTCCTGAGTAAGGGGGACTACAGGCACCTACCACCACACCTGGCTAATTTTTTTTTGTATTTTTTGTATTTTAGTAGAAAAAGGGTTTTACCATGTTGGCCAGGATGGTCTCAATCTCCTGACCTCGTGATCTGCCTGCCTTGGACTCACAAAGTGCTGGGATTACAGGTGTGAGCCACTGCACCCAGCCCATCCTTGTTATTTTTAAAGAAACAATCGCGAAATCTTGGGATAGTCTTGATCTTGTCAGATTATCAGAAATAACATGGTTGGCCAGGTGTGGTAGCTCACGCCTGTAATCCCAGCACTTTGGGAGATCAAGGCTGGAGGATCGGTTGAATTCAGGAGTTTGAGAGCAGCCTGGGCAACATGGCAAAGCCCCATCTCTACTAAAAAAAAGAAAATCACATGGTGGCACACACCTGTAGTCCCAGCTACTCGGGAGGCTGAAGTGGCAGGATCCGTTGAGCCTGGGAGGCAGAGGTTGCAGTGAGCCAAGATGGTGCCACTGCACTCCAGCCTGGTGACAGAGTGAGACCCTGTCTCAAAATAAAATATGGCACATTTTAATAGCTGGCAACTGAATATGAATCAATGAGATGAAGATTAAGGCAATTAAGCTTTGATTTTATTTTTAATCTTTACGGCCTTGGCAACATTTTCTAAATTAGTTCACATACTAAATTAGTTTCTATCCCAGATTTCATCTACAAAGGGCAGTAAAGAGAAAAAGGAAGAGAATGAAGTATTTCAAGGACTCTAGGTTTTACTATGTCTAATAGAACATGGATGAAGGATTACAGCCTTCAACTTACTGAAAAGTCCCACTGGGTGTTGTAAAGTGGGCCAGATCTTAAAATAGAAAAGTTGGATTTGTAGGCCAGTTTGACCTATCTCTCTAATCTGCTGTAAAGCATTTTCTTTCAGTGTCTTTGCTTCTAAATCAGTAAAGTAAGGCTGTCCTATCCTACAGGGCTTTGATGAGGATTTAGACCCTCTGGGAAGGTGTTTTATAAGCTACGAAATGCTAGATGGATCTCCAACTATTCCGTAAGACTCCTTCTGATTGCGTCTGCTTATTGAATAATAGTACAAGAAAGACTCTTGGTGTTAGGGTGGGAGAGAGAAAATTATAACTTATTGAGATCTTATTCTTCATAGAGAGGTCCATCCGTGACACATCGATTTCACATACCCTGTGCAGGATACAGTTTTATATTTTCAGGTGAGTCAAGTACATTTTAGAAATGTTACACAGCCACAAGGCAGAAGTGAAAGCCAAAATTGGGTCTAATTTAATTACAAAGTGTTTCTGCCCTGATCATTTTGAAGATGAGGTAATTAGGTCCAGAGAGGGGAAGTGACCCAAAAGTAACAAAATAAGGAATTATCCTGGGGTGTAAAGACAGTCTGTAGCCAGAGGCAGACCATCATATTTCCGTGCAAATGGGTAGGACAGAGTGGTGGTTAGTTTGTAGAGGAAGGACGGAAGACCACATCGTTGGCATCTAACAACCAAAATGATTAAGAAAAACTATTTCAGCCGGGCGCAGTAGCTCACACCTGTAATCCCAGCACTTGGGGAGGCCAAGGTGGGTGAATCAGAAGGTCAAGAGATCAAGACTATCCTGGCCAATGTGGTGAAACCCCATCTCTACTAAAATATAAAAATTAGCTGGCATGGTGGTGTGCACCTGTAATCCCAGCTACTCAGGAGGCTGAGGCAGGAGAATCGCTTGAACCTGAGAGGTGGAGGTTGCAGTGAGCTGAGATCACACCACTGCACTCCAGCCTGGCATCAGAGTGAGACTATCTCACAAAAGAAAATTTAAAAAATACATATATTTCAGATGGATAAAATAAGCAAAAGGGTGGTCCTTACTTTTGTATTAACCTGAATATTATGATTGCTGTAAACAGGGTCGTATTCTACTTCTATGTCCTGCACATCTGCAGAATAGAGAAGGAAGACTTACTTTCCAGAGAAAACTTATTTCAAGTCTTCTTGAGCAGCAGTCTTAAGTCTCGACCCATAGCATCCAATCTTTTGTGTATCAGAGGGTTTGCCTCTCTTGCCCTGCGGTTAACTCAGATTGACACTTTCTATGCCTCAGAGCCTTTATTTTTGTCTCATCAGGGCACAGGTGCTGGTAGATGTGGCAGTGGGTGCTTGTGGAAGATCCCGATTCTTATTTCTTGAAGAAAGATGTCAAATCAACTGAGTATGAACATAGAGAACTATGAGGAAGACAGAAGTTGAGTAGAACAGGTTAAACCAGGATGTAACGGTATCGTGAGCAATGGTAAGAAAACTCTTAGGATTAGTCATAAATTTAAGCAGGGTTGAACATCCTTCTTCAGTATGTTAGCATGTTCAGATATATGGATACAAGTGTGGAGTACCTAGAACACTGGAAAAAGTTTTGTGGTTTTGTTGAGTGCATAGGACAAAGTGAGAGGGGCAGGCAGAGCATGGAAGACGTTGCCTAGACAAATTTGAGGGGCTGTTTGGAGTAGTGTCAGCTAAATAGATAAACTCTAAGTGGGGTGAAGTATAACGAAAAGGCAACTGTCTTCAGGAACTGAGAAGGGTTTGGGATTTTATTCTACTTAAGAGCCAAGAGGCTAGCCTGTTCCTGTTTCATGGAAGCTAGCAGAAGATATGAGACTCCTGACTCAGAAACAAAGAATTTCATCCATGACAAAAGCATGAGTCAGTATGTCTTGTTGCTTTTAATCAGTTCCTCATACTTCCCAAGTCTCTCAAGTTTGGGTGCCATAAGGGATCCGTGATGGATGACTGTACCTGCTATAGACTGGATTAAGAGAAGCACAGTGAACTTAGGGAATTTGCCAATTTTCAGTAAGAACAAGCCTGCTTTTTATCTGGGGTAGAAAGTTACCTTATCCCTCAAGTTGGCTCAGTGCAAACACAACCTGGCAAAAGTCCTTGGCAAGAAAACTAAAAAAAAAAAAAAAAAAAAAAATTAAAAGTCAGGGTTGAACATTTTTTGCATACCCATAAAGGTACAGGGGTGCTTAGGGCCCATGATAAACAGCCTCTTGCTACAGTATATCAGTGAGTTATCAATGGAATGTACAGATTAAACTGGTTGGAAAGAGTAAGTCGGGAAGATATGAGGTGGTGGTTGAAGAGGCCAATACCAATTAAAAGTGAAACTACTGGCCGGGCGCGGTGGCTCAAGCCTGTAAACCCAGCACTTTGGGAGGCCGGAGGGTGGGCGGTCACTAGGTCAGGAGATCGAGGGACCATCCTGGCATAACACGGTTGATGAAAACCCCGTCTCTACTTAAAAAAAAAAATACAAAAAACTAGCCAGGCGAGTGGCGGGCCTGTAAGTCCCAAGCTACTCGGGAGGCTGAGGCAGGAGAATGGCGTAAAACCCGGGAGGGGGATGCTTGCAGTGAGCTGAGATCCGGCCACTGCACTCCAGCCTGGTGACAGAGGCGAGACTCCTTCTCAAAAAAAAAAAAAAAAAAAAATGAAACTGCTAGGCTAGGCGCAGTGGCTCATGCCTGTAAACCCAGCACTTTGGGAGGCTGAGGCAGGCAGATCACAAGGTCAGATCGAGACCATTTTGGCCAACACAGTGAAACCTTGTCTCTACTAAAATACAAAAATTAGCCAGGTGTGGTGGTAGGTGCCTGTAGTACCAGCTACTTGAGAGGCTGAGGCAAGAGAACGGCTTGAACCTGGTAGGTGGAGGTTGCAGTGAGCCGAGATCGCGCCGCTGCACTCGAGCCTGGGTGACAGAGGAAGACTCTGTCTTAAAAAAAAAAAAAAAAAAAAAAAAGGAAACTACAAAATAATTAGTCATGAGTAATAATTTCTGGGATTTGAGTATGAAAGAGGCTTATATACGGCAGAAGATACTATCAGTGAAGATGCAGTCATGCAGGGATGTCTAATCTTTTGGTTTCCCTGGGCCACATTGGAAGAATTTGGGCCATACACTAATGATGGCTGATGAGCTAAAAAAGGAAAAAAGTCCATGCATACAAAAGTTTATAAATTTATGTTGGGACCTCATTAAAAGTGGCTCCAGGCCATGGGTTGGACAAGCATGGAGGTTAAAATTAGGTGTAAGGAATACAGGTTGAACATCCCAAATCTAAAATGTTCTTTTTGAACACTGAATGGATGCTCAAAGGAAATGTTCACTGGAGCATTTCAGAATTCAGAATTTTAGATTTGGTGTGTCCAGCCAGTAAGTACAATGCAAATATTCCAAAATCTGAAAAAAAAAAAAAAAAAAAAAAAAAGTAAAGTCCATGCATTTCAGATAAGGGATACTCAACCTGTACCACTGGATGGCGGGGGAGCCAGGAGCTAAAGTCTTTTAACTGAAGTCTCGTTGGCAGTCTGGAAGTGGCTTTGAAGAACAAGGTCTAAATCTAAAGACATGAGGCTAGAGGCTGAGCGGGAGACAGAGGGGTGGGGAGAATGGTCACAGAGCAGCAGGGGATTAAGAGACCACCCACCCAATTAACCACTAGGCTCCCTAGACAAGACAACCACGCCCAAAAGTGCTGTAAGAGGAGCAATATCCTCCGACGAGACGTAGGTTTCAGAGAGAAGATAAAAGGAATGTTTTCAGCCTATTCTCTAAATTCAGGTTTGTTGGTTTCCACAGAGCACAGTGAGGTTTCAGGTGAAGAAGGGTGGGAGATGGAATAAACTCAGAAAAGGACGTCGTAATGAGGAGTCGGAGCTAGGAATCAATGCGGGCTGGGCACAGTGGCTCACGCCTGTAATCCCAGCACTTCAGGAGGCTGAGTCAGGTGGGTCACTTGAGGCCAGGAGTTCAAGACCAGCCTGGGAAACATGGTGAAACCCCGTCTTTACTAAAAATACAAAGATTAGCCAGGTATGGTGGCAGATACCTGTAATCCCAGCTACTTGGGAGGCTGAGGCAGGAGAATCACTTGAACTCGGGAGGTGGAGGCTGCAGTGAGCTGAGATGGTACCACTGTACCACTCCAGCTGGGGTGACAGAGTGAGACCCTGTCTCAGAAAAATAAATGCAGAGTCTAATACTTCTTGGGGGAATCAATATAAGTGAAAATAAAAGCATATTAGGAGTTCTAGATGTCTATGTGGCTTAATCCCAGTATAATAATTATGGAATTATAAACATATCAATCCCACTTCTCAATCCATGAGAAATAAGGCTTTGGGCTTTCCTGAGGTATTTTTATATCCTTTGCTTTATTGAATTCTCTCAACACCTCCAAGAATTAAAAACATACCAAGGAGGACATAGTCATCTTATGACCTTGGGACCAGACACAGTATTAGACTAGGATTCCAGACCTGGGTGTGTAATGAGCTGCCTCCCACAACTGTGACAAAGCCTTCTGCAGGGAACAGCTCAATTGTCCCCACAAATGGTGACATCAGAGTGACACACAGGCCAGGATGTCCTGGTGGCGTTCCCCCAAGATCTATGGTCAAGTCATGTGACATTCAATCCACGGAATCACCACCACCACTTGTCTTCAAGGTCATTAAAATCCCAAGCACACTTGAGTTTCAGACAGAGCCCCTCCTGTGAGGTCTGTATCTCCTCTCTCACGACGCTGTGCAAGTCTTTTGGAATCCTGCAGAAAAAAAGAAGTACTGAAGTTTAGAAGCAGTGAAGCAATTTAGAAGTAATGATTTTTTTTTTTTTTTTAAAGGTTGAGGGGAAAATGTGCAGGTTTGTTACCTGGGTCTATTGTTTGGTGTATGAACGATCCCATCACCCAAGTGAACATAGCACCTGACACATAGTTAAACTTACTTCCCTCCCACCCTCCTCCCTCTAGTGGTCCCCAGTGTCTACTGTTAACACCTTTTTTTTTTTTTTTTTGAGATGGAGTCTCACTCTGTCACCCAGGCTGGAGTACAATGGCATGATCTTGGCTCACTGCACCCTCCACCTCCCAGATTCAAGCAATTCTCCTGCCTGTCTCCAGAGTAGCTGGGATCATAGGTGCCTGCCAGCACGCTCGGCTAATTTTTGTATTTTCAGTAAAGACTGGGTTTCACCATCATGTTGGCCAGGCTGGTCTTGAACTCCTGAACTCAGGTGATCCACCTGCCTTGGCCTCCCGAAGTGCTGGGATTACAGGTGTGAGCCACTGTGCCGGGCTACTGTCACCATCTTTAAATCCACATGTACTGACTGTTTAGCTCAAACTTGTGAGAATATGTGGTATGTGGTTTTCTATTCCTGCATTAATTCACTTGGGCTAATGGTCCCTGGCTGCATCCATGTTGCCGCAAAGGACGTGGTTTCATTCCTTTTTAGGGCTGTGTAGTAGTCCATGGTGTATATGGACTACATGCTTTGTGTTCCTCACAGCACTATTCACAGTAGTATTGACATGGAACCAACCTAGGTGCTCACCAACAGTGGACTGGCTGGAAGCAGTGAAGTACAGGCAGGGTGCAGTGTAAAGGGGCTAACTGACATAAAGCAACAAAGGTTTAGGCAAAAGTAATTGCCATTTTTGCCATTAACAGTAATGGCAGCCAGACACGGTGGCTCACGCCTGTAATCCCAGCACTTTGGGAGGCCGAGGCGGGTGGATCACCTGAGGTCGGGAGTTCTAGACCAGCCTGACCAACATGGAGAAACCCCGTCTCTACTAAAAATACAAAATTAGCCGGGCATGGAGAAGCACGCCAGTAATCCCAGCTACTCGGGAGGCTGAGGCAAGAGAATCGCTTGAACCCGGGGGGCAGAGGTTGCAGTGAGCAGAGATCGCGCCATTGCACTCCAGCGTGGGCAGCAAGAGTGAAACTCTATCTCTCAGAAAAAAAAAAAAAAAGTAATGGCAAAAACCATTACTTTAAAACCACTGCATTCAAAGTAACAGCAAACACCACAATAACTTTGGTACCACCCTACAGAAAGACTAACAAATGAAGGTAACTTTTGTTTACCCTTTGATTGGGACCTCCCACCACGCGAGCCTAACCCACAGATGTCAGGGAGAAGATCTGATGGCACAGGAACTCCTTTCCATAGAGAAAAGGCACAACCACAAAGGCAAGGGATGAGAAAACCATGGTGCAGATGACACAAGGGACCTCGTGGGCAGGCCAGGGTACCTCAGGCCATTGTCACTGCATATGAATAAATCCACACACTTCTCAATCTGCATCTAGCAATTTTTGAAAAACAAAATCTGAGCGTTCTTCAAGAGGAGGTGAGGGTCTGGGCACCCAGTCATGAGTCCCTTCTGTACACATGCATGATAGACAGCAGAGAAGCTTCATCTTTAATGATCACTGTCCCAGAACCCTTTTTAAAATGCACCACTGAAGTGTGAAGTTGGTAACATCAAATCTTCAATCTAAAAGGTGCAGCTTGTGACTCACTTCCAAAGAAGGCAAGGTTCCTTGGCATCTGAGATGACTTCTGCTGAAATGTACCTAATAACTGTTAACTGCTTACCTTTCTCCATGCCCCCCGCCCCCAACTTTTTTGTTTTGAGACAGGGTCTTGCTCTGTTACCCAGGCTGGAGTGCATGATCATAGCTCACTGCAGTCTTGAACTCCTGGGTTCAGGCAATCCTCCCACCTCAGCCTCCCAAGTTGCTGGGGCCACAGGTGTGTGCCACCATGCCAAGCTAATATTTTTTAAATTTTTGTAGAGATAGGATCTCCCTATGTTGCCCACACTGGTCTTGAACTCCTGGCCTCAAGTGATCCTCCTGCCTTGCCTCTCAAAGTGCTGGGATTACAGGCACGAGCAACCACAGCCAGCCTGCTTACTTTTCTGATTTCCTTAGAATACTGGATGGGGTAGAGAGTATTCTAATTAAATGTTGTTCTTTCAGTGCCTCAAAGGGGCAACATAAAGCTTGGTGCCACCTCAGGGCCTTTGCACATGCTACTGAAACATCCGTAGTACATTCCACCCTTCATCTCTAGCCACCTCTCATGTTCCCTTTCTGATGTAGGGACTCCCTCCTTCCAGCTTCCTTGGGACTCAGGATCAATGGCACCACCTCAGGCAAGCAGCTTGCTATTCTGGTCACCCTCCTGTCTCATCTCAACCTACAGTTTCTTTCGCAGCATTCATGACAACAGAGATTGCTTTTATGTCTCAGACCCGTTATCTCCTGGAGGAGAACTCAAGACTTGTGAGGACAAGGCTCACGTTCATTTGTCTGTCTACCATGGCCATGGTGCTTGGCCTAGAGTCGGTATTGAAAAAGAAGCTATGAGTTAATGGCTGTGGAGTGAAATGTAGAGTAAGTACAAGAAAGATAAAAATGAGCAGGCTCTCAAAATACCCAAAACTCTCCAGGACTGCACCATCCAGTACGATAATCATTAGCCCCATGTGGCTGTTAAGATTTAATTATTAGGTTGATGCAAAAGTAATTGCCCTTTTTGCCGTTAAAAGTGATGGCAAAACCATTAGTTTAAAACCACTGCATTAAAAGTAATAGCAAACACCACAATTACATTGCACCAACTTAATAAAACTAAACATTTAAATTTATGTTAAAGAAAACAGGCCACTAGCCAGGAGCCATGGCTCACACCTATAATCCCAGCACTTTGGGAGGCTAAGGCAGGTGGATCACCTAAGGTCAGGAGTTCTAGACCAGCCTGGCCAACATGGTGAAACCCTGTCTCTACTAAAAATACAAGAACAACAATAAATTGGCCAGGTGTGATGGCATGCACCTGTAGTCCCAGCTACTGGGGAGGCTGAGGCAGGAGAATTGCTTGAACCAGGAGGAGGAGGTTGTAGTGAGCTGAGATCATATCACTGCACTCCAGCCTGGGTGACAGAATGAGACTTCATCTCAAAAAAAAAAACAAAAAACAAAAAACACAACAGTCTGGGCACAGGGACTCACATCTGTAATCCCAGCACTTTGGGAGACCAAGGCAGGTGGATCACCTGAGGTCAGGAGTTCAAGATAGCCTGGCCAACAAGGCAAAACCCTGTCTCTACAAAAATAAAAAAAATTAGTTGATCATGGGGGCGGGCACATGTAACCCCAGTTACTTGGGAGGATGAGGCAGGAAAATTGCTTAAATCCAGGAGGTAGAGGTTATAGTGAGTCAAGATGACACCACTGCACTCTAGCCTGGGTGACACAGTGAGACACTATCTCACAAAAGGAGAAAGAAAAAAAGAAAACTACTAATTCAGTTCCCAGTCACACTAACCATGTTTCAAGTTCCCAATGATGAGATGCTGCTAGTGGCTACGTGGCAGGTGCACAGCACGGATAGATCACTCCCACTCTTACTGGAAGTTCCATTGGCCAGCACTGCCCGAGGAAGCTGACTGCAATGGAAACCTGACGCGTGCTCTAGAAGCCTAGTCAATCTAGTCTTGTCCCTGTAGGTTCTTGCCCGTGGAAAAGTCAGTGGGGATTACCCGAGTTTCTGCAGCCTGCATGTCGACTTTCTCAAAGCCTTACATAGCATCTTGACACCATCAGGATCCAATTCATTGCCTAGAAGGTTCAGATTGACCAGGCTTTTACTGCTGCTGAGAACCGAGGAGAGATGCTGGCAGCAAGCAGTTGTCACATTGCATTTTGCCAACCTAGGGCGGGCAGGAAGAAAGCATAACAGATAATCCTCTGAGACTGGGAAGTTAGAAAAGAGATATCACATCTACAGGAAAACTATTACTAAAAGAGACTGCTTAAGAGTGGAGCACTTGCCCCGGCGTGGTGGCTCATGCCTGTAATCCCAGCACTTTGGGAGGCTTAGGTGGGCGGATCATGAGGTCAAGAGATCAAGACCATCCTGGCCAACGTGGTGAAATCCCCTCTCTATTAAAAATACAAAAATTAGCCAGGCGTGTTGGCACGTATCTGTAGTTGCAGCTACTCAGGAGGCTGAGGTAGGAGAATTGCTTGAACCCAGGAGGTAGAGGTTGCAGTGAGCTGAGGTCACACCACTGCACTCCAGCCTGGTGACAGCAAGATTCTGTCTTTTGAAAAAAAAAGGGCTGGGTGGGTGCAGTGACTCACACCTGTAATCCCAGCATTTTGGGAGGCCGAGGTGGGTGGATCACAAGGGTCAGGAGTTCAACACCAGCCTGGACAAGATGGTAAAACCCTGTCTCTACTACAAAAAAATACAAAAATTAGCTGGGTGTAGTAGTGTGCGCCTGTAATCCAATCCTAGCTGCTCGGGAGGCTGAGGCAGAGAATTGCTTGAGCCCGGGAGACGGAAGTTGCAGTGAGCCGAGATTGCCCCACTGCACTCCAGCCTGGGCAACAGAGTGAGACTCCATCTCACAAAAAAAAAAAAAAAGAGTGGAGTACTTATTCCATGCTGGTCACCTTTTAAATACTGACACGTAACTCATCTAACCCATCCATCAATCCTATCAAAGGCAGATACTATTTTAAACTGTATTTGATTGAGGAGGAAACAAAAATTTAACCCGCCAGAATGTGAAACAAACCATTTTAGTATACAATGGGTATGAGTTTATTAGATCTCTGAAAACTGAAATAGCACTCTTATTCCTGATTTCCACTTTTTTTCCATCTGATTTCTGAATTCAACAATACAAAATTTGAACATTTGGGTTGGCTAGCTACTAGAAACACAAAGACAAAAGTGAGAAAGTACATTAGATCAGTTTAACACATCAGCAATCTCCACCTGAGTTTCATAAATAACTATGACACGCTGGCCAGGCACAGTGACTCATGTCAGTAATTTCAACACTTTGGGAGACTGAGGCAGGCAGACCACTTGAGCTCAGGAGTTTGAGACCAGCCTGGGCAACATGGTGGAACCTCATCTCTATAATAAATAGAAAAAAATAGGCGAGTGTGGTAACCTGCACCTGTTGTCCCAGCTCCTCAGGAGGCTGAGGTGAAAAGATTGCTTGAGCCCAGGAGGCAGAGGTTGCACTGAGCTGAGATCACACCACTGCACTCCAGCCTGGGTGAGAGTGAGAGACCCCATCTTTAAAAAAACAAACAAACAATAAAGCCCTTCTTTTAGAAAGAAAAAGGTCAGAGTGAGTCTCTCTCTTAAGGAAATAGTTCAGTAAGTTGCTTCATTAACTGATTTTTTTTTTTTTTGAAGACGAACTTGGTTCAGAATGCATTTATGCCAAACAATTTGGCACTGCAGATACCATTAACCTAATCATGTCTCTTTCAGGCCTATGAGAGAACAACTCTAGTTTATGTTTAAACCAATGATTATTTGTGGTGTCTATAGAGTAGATTTAACCATCTCTGAATAGAGGTTTGAGGTGGCTGGTAAACCCCAACAACGCTGGAGGCGGCTTACAGTTTGAGTCGGTTCATTTGATACTAACAAATCCTAACACACCTTTTCAGAAAACATCACTGAGCTATTGTGTTAACGAGCCCTGGAACCACTCCCTACACGAGAAATGGCTGTCGTTTAAGCCACATTTAGCAAAAACTCCTACGTTTCAGAGCAACTCATCTGAGTCTGCTGAGTCTACACTGCATGACGGTTAACAACCGTGAAGTGGAGATGCACAGTGTGGAGAGAGCAGGCTGCACCCACCCGCCAGTACCTGGCACCCACCGTGGACAGATTGGGAGGAATAATACTTGCAGTGTACCGAGGATAGTGGTAACAAGAGTAAAACGCTTCTCTAAACGCGAAAAACTTCAAGCTTACCATCTAGCAGGAGAGATTTCTTTTTTGTTTGTTTGTTTGTTTATTTTTTGAGATGGATTTTCACTCTTGTCTCCCAGGCTGGAGTGCAGTGGCACGATCTTGGCTCCCCGCAACCTCCACCTCCTGGGTTCAAGCAATTCTCCTGCCTCAGCCTCCTGAGTAGCTGGGATTACAGGTGCCCACACCTCTACACCTGGCTAATTTTTGTGTTTTTTAGTAGAGACAGGGTTTCACCACGTTGGCCAGGGTGGTCTTGAACGCCTGACCTCAGGTGATCCACCCACCTCAACCTCATCGTATGCTAGGATTACAGGCATGAGCCGCTGCTCCCGGCTAATTTGAGTATTTTTACTAGAGATGGGGTTTCTCCATGTTGGCCAGGCTGCTCTCAAACTCCTGACCTCAGGTGATCTGCCCACCTTGGCCTCCCAAAGTGCTGGGATTACAGGCATGAGCCGCTGCTCCCAGCTAATTTGAGTATTTTTAGTAGAGATGGGGTTTCTCCATGTTGGCCAGGCTGCTCTCAAACTCCTGACCTCAGGTGATCTGCCCACCTTAGCCTCCCAAAGTGCTGGGATTACAGGCGTGAGCCATCACACCCAGCCGAGACTTATTAGAGGAGGGCTTGTCCTTACTTTGTCTCACTTTCTAACCACTGATGGGATCCTGTCATTTTATCTCCATACCCGCAAACGTAGGGAAGGGAGACTCTGCGAGGAGAACAGCATCAACTCACCCAAGTGTGTGCAACGCACGATGTGAAGGTTTCAGAGCCTCACACAGTAGCTTCACTCCATCATCCTGAAGATCATTTTGTCCCAAATCCAAGATTTTCACGTTATGATTATGCCTGAGGGCATTAGCCAGCTCTTGACAGCCCTCTCTTGTGAAAGAACAACCTGACAAACTGCAAAATAAAAACGTACAAAAGGGGGGAAAGTATGGTGTCCTGAAGCTGTGCTGTGTTTACGCCTGCCCATCTCACGTCCAGGAAAAGGAGACACCGAAGCCAGACTGTTTACACCTGATCATCTCACGTCCAAGGAAAGGAGACACCCTGAAGCCAGACTGTTTACACCTGCCCGTCTCACGTCCAAGGAAAGGAGACACCCTGAAGCCAGACTGTTTACACCCGCCCGTCTCACGTCCAAGGCAAGGAGACACCCTGAAGCCAGACTGTTTACACCTGCCCGTCTCACGTCCAAGGAAAGGAGACACCCTGAAGCCAGACTGTTTACACCTGCCCGTCTCACGTCCAAGGAAAGGAGACACCCTGAAGCCAGACTGTTTACACCCTCCCATCTCACATCCAAGGAAAGGAGACACCCTGAAGCCAGACTGTTTACACCTGCCTGTCTCACGTCTAAGGAAAGGAGACATCCTGAAGCCAGACTGTTTACACCTGCCCGTCTCACGTCCAAGGAAAGGAGACACCCTGAAGCCAGACTGTTTACACCTGCCTGTCTCACGTCTAAGGAAAGGAGACATCCTGAAGCCAGACTTCTGTCCCAAGCCTGAAATGAGGAGGAAGCGAGTCAGGAGGGCTGAGACACCTGCAGGTGCTCTGTTTGCCTGAGATAGAAAGAAAGCAGAGGGTACAGCAGTCCAGCCCTGTCCCTCCCACGCCCCCCGCAGGTGCATGAGTGTGAAGCGCCTCTGTGGTGGTTACCCCCCAGCACCCAGAGTTGGCTTGGTTATCACAGTGTACCATTCTCAGCCCTCGAGCTCAACAGTTGAGCTGAAGATACCAGGAATCTCCTATAATGGCAGGTCTGAATTTCCCAGAATAAATTACTATACCATAATAAGTTCAAGATAGTTAATCCAGGTGACTATTTGGAGAAAATATGGGATGAGGTGGGGAGGGATGAGGAGAGGAGGGACAAGGAAGAGACAGGAGGAGAGAGAGAACATTGGAAGGCTGATACCCTTATGCAGAGAAGGCACATGGCAATCCAAAATCCTTAAACCCCCTCTTCCCTGCAAAAAAAGGTTTGGCCGGGTGTGGTGGCTCATGCCTGTAATCCCACCACTTTGGGAGGCCGAGGCAGGTGGATCACGAGGTCAGGAGATTGAGACCAGCCTGCCCAACATGGTGAAACCCTGTCTGTACAAAAAATACAAAAATTATCCAGGCATGGTGGCAGGCGCCTGTAATCCCAGCTACTCGGGAGGCTGAGGCAGGAGAATCGCTTAAATCCGGGAGGCGGAGGTTGCACTAAGCCGAGATTGTGCCACTGCACTCCAGCCTGGGCAGCAGAGCAAGAGTCCGTCTCAAAACAATAAATAAATAAATAAATAAATAAATAAAAATAAAAACAGTTTTGACTATGTGAACAATGTCCATGTGGCTAAATCCTCAAAGGCCAAGTGTAAGAGAACTGCCAGCCTGATAAATGCTACATGCAAATCAAACCAAAGACAGTCAGCTCTCCCTAGAGTTTAGACATGGTGGTCAAAGGGTACAAAAATCTCAGCAGGAATATGATTTTTTTTTTTGAGATCTATTGCATGTCATGGTGAATGTACTTAATAGAACATGGTACCTTTCAAAATTGCAAACATAATTTCAAATATTGTCACCACATAAAAGTATTTGAGGCGATGGACACGTTAACTAACTTAATTATTCCACTTTGTATTCATAATTGTAACACTTTGCACACCCAAAACATATACAGATGGTAAATTTGCAATAAAAGATTAAGCTTCTAAAACAAAGAATTCCCTACAAGTGAGTAGGGAAAAAAGCAATGCAACTGGTTAAAAAAAAAAAAAAAAAAAAAAAAAAAAATTTTTTTAAAATTTTTTTTAAATTTTAAAAAAAAAAAAAATCCCACAAAGTGGGTAGGGAAAAAAAAAAGCAAACTGGTTAAAAAAAAAAAAAAAAAAAAAAAAAAGTTTTTATCAATGGTTGTCAGCATTTGAAAACATACTCAACTTCATTCTTATGTTATAAATGCAGATGCAAATATAAAACTACTTTGTGTTTACAAAGGAAGAGATATCACCCACAGGATGGATGGGCCTCCAAATCATCTTAGAGGGAGAAATTAGTTCAACCATTGTGGAAGACAGTGTGGTCATTCTTCACTCTAGAACCAGAAATCCCATTTGACCCAGCAATCCCATTACTGAGTGTTGGTGAAGCTTTAATCAAAGGAGATAGGTCATAAATCAGTAATTGTTGAAGTTTGAGCATGGATTGGAGTATATGCTCTTCTCTCTACTCTTGGTTTCAAATTCCCCTGGAAGAATAAAAAATCCATTGACCGGCCAGGTGCGGTGGCTCACGTCTTGGTACACGCTAGATCACACATCACCAGCACCCAGTAAAACCCTGGGCAGAGGGTCTCCAATGGGCTGCCCTGGTAGACTGCACTTGGCATGATTGCCACAGCTGGTGGCCGGAGGAATTGTGTGTCTTGTGTGATGTTGGAAATAAAGCTTGGAATCTTAAGGAAAATGAGCACTCAGACAAAGGAGTTCTCAGCCAAGCCAATTTACTTCTGCCCAGAGGGATCCTTCTCTTTGGCCAGTCACCCGGAGAGCACCCAGAACAAAGGAAAATGAAAGTTTTATCCGTGATGCAAATCCTGACCCCGTGCCCTTTCCCCATTGGCTGGGGTCAAACTGCACAATCTAAACTAGACCTGATTGGCTAAACATGTGAATGTTCTCTTAGATAATGTGGGCCCGTGAGGGAGAAAGGGGAGAAGGCAAAGAAGTCTTCTGCGATGAGCTAGAGAGCGAGTTTTCTTCCCAAATAAGGAAAGGAATGTGAGCGAATACTGAGAAGCCGCTGGTGCCTGAACATGTAAAGGCAGAAAGAAAAGAAGAAAAGGGAAGGGGAGGGGTACTGTGGATTAAAGAATAAAGGATTGATCAGGCTATTTGAAGAGAAACGTGTCACATCCCACATGTAACTACATGGGGAAGAGGACTCTTGGGAGCTTATGTCTGGTTTCCTCTGGACTCTGTCCCAAGTCCCTTTCTCTTTGCTACCCTGATGAAGTGTAGCCGTGAATACAACTCCGGACTGAATCCCGAGTCCTCCCATTGAAACATCAAACCTGGGGCTGGTCTCGAGGTCCCCGGACACATACACATTCACAGTCATCCCACTTTCCCCATCCCACACCCCAACAAAACCAGAAGCTCCTCCATGGCAAAGAGTTCGTCCACACCTCACTCAAACCCCATCAGGAACTCAGGCATGGGTGAGTCAATTCCCATCGCTCTCCTCCAGCCACTCACTGAGAGGGAGCCAAGAAAACTTACTTCAGGCTCTGCAGGTTACAATCCGGGTGACCCAAGGCCTCACACAGGAACTTGACTCCCTCATCTCCCAGGCGGTTCTTGCTCAGATTTAGGTGTGCCAGGCTCCTGTTCTGCAGGAGAGCATCTGACAAGTACCTGCAACTGGGTGCTCCCAGCTGGCAAAACCAGAGCCTGCAGGGTGAGAGCCACAGAGCCGGATGCTCAGGGAAGCAGCCCAGATGGAGGCTCCCGGGGCACAGCCTCAGGCCGCCTCCGAGTCCACACATGCAGCAGCTCCCTGGACCACGTGACCTTTCTTTTCCGCTGGACGCCAACCCAGTCTATGCTAGTACCTTGCGCATCATAACCCTCCCTCGGTCCAGGTTTCTACAGTGGGCACATCAAGTGTGTGCTTCTCATTAGTGATTGGTTTAGGAAAAAAGAGAGAAAAAACTTTCAAGGCTCCAAGGTTCTGGAGCCAGTTGGGCACGGGTCCAAATGGGCTTGTCTGTCAGCAGCTAGGAGACCCTCAACAAGCTCCTGCACTCTTTTCAGCCTTCATTGCCTTCCAAAGTGCAGTAGGATGGTCTAGCAGAGAGCTGCCAGTGAGCCCATGAGCAGTGCATGTGCTTGGGATGGCACTTGGCAAACAGGCAGTGTGCAGGTTATAGAAGATTATTATGTCACTAATAGAGATGGCATATGTTAGATATGTATGTATTGCATAATATGTTTGTGTTAACATGTAAGTTTTAAAATATATGTAGTTATATACTATCATACATTAATATATTAAATATTAACTATATATTACATATATAATACACATATTATATAATATATATCACTAAAATATATAATGAAATATGTTACAATTATACATGTATATACATATATTACAATAAATTATAAATTATAATTTAATTTGTTATAATATATATTATAATTAGNAAAAAAAAAAAAAAGTTTTTATCAATGGTTGTCAGCATTTGAAAACATACTCAACTTCATTCTTATGTTATAAATGCAGATGCAAATATAAAACTACTTTGTGTTTACAAAGGAAGAGATATCACCCACAGGATGGATGGGCCTCCAAATCATCTTAGAGGGAGAAATTAGTTCAACCATTGTGGAAGACAGTGTGGTCATTCTTCACTCTAGAACCAGAAATCCCATTTGACCCAGCAATCCCATTACTGAGTGTTGGTGAAGCTTTAATCAAAGGAGATAGGTCATAAATCAGTAATTGTTGAAGTTTGAGCATGGATTGGAGTATATGCTCTTCTCTCTACTCTTGGTTTCAAATTCCCCTGGAAGAATAAAAAATCCATTGACCGGCCAGGTGCGGTGGCTCACGTCTTGGTACACGCTAGATCACACATCACCAGCACCCAGTAAAAACCCTGGGCAGAGGGTCTCCAATGGGCTGCCCTGGTAGACTGCACTTGGCATGATTGCCACAGCTGGTGGCCGGAGGAATTGTGTGTCTTGTGTGATGTTGGAAATAAAGCTTGGAATCTTAAGGAAAATGAGCACTCAGACAAAGGAGTTCTCAGCCAAGCCAATTTACTTCTGCCCAGAGGGATCCTTCTCTTTGGCCAGTCACCCGGAGAGCACCCAGAACAAAGGAAAATGAAAGTTTTTATCCGTGATGCAAATCCTGACCCCGTGCCCTTTCCCCATTGGCTGGGGTCAAACTGCACAATCTAAACTAGACCTGATTGGCTAAACATGTGAATGTTCTCTTAGATAATGTGGGCCCGTGAGGGAGAAAGGGGAGAAGGCAAAGAAGTCTTCTGCGATGAGCTAGAGAGCGAGTTTTCTTCCCAAATAAGGAAAGGAATGTGAGCGAATACTGAGAAGCCGCTGGTGCCTGAACATGTAAAGGCAGAAAGAAAAAGAAGAAAAGGGAAGGGGAGGGGTACTGTGGATTAAAGAATAAAGGATTGATCAGGCTATTTGAAGAGAAACGTGTCACATCCCACATGTAACTACATGGGGAAGAGGACTCTTGGGAGCTTATGTCTGGTTTCCTCTGGACTCTGTCCCAAGTCCCTTTCTCTTTGCTACCCTGATGAAGTGTAGCCGTGAATACAACTCCGGACTGAATCCCGAGTCCTCCCATTGAAACATCAAACCTGGGGGCTGGTCTCGAGGTCCCCCGGACACATACACATTCACAGTCATCCCACTTTCCCCATCCCACACCCCCAACAAAACCAGAAGCTCCTCCATGGCAAAGAGTTCGTCCACACCTCACTCAAACCCCATCAGGAACTCAGGCATGGGTGAGTCAATTCCCATCGCTCTCCTCCAGCCACTCACTGAGAGGGAGCCAAGAAAACTTACTTCAGGCTCTGCAGGTTACAATCCGGGTGACCCAAGGCCTCACACAGGAACTTGACTCCCTCATCTCCCAGGCGGTTCTTGCTCAGATTTAGGTGTGCCAGGCTCCTGTTCTGCAGGAGAGCATCTGACAAGTACCTGCAACTGGGTGCTCCCAGCTGGCAAAACCAGAGCCTGCAGGGTGAGAGCCACAGAGCCGGATGCTCAGGGAAGCAGCCCAGATGGAGGCTCCCGGGGCACAGCCTCAGGCCGCCTCCGAGTCCACACATGCAGCAGCTCCCTGGACCACGTGACCTTTCTTTTCCGCTGGACGCCAACCCAGTCTATGCTAGTACCTTGCGCATCATAACCCTCCCTCGGTCCAGGTTTCTACAGTGGGCACATCAAGTGTGTGCTTCTCATTAGTGATTGGTTTAGGAAAAAAGAGAGAAAAAACTTTCAAGGCTCCAAGGTTCTGGAGCCAGTTGGGCACGGGTCCAAATGGGCTTGTCTGTCAGCAGCTAGGAGACCCTCAACAAGCTCCTGCACTCTTTTCAGCCTTCATTGCCTTCCAAAGTGCAGTAGGATGGTCTAGCAGAGAGCTGCCAGTGAGCCCATGAGCAGTGCATGTGCTTGGGATGGCACTTGGCAAACAGGCAGTGTGCAGGTTATAGAAGATTATTATGTCACTAATAGAGATGGCATATGTTAGATATGTATGTATTGCATAATATGTTTGTGTTAACATGTAAGTTTTAAAATATATGTAGTTATATACTATCATACATTAATATATTAAATATTAACTATATATTACATATATAATACACATATTATATAATATATATCACTAAAATATATAATGAAATATGTTACAATTATACATGTATATACATATATTACAATAAATTATAAATTATAATTTAATTTGTTATAATATATATTATAATTAGTTGTAATTATATAATTACAATAATTGGTTAAAATTACAATATGTAATTATGTGTGTATGATGTTATAATGGGTAGAATTAACACAATTATAATTAATTATTATTAGGGTTATAGTTATATTAAGGTTCTACTACTAATTATAATAATAATGGTGTTACAGTTCTACGCATATTATCATACACATAATTACACACATGTATGATTAACTCACATTATACATATGAATCACCTATCGATATTCCTTTTTTTTTTTTTTTTTTTTTAGAGGGAGTCTCGCTCTGCCGCCCAGGCTGGAGTGCAGTGGCCCGATCTCAGCTCACTGCAAGCTCCGCCTCCCGGGTTTACGCCATTCTCCTGCCTCAGCCTCCCGAGTAGCTGGGACTACAGGCGCCCGCCACATCGCCCGGCTAGTTTTTTGTATTTTTTTAGTAGAGACGGGGTTTCACCGTGTTAGCCAGGATGGTCTCGATCTCCTGACCTCGTGATCCACCCGTCTCGGCCTCCCAAAGTGCTGGGATTACAGGCTTGAGCCACCGCACCCGGCCGATATTCCTGTTCTTGCAGACTCAGTGCTCAGTGGGCACTGGCCCTTTGCTCCTTTGCCAGTTCAGAGTCCGTGGTTCTCCAGGATCATGAACTTGGTGACACCTAAAGGCCCTTGGCCTTTCTGTTTTTTATTCTGAGTCTCAGGAAGTTGTCCAGTCTCTGCAAAACCCAGCTTTCCCTCTATTCCACACCTGCACCACAGCAGCACAATGCAGCTAGAGAAGAGGAGATCTAAAGAATCTCACGATGTGTCCACACTGTATGGGGTCTCTCATCCTCACACAGCAATCCTCTGGATTCCCGCAGTCCTGCCTACAACTGCTCACATAACATCTCTGCGTGGTTATTCGATAGGTATCTCAAGCTCCTATATCCCCAACCCAAACTCTTTTCACCCCGACCCAGCTCTGCCCCCAATCTTCCCTGTGTTGGAGAATGATCCCATCCTTTACCTAGCTGCCAACCTCACCCTTTGGGAGGTATTCTTGGTACCCTCCCTCCTAAACTACCTTGAATCTATCAGCAAACCCCATTGGTTCTACCTTCCCATCTATCCTGAAATCCTATAACCTCCCCATGGGCCACTCTCTCCTGGTCGATAGGAGTCCCATCTCTTGCTCATACTGGTATTTTTGTCCCGACTGTAGTCTACCTGTCAACAGCGGCCTGCACGATCTTTCAAAGTAGGTCAGATTAAGGTCATGTCCCACTTCCAATCCAAGGATGACTTTCTATCTCACCCCAGACAAAACAGATTCTTACACAGCCCAGCATGTCCCAGGCACCTCCATCTCCTCCCACTATCACCCTCACTCACTTTACTCCAACCATGCTATCTTCCTCATTGTTCTTCCAACATACTGTGCTCATTCCAACCTCACGCCTTTTTTTGAGACAGAGTCTCACTGTCGTCCAGGCTGGAGTGCAGTGGTGCAATCTCTGCTCACTGCAACCTCCAACTCCTGGGTTCAAGCAATTCTCCTTCCTCAGCCTCCTGAGAAGCAGGGATTACAGGCACATGCCACACACCCGGCTAATTTTTTTGTGTATTTTTAGTAGGGATGGGGTTTCACCATGTTGGTCAGGCTGGTCTTAAACTCCTGACCTCGTGATCTGCCTGCCTCAGCCTCCCAAAGTGCTGGGATTACAGGCACAAGCCACCGTGCCCGGCCCAACCTCAGGCCTTTCACTCTGCTGTTCCTTCTCTGCATACTGCTGCCTCCCCTTGCTTCATCTGAGTCTCTAATTTTAGTATCACCTCTTCAAATGGGTTGGTGAGAGAAGACCCTGCTGGGAAATCAACCCCATCCCTGTCATTCTATTCTCATTCTACTTTGTTTTTCTTTATATCTATTGTTTTGTTTTTATATGTCACTCATGAAACTGTATCTTCCACATGGGCAGGAAGTAAATGTCATATCTACCACCCCAGCCTTGAGGCCTTGTTCTCTCTCTGCTAAGAGCTCACATATGGGTTGACCAAAAAATTCATTATTTCCTGGGGTCCTTGTGGAAATTAATTTTCTTGGCATAAACTCTAGAGATGGAATCAAAAGATCTAGGATGCTACTCAGAATCTGTTTTAGAGCAATTCCTGGCACACAGTAATTACTCAGTGAATGTTACTTTTTAATAATGTAAATAGATAGCAGATGAAGAAACCATTATTCTTGATATCTGTGCCCATAGAGTCATTTCTAGAAACGGAACCAGGGAAAACTTACTCCAGTCTCTCTAAGGCACACTTGGGGTGAGTCAGGGCCGCACACAACAGCTTGATGCCATCATCTTGGAGCTGATTAAATCCCAGGCACAATCGAGTTACGTGTTGGATGCTGGTGAGAAACAAGGCCAGGTCCTGACAGCTGGCCGCCGACAGGTTACATTTCTCCAGGCTGTGGAAGTTGCGGGTACAAGGTGAGCCTCAGCCATGATGCTCAGGTCCCTCTACTTTTCTCTCTCAACCCCTTAACCCCCGAGACCCAAACGTTATGGGAAGATTAAATTGGAGAAAGAACAAAAGCTTAAAGGAGAAAAAGGGCCAGGCGCAGTGGCTCACGCCTGTAATCCCAGCAGTTTGGGAGGCCAAGGCAGGCGGATCACCTGAGGTCAAGAGTTCAAGAGCAGCCTGGCCAACATGGTGAAACCTCATCTCTACTTAAAAAAAAAAAAAAGAGGCTGGGCATGGTGGCGGGCACCTGTAGTCCCAGCTACTCAGAAAGGCTGAGGCAGGAGAACTGCTTGAACCCCAAGAGGTGGAGGGTGCGGTGAGCCAAGATTGCACCACTGCACTCCAGCCTGGGTGACAGAGGAAGGCTCCATCTCAAAAAAAAAAAAAAAAAAAAAGTGAGCCAAGGTAGGATTTTCTCAGCCCTGTTGAGGTGTGGGCTGGATCACACTTAGTTGCAGAATGACAGGACCACCTTGTGCATTACAGGATGTCAGTAATAACCAGCCTTTACCCACTAGGTGTTACCCACTAGTAGCATCCCCCGCACCATCGGGACAACCAAATATGTTGTCCACGCATGGCCAGATATCCCCTGGGGGAAAAAATCAAATCATCCCCAGTTTCAACTAATTTAATAGAATCCAGTTGAAAACCCCTAGATCTGGGGAGGATCAAAGAAGCCTAAGGAGATTATGCAAAGAAAGGCTGCCGGGTGAGATAGCTATGATCAAAGTGAGGGGAAAGCTGGCTGGAACTGAGACCTAAGGTGGTGGGAAGGAAGAAGAGCCCAGGCGCAGTGGCTCACGCCTGGAATCCCAGCACCTTGGGAGGCCAAGGCGGGTGGATCAACTGAGGTTAGGAGTTGGAGACCAGCCTGGCCAACATGGTAAAACCCCATCTGTACTAAAATTACAAAAATTAGCTGGGGATGGTGGTGTGTGCCTGTAATTCCAGTTATTCTGGAGGCTGAGGTGGGAGAACTGCTCGAACCCAGGAGGTGGAGGTTGCAGTGAGCTGAGATTATGCCACTATACTCCAGCCTAGGAGACACAGTGAGACTCCATCTCAAAAAAAAAAAAAAAAAAAAAAAAAAAAAAAAAACAAAAAAAAAAAAAAAAAAAAGGATAGACGACCAATAGACAGGCAGAGAGACAGACAGAAACAGACAGAAAGAGAGACAGAGACAGACAGACAGAAAGAGATATAGAGAGATACAGAAATAGAGACAGAGAGAGAGACAGAGAGAGAGATAGAGATAGAGATACATAGAGAGAGAGAGAAAAGAGAGATAGAGGGATAGAGAGAGAGATAAAAGAGAGAAAAGGATAGAGA
>NW_016810644.1:56304-81656 GCF_001698545.2 Rhinopithecus bieti | reverse complement strand
AAAAAAAAAAAAAAAAAAAAAAAAAAAAGGATAGACGACCAATAGACAGGCAGAGAGACAGACAGAAACAGACAGAAAGAGAGACAGAGACAGACAGACAGAAAGAGATATAGAGAGATACAGAAATAGAGACAGAGAGAGAGACAGAGAGAGAGATAGAGATAGAGATACATAGAGAGAGAGAGAAAAAGAGAGATAGAGGGATAGAGAGAGAGATAAAAAGAGAGAAAAAGGATAGAGATAGAAAGAGATAGAGTGATAGAAAGACAGACAGACATAGATAGATAGATAGATAGATAGATAGATAGATAGATAGATAGACAGAAACATAGATACATAGAAACATAGAAAGAGATAAAGATAGAAAGACAGAGATAGAGATAGAAGGGGATAGAAAGAGATAGAGATAGAAAACGACAGAGATAGAGGTAGAAAGACAAAGAGATAGAGATAGACATAGAGATAGAAAGGGATAGAAAGAGAAAGACAGAGATAGAAAGAGAAAGAGATAGAGATAGAGATAGAAAGAAAGAAAGAAAGGAAGGAAGGAAGAAAGAAAGAAATTAAGTATGTCAATGTGACAAGTAAAGAGTAGGGGGATCCCCGAGGTTCCCCAAAGCATACCCCACTGCCACCCCCGCTGTGCCACCCCAACTTGCAAGGAAGATGCTTTGAGAAGGCCGCAAGACTTACGATAGCTCCTTCAGGGGACACGTTGGTAGTGTGGAGGACTCCCTCAGGCTTTTCACATCAGAGAGATCATTGTCCCCCAGGCTGAGGAAGTTGAGACTCGTGTTCTCAGTGAGTTTGAGAAAGAGCTGACAAATCTGGTGGGTAAGGCCACAGGACTCCAACCTATCACAGAGACCCCGAGACAGACCGTTACTCTTCAAAAGAGTGATCTGCATTTACAGACCCCCATGCTCCGTGAAGGAAAGCTTTCTCCCTCTGCCTCATCCCTTTCAGAGATTGGATGGCCTACGTGTCAACGCTACTCAAAGTGTGGTCCATGATCCAGCAAGGGCAGCATGACATGTAGCCTGTTAGAAGTGCTCATTCTCAGGTTCCACCCCAAACGTGCAGGATCTCTGCAGTTGAGTTCCTGGAATCTGCATTTTTTTTTTTTTTTTTTTTTTTGAGTTGGAATCTTGCTCTGTTGCCCAGGCTGGAGTGCAGTGGCACAATCTCGGCTCACTGCAACCTCTGCCTCCCAGGTTCAATCGATTCTCCTGCCTCAGCCTCCTAAGTAGCTGGGATTACAGGCATGTGCCACCATGCCCTACTAATTTTTGTATTTTTTAGTAGAGATGGGTTTCACCATGTTGGCCAGGCTGGTCTCAAATTCCTGACCTTGTGATCTGCCCACCTGGGCCTCCCAAAGTTCTGAGATTACAGGCATGAGCCACCGCACCTGGCCTGGAATCTGTATTTTAAAACACCCACTAGGTCGGGGCAGGCACAGTGACTCACGCCTGTAATCCCAGCACTCAAGAGGCCAAGGCAGGCAGATCGCTTGAGTCTAGGAGTTCAAGACCAGCCCAGGCAACATGGCAAAACCCCATCTCTACAAAAAGTAGAAAAATTCACTGGGTGTGGTGGCACACACCTGTGGTCCCAGCCACTCAGGGGCTGCGGTGGAAGGATTGCTTGAGCCAAGGAGGCAGTTGTTGCAGCAAGCGGAGATCGCATCACTACATTCCAGTGTGGGCAACAGAGTGAGACCCTGTCTCAAAAACAAAACAAAATAAAGAATAACCTCCCCCAATGTGAGGCTGATATACATTAAAATTTGAGAACCACTGCTCCACACATAGGAACATTTTCCTTTGCTCATATTTCTCTGTCTCCTTTTGCTAAAATGCTGAGTACTGTCAGCCCTCCCAATGGATCGTGGAAGCGAGGGGTGGTCTTGCAACCCCCCTTGACAGATCTAAGGAGCCAGAGACTTACCACAGATACTTGAGGTTGCAAGCTGAATGTTTCAAAGCTTTAAGAATCAGGGGGACAGTCGCTCCCAGCTTGTTAGAGCTGAAGTTCAGATGGGTCAGCTTGCTGTTACCCTGAAGGACAAGAATGAGGTCCTGCAGAACCCACTCAGGAGTTACCGATTTGCACCTGAGAAAGGGAAGGGACATGAAAGCTGGACTGGGGGAGAAGACTGGTTTCCAGCATCCCGTCTGCCTCCTCACCCTGCCTTCTACCACACGCACTGCCAAGGTTATACAGGGTACACAAGGCATCTAAAACCACGGCTGAGCCATGGTACTGGACCTTGAAAATGAAAATATATACTCCTCCCAAAAATCAGTAAACTCGGCTGCATGTACCAAGTGAGGAATCCCTCCCCTCCCTCTCCACCTCTCCTAGAGATCTGCCATGAAGACGTCCTGGGGCCACCTACTCTTCTAGGAGTACGTGTATTGTATGTGTGACCCCCTGCGACACACATACAATCCAACCTAGAAAGAATAACTCAAGCCCAGCAAGAATCACTGTCTTGCATTTTCTTGAACTTCTTTCTCCTTATCTTGAGAACTAAATAAGACCAAAATTTTAATATTAAAAGAAAAATTTAAAAAGACGACTGCCCAATCCCATTACTGGGTATATGCCCAAAGGAACATAAATCATTCTAATATAAAGTCACATGCACATGTATGTTCATTGCAGCACTATTCACAATAGCAAAGACAGGAGATCAACCTAAATGCTCATCAATGATGGACTAAACAAGAAAATGGGGTACCTATACACCATGGAATACTATGCAGTCATAAAAAAGAATGAGATCATGTCCCTTACGAGAACACGGATGGAGCTGGAGGCCATCATCCTTAGGAAGCTAATGCAGGAACAGAAAACCAAGTACTACATGTCCTCACTTATAAGTGGGAGCTAAATGATGAGAACACATGGACACAGAGAGGAACACCGGATCCTGTTGGAAGGTGAAGAGTGGGAAAAGGCAGAGGATCAGGAAAAATAATTAATGGGTACTGGGATTAATATCTGGGTGATGAAATAATCTGTACCACAAACCCCATGACACACATTTACCTGTGTAACAAACATACACTTGTACCCATTAACTTAAATGTATTTTTAAAAAATAAATGAAAGCCATAGCCCCCTATGCCTGCCTCTCATGAGTTTGGTCCAGCTCACTCAGTACCACTGAGGTTTGAGGAAAATTCTGATCAAACCTTTCACTCTTAACTGGTTGAATCAATGCATGCATCTAGGCTTTAGACCTGGAAAAGTGAGACCTAATGGTGGTGGAAAACCAAGGTAGAATTCATTGACCTAGATGCCAGATCATTCAAACAAATCCCACCTCAGAATCAACGCTATGCATTTCTCTATAGTTTTCCCCGCTTAATTGTTATGCAAGGTCCACCTCCATTTGCTCGTTTCTTCCTATTTTCAAGCCAGATCTGAGACCCTGTCACTCATTCCTCCTTGGATCATATTAGCAGGGGACCAATACGCTTCCGTCCGCAGCTGTCCTCCAGCTCTGGAGAGGACACGCCCCCTGCTCACCTTTATTTTAAAAGGTTCTGTTTTAATTCACATACTTTTCCCTTTTCTGCAGCTCATCTTTCTCCATAATTCATCCCAGGACAAGCCTAGGAAACCCTGGTGTTGCCTCCAAGAGGAAGGACATACACATCAAATGCAGTGGTGTGCTGATAAACGTTACCCCTGCATCTCCAGGAAAACAAATAAAAAAAAAAAAGTCCTAATTTATAGCTTTGCCAATTTCTGTGGTGTAAATCCTCCAAGCCAGTCATGGCCAATTTCGAGCTGCCTACTTGCCGTCACTAAACAGAGTTACAAAGACAGGTACACACACAAGTGGCTCTCACCAGCTTGTAGGAGCTGGCTCCAACATGTCACTGGACAGAAATAAATGTCCAGAACTGGTAACAGAAGTGCTGACGGCCTTCTTGATATCATTTGAATATCCTAAGTACATTCTCCTCATGGTGACTTCTATCTTGTTTTCTTGTCTTGGAATGTTTTCCCCCAGGTATCCACAGACACAGTCCCTCCTCCTTCCCTACATCGAGTCATGTCAATCTTTACCCAAATACGTTTTCAGTGAGGCCCTTTTGCCTTTCCTACCGAAAAAACGCAAGCCACCTTCCTCCTCACACATCCTTTCTGAACCCCCAGTTTTCTTCAGGAGATGCCACCCTCTTGGGTCCTATTCTGATCATTTTGTTTGCTTTCCTGACACAATGTAAGATCCCTGACAGCAGGAGCCATCTGTTGGCTTCACTGCTAGAACCTCCGAACTGAGAACAGAACCTGGCACACAGGAGACACCCGGTACTCACGGAAGGCAGCAGTGACTCATCAGACACTACCTACTGTTGCTTAAGACACGAAACAGTCTCAGACTACACGTGTCTGCAGCTCCTCTTGAATGCTTTGACTCCACCATACCCTTGAGATTTTCTACTCCTTCAAATCCAGCTCAAAACAGCAGGACTGAGGCCCTAGGGAAAAATTACTTTGTCTACAGGTACCTCTAGCATGAGATCATTCGTGATAGATCAGCATTTTAAAATTTCAGCCTACTTTGCTTAAGTAGTAGTTTCATAAATACAAGCACAGTTTATTGTATCGTCCTGAGCACCTAGCTTGCCTTCTGGCAGACAGATAGCCAGAGGTTGGATGGCCTGCATGTCAACACTACTCTAAGTGTGGTCCACGATCCAGCAAGAGCAGCATGACATGGTAGCCTGTGAGAAGCGCTCATTCTCAGGTCCCACCCCAAACATGCGGGGTCTCTGCAGTTGAGATCCTGGGAATTTTTTTTTTTTTGAGACAGTGTCTCACTCTGTCACCCAGGCTGGAGTGCAGTGCTGTGAACTCAGCTCACTGTAAGCTCCGCCTCCCAGATTTGCACCATTCTCCTGCCTCAGCCACCTGGATAGCTGGGACTACAGACACCAACCACCAACCCCGGCTAATTTTTTGTATTTTTTAGCAGAGATGGGGTTTCACCATGTCAGCCAAGATGGTCTCGATCTCCTGACCTCATGATCCAGAGAAGCTGTACTTCTCAAAAGAGAAGTACTCATCAAAAGAGAGAAGGTGGGTGATTTTCCTAGGGTATCCTCTTGAGCTGCTGGCATCTCACACTTACGTCAGTTTCTGGACGTTGCATCTTGGATTTTTCAGTGCAAGACAGAGACCCTTCACAGAGGAAGCATGAAGTTTGCTGTTACTCAGGTCTAGCTCATGCAGATTCTCATTCGTGACCAATGTAGAACAAATACTGTTCCATGCGTGCATCCTGGAATCAACCTCGCTTGTCCTTCACGAGGGAGAGAGAGAACACCGTAAGAGCAAATTAGCCTCAAGCAGCACCTGGAACACAACCTATGGGACACAGAAAGAAGCCCTAACAAAATTATTACAATTTTCCTAATGGGGCTGGGTGCAGTGGCTCACGCCTGTAATCCCACCACTTTGGGAGGCCAAGGCAGGAGGATCACTTGACATCTGGAGTTTGAGACCACCACGGCCAACATGGTGAAGCCCCGTCTCTACTAAAAATACAAAAATTAACCAGGCGTAGTGGTGCATGCCTGTAATCCCAGTTACTCGGGAGGCTGAGGCAGGAGAATGGCTTGAACCTGGGAGGTGGAGGTTGCAGTAAGCCGAGATCGCACCACTGCACTCCAGACTGGGTGACAGAGTGACACTCCATCTCAAAAAAAAAAAAAAAAAAAAAAAAAAAGACCGGGCACGTTTGCTCACACCTGTAATCCCAGCACTTTGGGAGGCCAAGGTGGGCCGATTACAAGGTCAGGAGATCAAGATCATCCTGGCTAACACGGTGAAACCCCCGTCTCTACTAAAAAATACAAAAAGTTAGCCAGGTATGGTGGCGGGCACCTGTAGTCCCAGCTACTCAGGAGGCTGAGGCAGGAGAATGGCGTGAACCCGGGAGGTGGAGGTTGCAGTGAGCTGAGATTGCGCCACTGCACTCCAGCCTGGGCGACAGAGCAAGACTCCATCTCAAAAAAAAAATTTCCTAATGTAATGGGCTCTGAATGTTATTAAAAGTAATCGAGTATTAAAGTCATAAATCAAGCTTTTTATTTCACAAGAGATGAGGGAAGTAAAATAGAAGAAACATTTCTTAAGTACCTAAAGGGTATATGCAGTCATACCCTGCAAGCCCACAGTTGCAGCACTGTTAAGAGTCATGTTTCCAGTTTTGGCGGGGGTGTGTGGGAATGGGGCAGGGGGGTTGTGAACACACATGTCCATTTTCAAATAAAGATTTCTGGGGCCCATCTCATATCTACTTAATCAGAATATCCCCAGGATAGGAATTGAAAACTGAAATCAATGTGCGGTTTAATGTCCCTGTACTCAGCCATCTGGGACGAAGCATACAGGCCTGTTTTTGTGCCAAATAATACTGGAATCGGACAAAACCACCTTCACTACCTGCTCCAGGAAAGAGCTGCTCTTGGTAGATAAGAGTAGGAGCCAACTTCCTGGCTTACTTACCCATGCTAATCCTCAACACTTGCTTCAAGACTCTGGCCTATCGATGCAAGGCAGTTATCTGAAACTCTGTTCAATCCAAACCAATTCTCTATCTTTCATTACCCACCCTAAAACTCACCCACCTTAAAAATCATCCAGCTCAGGTTCTAGAACTCTATACATGTCCTCTGACTTCCTGCTCCTGAGACATGACTAGACTCTGTAAGGTGTCGTTCTCTTACTGAAGTAAAAATAATAAGCTTAGTTTTGCAGGACCTCATTCTTGTCCTTCTGGGTTACAGCTGACCCATCTGAACTTCAGCTCTAATGAGCTGGGAATGACTGTCCCCCTGATTCTTAAAGCTTTGAGACACTCAGCTTACAACCTCAAGTATCTGTGGTAAGTCTTTGGCTCCCTAGATCTGTTGGGTGGGGGGCATGGGGGTTGCAAGACCACCCCTAGTTTCCATGATCCATTGGGAGGGTTGACAGCACTCGGCACTGTAGCAAAAGGAGACAGAGAAATGAGCAAAGGAAAATGTTCCTATGTGTGGAGCAGTGGTTCTCAAATTTTAATGTATATCAGCCTCACCTTGGGGGTGGTTATTCTTTATTTTATTTTTGAGACAGGCTCTCACTCTGTTGCCCAGGCTAGAGTGCGATGATGTGATCTCCACTCGCTGCAACCACTGCCTTTTTGGCTTAAGCAATCCTCCCACCACAGCCCCCGAGTGCCTGGGACTACAGGTGTGTGCCACCACACCCAACTAATAACCACTCAGTCATGGGCATTCAGTTACATACAAGTAGATGTCTTAGCACAATGCCTGGCACTTAAACCTTCCATATTATATGCCTAAGATATAAAGATCTCTCTGTAAGTAGATCAATTAAATTAGCTAGGAAACTAGATGATGCCTAAAGGACAATATTCTTTCAAGCTGGAGCTGCTCTAGACCATTTGGTCAGAAATAAGCATGAATACATAATGACAACACATCCCTGGTTTTGCATGAATGAATTTGTACAGAGCCTGAGAAAATAGGAGAAAGTTGAGAAAGAAATGGTTTGTAATACTCACTCCAGAATTTCCAAGTCCCTTTCAAGGATGTGACTGCCAACAGAAAGCCTTAGCTTATCTAACCTTTTACAGTGCTTTAGGCAAAATGAAGCAGCTTGGAGATCTTCGTCCCCCAGAATATTAAGGTCAACTTCAAAGATATGACCCAGCATCTTGTTCGCGAAGTCTTCCTCCTGGGACTCGTGTAGGCAGTGAAAAAGTTGTAGAACGTGAAATTGGAGAGAGGCACTTTCAGCCTTAACTAACTCTTCTCCCCACTTTAATAATTCCTCCGTTACCCTGGGAGACATTTTACAATGCAAAGTATCTTCCAGTTCTCTTGCTAGGTTTTTTTTTAAAAGACCGAAGAAGAACAGAACCACTGGAGTCCAGTAGGCTTCTTTGTTGAGCAAGACATCTCGCAGTAATATCTTCATCTCTTGTGGCTTTGTGGAATGGGGAAGGAGTTCTCTAGGTTCCTCTAGCACGAAGGACATGGCTGCAAAAAACTCCTGGAAACTTAGGTGGGTGAAAGTAATGCAATCCCTACAGTCGTTGCCTTTTTGAAGAATATTGAACTTGTAGAGACAATCAATGAAAGGCACTTCCAGGCCCTCGAGCTCAGTGTCTTCTCTGTCAAACGTGAAGTTCATAGACCACAGCCCCTCTTTGGCCAGATTGCAGAGGGCCCTCCATTGTCCTGGCCAGCTTTCATCTGCCAAATCCACCTCTGCTGTGGAGAACAAGTTGGAGAAAAAATAGGCATACAGACTGGTGGTGGTCTGTGTGATTGACTGGAGATCATAATACCTCACCTTCGACTGCTTCAGACAGGAACATACGGTCCAACACACCATGGGGGCACTGCAGGAATGAAGGAGATTTTCGTTTTTTCTTATCTGTTGCAGGATTTTCTCGACCTCCCTTGAGTCTTCAAAGTGTCTCATGAAATATACCCACAGGTCTTCCCCTGTGAACCCTGTAATTTGTACAAAGCAGGGATTCACTAACGAGGGCTTAAGATCTGTCACAAAACAGGTCTTGATCGTGATCAGTAAGGTAGCCAGGGGAACCAATTCTTTCTTCACCAAGCTGAGTAGGATTTTGGTCACCGGGAGCTCCTGGTACCAGTCTGTACACGGTGAGCCATCATCCAAGCTCTCAGAGCTTGGCTCAGATATGATTATTTCCTCAAAGCCATCGATAATAAACAGGAGCTTCTCTGGTTGAGACATGAACTCTTCAATGGGGGCATCAGAATCCGGCCAATCCAAAGAAATCAATTCAGCAAAGGTAGTTTCTTTCATGTACCTTATTTTATGGCAGCTGAGAAAGAAAACATAGGAGAATCTTTGCTGAAAGAGAACTCCATTTGCCCAGTGCAGCATAACCTGCATTGCCAAGGTGGTCTTCCCAACCCCTGCCCTCCCCACCAAGACTGTCGTCTGAGCCTGGGTTCTAGTCCTCTTAGGATCCAGCAGGCGCTGCAGTTCCTCATGTTCACCCTCTGATGTATTACGGATATATACGTGGTCTTTAGGCCAATCGATGTTGTCCCATGTCTCCAAAAGTTTAGCCTTCATCTTCTCTCTGTATTTTCTTCTGTGGTCTAGAGATGGGGAATGGGGGAGAACAATGGCAAGAATAAGTTTCAGAATTAGGAATGATTCAATTACAAAGTTCCTACCCCAAAGACTTGAATAAGACAAACCCTGCCTTCCCAGGTTTTGTGGGAATGCAGTGGTAGAAAGTTACAAAAGGAGGCTGAGGCAGGAGAACGGCATGAACCTGGGAGGCGGAGCTTGCCGTGAGCCGAGATTGTGCCACTGCACTCCAGCCTGGGTGACAGAGTGAGACTCTGTCTCAAAAGAAAAAAAAGTTGCAAAAGTTGAAGATAGTTAAATAATTTGATGGTATATACAAATGAAAAATACAGAACAATGTAAGAGAGATCAAGAACACCTTTAGGAGAGGGCAGAGAAGGGATCATAGTGAGATGTCTCTTACTAGAGGAAAATACACTGAGAGTGGAGAAGAATCATCAGAAGAGAAGTCAGTCTGAAGTCCTTTCAGACAGGGTGGAAGGCCAAGGTGAATGCCTACCCAGAATTTTTTCTGCAAGCCCCTTGAGGGTGCCTACCCCATTCTCTGACCAGCTCAGAACCCCAGTAACACCTTCTAGCCAGTAGAGGGGACCCCATGAGCCCTCCTCACTCACCAGCTATCAGATTGTATCTCATTTCCTTGAAACACTTGAGGGCAACAACGGATTTGGGCAGATGAGAGTCCCCCACTCACTGAAGACTGACCCAACTCACTAGGGAACCGGTAACTGTAGAGCCTGCCAGTTTCCCAGGTCCCTGTGCCCATACAGCTTCAGCTGGTGAGGGCTTGGACTCTAGGTTGCCCTGAAGATCATGGCTTTGTCTCTCCCATTCTTCCCATTCCTGGGTTTCTTCCCAAAATGACTACTGTGGGATCAGTCACAGCACAAGAGCCAGCATGTCTAGAGAGGCTGAGGTGAGGAGGGATTGAGCCTAGCTGTTCTTAGAGGCCTTCTGGGGCCTGTTAAGTATCCTGAGACAGAAATGAGCATTCTGGAGTACAGTGACCAAGGCACGTGGTAGGAGGCTGGATCATGAATATCTTTGCTTCGAAAACCAAGGAATGAGACACCTTAATTTTTTAAAGCTCTTGGTTTTGTAAAGAATAGATTATGATGCATCAGTGTAAGAAAGAAGGCAGGGAAAACAGGCAGAAAGCTACTACTAATCTTCATCTAAGTGAAAGTGGGCACCTGGTAGACTAAAATGTATTCGTAGAATATACCCCATAAGGATATGTAACTATTACATATCTGTAAAAATATTAGGAATGAGTGGTAATCACCATTCTACTTTCTACTTCTATGAGTTTAAGTTTTTTAGATCCCATATATTAGTGAGATGGGGCCGTAATTGCCTTTTTGTGCCTGACTTATTTCATTTACCATAATATCCAGGTTCATCCATATAGTCACAAATGATAGAATTTCCTTCTTTTTAAAGGCTAAATAGTATTCTTTTACATCTATAGGCCTTATTTTCTTTATCCATTCATGTGTTAATGGATACCTAGGTTGATTTCATATCTTGGCTATTTTGAATAGTGCTGCAATGAACATGGGAGTGAAAATCTCTCTGACATACTGATTTTTTCTTGCCAAGTGAAATAAGTCAGACACATAAAGACAAATGCCACTTGTATGTGGAATCTAAAAAAGTAAAATTCAGAAGTAGAGAGTAGAATGGTGATTACCAGAGGCTGGGGAAAGGGGTGGGAGAAGGAGAGAGGAAGAGGAGAAATTTTGAGCAAAGGGTACAAAGTTTCAGATAGACAAGAGGAATGAGTTCTGTGATGTATTGCATAGCAATGTAACTGTAGTTAATAACAATGTATTATATAGTTCAGCATTTCAGAGAGAATAGATTTTAAGTGTTCTCACCACAAAGAAAAACTAAGTGTTGTGGATTGAGGAGGTTCGAGATGGCTGACTAGAGACATTGGGTGCCAGTTCTTAGAACCAAACTTACAAATAGGTAATTACAACCATGTGCGGTGGCTCATGCCTGTAATCCCAGCACTTTGGGAGGCCGAGGCAGGTGGATCACCTGAGGTCAGGAGTTCAAGACCAGCCTGACCAACATGGTGAAACCCCGTCTCTACTAAAAATACAACAAGTAGCCAGGCATGGTGGCACACACCTGTAATCCCAGCTACTCAGGAGGCTGAGGCAGGAGAATCACTTTAACCAGGGAGGCGGAGGTTGCAGCAAGCCAAGATCATACCACTATACTCCAGCCTAGGCAATGGGGCAAGACTGTCTCAAAAACAAACAAAACAAATAGATAATCACAATTCAAATAGAGTATCAGGAGAGAATACTCGAGCCCAACAGAGAACTCATAGGAAGAAGCTGGGGCACAGAAAAAGGAAGAAAGGCCAACTTGGCCAGCAGAGATCAGCTAGGATAGGCTTGCTTTGTCCAGCTGCACCCAACTTCACTACCACCCCTCCATGACTGATCATGAAGCCCGAGCCACTATGCATTCCACAGATCAGCCCATTGCCTGATGCACAAGAAAGTTTCTCCTGGTGAACAAAGATCAAGCATAAAAGCTACTGCAACTGCTGCAGCTGGCTCTAACCTGCAAGGGTCATGTACTGGACTAGATGTCAAACTACACAACCCAATACAAAAGCTGCTGACACAAGTAAACAGTGCTTGGGAACCAGATAAGCTTCAAGACCTCACTAACCTGGCTCCACAGGAGACCAAGAGCCTACGCACACACCTAGTAAACCACTACTAAAACCACATTTAGAAAGCCACTGCACTAATACTGTCTATAACCAAGGAATTCATACAGTCTTTGTCAATGAAAGCACTCAGAAAAGCCAAATGACCCTACTAAACATACGTTATAGTCACATCCTCAAGGGAAAAAAATAGTCCCATCTAAAGAGTAAATGCAAAAATAAGAAGTGATAGTTTCTTCATGTAAGAAACTAGTGTACAATTCTTGGCATATGAAAAAACCCAGGGTGTTATGACACCCCCAAAGGATTGTACTAACTCTCTAGCAATGGATCCTAACCAATGGACCCTAACCAAAATGAAAATGTAAAAAATGCCAGATCAATAATTTAAAATATTTTAAAGAAGTTCAGTGAGATCCAAGAGAAGTCATAAAATCTGTACAAATAAATCAGAAAATAAATTCAGGATATGAATGAGAAATTCACCAAAGAGACTTTTGAGAGAAAAATAAAATAAAACTTCTGGAAGTGAAAATTCATTGAAGTTACAAAATATAGCTGAAACTTTCAACAATAGATTAGACAAAGAAGCGGAAAGAATCTCAGAACTTGAAGGTCTTTCAAATTAATTTAGTCAGACAAAAATAAACAAGATTTTAAAAAATGAACAAAGCCTTCTAAAGGTATGGGACTACATACAATGTCTGGACCTATGAATCATAGGTATTCCTGAGGGAGAAGAAAAGCAAAAGTTTTAAAACCTGTTGTGGTAATAACTGAGAAAAACTTCCCTACTCTGGCAAGAGATCTAGGCATCCTGATATAAGAGGCTTAATGAACTCCAAAAAAAATGCATTGCAAGTAGGTCCTCACTATGATATTTATTCATCAGACTAAGTGTAATGTAAAGGGAAAAAACCTCCTAAAATCAATAAGAGAAAAGAATCTAGTCACCTATGAAGCAAATCCCATCAGACTAACAGCAGACTTCTCAGCAGAAAACTTACAAGCTAGAAGGAATTGGAATTCTATTTTCAAAGGTGTTTTGTTTAAAGAAATAAAAACTGGTATCCCAAAGTTATTGTATCCTCTACAATAAGCTTTATAAATAAATAAATAAAGTCTTTCTCAGACAAGCAAACAGTGAGGGAATTTGTCACCACTAGACTTGTACTACACAAGATACCGGAAGGAGTTCTAAACATGGAAATAAAAGGTTGATACTTGCCATCATAAAAATACACAAAAGTATAGAATACGCCAGTCTTATAAAGCAATTACACAAAGGAGAAAGAAAGAAATCAAATGATAGCATGACAGAATTCCATCAAATCACAAAGAAAAGGAACAACAACAAAAAAATCTGCAAAGCAACTAGAAATCAACGTTGTAACTGGAAAAAAGATCATATATCAAGATTAACCTTCAACATACATGGATTAAATGCTCTTCTTAAAAGATACAAACTGGAGGAATAGATTTTAAAACATAAGCCAAATATATGTTGCTTTAAAAAAAAACTCATCTTACTTCACTATAGACTGAAGGTAAAAGGCTAGAAAAAGATTCCACTTTTCCCCTTTGCTTCACAAAAAGCAAACTGGAGTAGCTATACTTATATTAATTGAAAGAGACTTTCAACCAGCAATAGTTTAAGAAAAGGCAAAGAAGGTTATTATATAATGATGAAAGGATCAATTCAAGAAGATATAACAATCCTAAATATATATACATCCATATCAGAGTACCTAGATTCATAAAACAAATACTAGACCTAAAGACAGAAAAACAATAATAGTGGGAGACTTTGACACCCCACTAACAGCACTAGACAGATCAAGACAGAAAAATCAATAAAGGAAGTCTGAATTTAAATTGGACTTTAGACCAAATGAACCTAACACACATTTACAGAACCTTCTACTCAACAACTGCAGAATACACATTCTTTTCATCAGTGCATGGAACATTCCTTGAAATAGACCATATGTTAGGCTACAAAAGAAGGCTCAATACATTTTTTAAAAATTGAAATTGTATCAAGTATCTTCTCAGACTAGAGTGAAATAAAACTAGAAATCAATTTCAAGACAAACTCCCGAAACCATGCAAATGCATGGAAATTAAACAACTGCTCCTAAACAATCTTTAGGTCAATGACAAAATTAAGACAGAAATTAAGTTTTTTGAAACTAAAATGGAGACACATCAAAACCTCTGATACAGCAAAATCAGTTTTAAGAAGTTTATAACATTAAATGCTTACATTAAAAAAAAAAAAATACAAATTAACAACCTAACAATGCAACTCAAAGAAAAGAGTAAGAACAAATCAAACCCAAAGCTAGAAGAAAATAACAAATCAGAGCAGAAATAGAGACCAAAAAAACAATACAAAGGATCAATAGAACCAAAGGTTGGTTACTTTAAAAGATAAACAAGATTGATAGATGGCTAGCTACACTAACTAATGAATGAAGAGAAGATTAAACAAACTCAATCAGAAATGAAGAAGGAAACATTACAACTGATACCACAGAAATACAGAAGATCAGAGACTACTACGGACAACTCTATACTCAAACTAAAAAACGAAGAAGGAATAAATTTCTGGGAATGTACAACCTACCAAGATTGAATCAAGAATATAAATCCTGAACAGATCAAAAACAAGGAGTGAGTGAATCAGTAATTTTTAAAAAAATTAACAAAAAAATCCCAGTACCAGATGTATTTCACAACCAAATTGTACAAGACATACAAAAAAGAACCGGTACCAATCCTACTGAAACTGTTGCAGAAAAAAAAGTTGAAGAGGAGGGAGTACCCGCTAACTCCTTTTATGAAGCCAGTATCATCCTGATACCAAAGCTCAACAAGGACACAAAAAGACAACTACAGACCACTATCCCTGATAAACATAAGTGTAAAAATCTTCAACAATACCAGAAAACTGAATCCAACAACACATAAAAAATATACCATGACCAAGTAGGTTTTAATCTAGGAATACAAGGACGGTTCGACACGCACAAATCAATACATGTGATTCACCACATAAACAGAATTAAAAACAAAACTATATGATCATCTCCACAGATGCATAGAAGCATTTGGTAAGATTCAGCATCCCTTCATTAAAAACCCTCAACAAACTAAGCTTCAAAGGAACATATGTCAAATTAATAAAAGCCATATATGACAAACCCACAACCCACATTATACTGAATGTGAAAAAGTTGAAAACAGTCTCCCCAAGAACTGAAACAAGACAAGGATGCCGACTTTCGCCACTCCTATTCAACACAGTACTGACAGTCATAGAGCAATCAGGCAAGAGAAAGAAATAAAAGGTATCTAAATTGCAAAGGAAGAAGCCAAATTATCTGTTGATAATATGATCTTATATCTAGAAAACGCTAAAAACTCCTTCAAAAGACTCTTAGATTTGATAAATGAATTCATAAAGTTTTAGTATTAAAACAAATCAATGTAAAAATATCAGTAGCCTTTCTATACACCATAATGATCAAGCTGAGGACCAAATTAAGAAGGCAATCCATTTACAATAGCATAAAAAAAAAAAAAAAAAAAAAAAACCACCTAGGAATGTTCAACCAAAGAGGTGAAAGATCTCCACAAGGAAAACTACAAATAAACTTAAGAAATTATAGATGACACAAGTAATGCTCATGGATCAAAAGAATAAATGTCACTGAAATGACCATACTTTCCCATATATCAATTCAATGCAATTCCTATCAAACTCCCAGCGACATGTTTCACAGAATTAGAGAAAACAATCCTAAAATTCTTATGGAACCAAGAAAGGGCCCTAATAGCCAAAACAATCAGAAGTAAAAAGGACAAATCTGTATGCATCACATTACCTGACTTCAAATTATACTACCAGGATATAGGAAACAAAACAGCATGGTACTAGTACAAAAATAAACATATAGATGAATGTAACAGAATAGAGAGCCCAGAAATAAAGCTATATATCTACAGCTAGCTGATCTTCCACAAAGTCAATAAAAACATACACTGGGGAAAGGGCAGTCTATTCAATAAATGGTGCTGGGAAAGCTGGCTAGCCATATGCAGGAGAATAAAACTGGACCCTGTCTCTCACCATATCCAAAAGCTAACTCAAGATGGAATAACAATTTAAATGTAAGACCCGAAACTGTAAAAATCCTAGAAGAAAATCTAAGGAAAACTTTTCTGGACATTGGCCTTGGCAAAGAATTCATGACTAAGACCTCAAAAGCAAATGCAAGAAAAACAAAAATAAACCAGTGTGATTTAATTAAAAAGTGTCTACACAGCAGAAGTAATCAAGTGAACAGATATCCTGCAGGATAGGAGAAAATATTTGCAAAGTATACATTCAAAGGGCTAATATCCAGAACCTACAAGGACCTCAGTTTAAACAAAATAATCCCATTAAAAAATGGAGAAAGAACATGAGCAGACATTTTTAAAGAGAAGACATTCAAATAGTCAAGAAGCATTAAAAAAATGCTCATTACTACTAGGCAGAGAAATGCAAATTAAAGCCGCTGTCAAAAAACCCAAATGTTCGCAAGGATTCAGAGAAAATAGAACACTTGTACACTGTTGGTATGAAAGTAAATTAGTACAAAATCTATGAAAATATTAGATTTCTCAAAGAACTAAAAATAGAACTACCATTTGATCTAGCCATCTCACTACTGGGTATCTACTCTAAGAAAAAAAAAATCAAAGATACCTGCACTCCTGTGCTTATTGCAGCAGTATTCACAATAGCAAAGATATGGAATCAGCCTAAGTGTGTATTAATGGATGGTTGGATAAATGTGTGTGTGTATACACATGAGGAGTATTCATAAAAAATAATGTATTTTTCAGCAATACGGATAGAAGCGGAGGCCATTGTCTTAAGTGAAATAAGTCCGACACAGGATAACAAATACCACATGTTCTCACTTATAAGTCAGAGCTAAATAAGTGTACACATGTACATATACAATGGAATAATAGACATTGGAGACCTAGAAGGGTGGGAAGGTAGGAGGGAATTGAGGAATGAAAAATTCCTTTAATAGGTACAATGCAGACGATTCAAGTGATGGCTCCACCAAAAGCCCAGACTTTACCACATGATATATACATGTAACAAAAAGGAATGCAAAGTATGTATTGAGTCATGATATTTCTATTAATTTGGCAAATATTTGAAATAATTTTATTGATAGTTGGAAGGAAAAGACACCCACAATATCACAGTGGATGACATTTTTTTACAGCCTTTTAGAGGACCAATTTGACTATAAACTTTAGATTATATATATCTTTTTGTCTAGGAGTCCTACTTTAAGACTGTCTTCTACAGAAATATTTATGGATATGCACAATGTGATATGGACATTTATCAAAGTATTGCTTAATGTTTTTAAAAAAGCCTGGAAGCCTAGATTTCTGTCAACAGGAAAAGGTTAAATATAAACCATGACATATCCATATAAAGGTATATGGCAAAAGAATAAATATTACTCGATGTGATCCCAGAAAAATGATTAAGGATCTGGAGAAGAGGAACTTATCCTGAATTATCTTGGTGGAGGTGGGGTGGCTAATACAATTGCACGGTATCCTCCTAATGTAGGAGCAGACGGAGATGAGGCACAGACACCCAGAGGAAAAGACATAGCAGGTGGCAGTGAGGCCACAACCCAAGAAATACTGGCAGCCACCAGAGCTGGAAGAGACCAGAACAGATCTTCCCCCTAGAGCCTTTCTACCAACACCTTGATTTCAGTTATTTGATGTATTAGTCTATTCTCACACTGCTAATAAAGACGTACCCAAGACTGGGTAATTTATAAAGAAAAACAAGTTTGATGGACTCACAGTTCCACATGGCTGGGGAGGCCTCACAATCATGGCAGAAGGTGAAGCGGGAGCAAAGACACGACTTACATGCTGGGAGGCGAGAGGGCATGTGCAGGGGAACGCCCCTTCATAAAACCATCAGATCTCTGGAAACTTATTCACTATCATGAGAACAGTGAGGACAAGACCCACCCCATGAATCAGTTACCTCCCATCAGGTCCCTCCCATGACACATGGGAATTCAAGATGAGATTTGGATGGGGACACAGCCAAACCATATCATTTGGCCTCTCAAAGAGTTGTTTTGTTGGTTTCTTTTTTTTTTTTTTTTTTTCTGAGATGGAGTCTTGTTCTGTCGCCAGGCTGGAGTGCAGTAGCACCATCTCAGCTTGCTGCAAGCTCCGCCTCCCAGGTTGAAGCAATTCTCCTGCCTCAGCCTCCTGAGTAGCTGGGGCTACAGGTACATGCCACCACGCCCGGCTAATTTTTATATTTTTAGTAGAGATGGGGTTTCACCATGTTGGCCAGGATGGTCTTGATCTCTTGACCTCGTGATCTGCCTGCCTCAGCCTCCCAAAGTGCTGGGATTACAGGCGTGAGCCATCGTGCCCGGCAGATTTGTTTTAAGCTATCCAGTTTGTCATACAATTGGTTGACAGTGGCCCTAGGAAACTACTGCAGCACACAACCTTCATTGCAAGACTCAGCATCCATTTATAGGCTCAGGATACTGAATGCTGATGCTGCACACACAGGAGAAGTGATGTCATGGGAGGATAGAAGGGAAGAGAGATACCTACCATGACAAGAAGTCAGTAGATAACTGATTGGAAAACTAAGAAATAGCAGGAAATATTAATCACTTATGACCATAGAAACAAGTATCAGAAGTAGCCCCCAAGAGTAGTGGGTGGATATCTCTGTAGAGGAGACCTCAAGAGCTGGCCTGGAGGATTGACGGTTTGCATTACAAGTTCTGTTTCTGTGACTCTTTGGGGCTTGCATACATGCACAGGTATTTCTTTGATAAAACTAAACTGAGTACTAGAATGTGTGTTTTACTTTCTCAGTGTCAAAATCTCCATAGGGCCACCGACATAAAAACTACAGATGCCTATTAATTCATCTGTTAATAGGTAACGCTCAATATCAGTTATTTAACAAAAGCACAAAGTCCAGAAGTAGACACCAGTGTGTGAGAACCTACAGGAAAAGCAGATAATACAGTTTATAGTAACCTATTTTTCTGTAGGAGACTGGTCACGGTGGTGGGAGAAATTGTAGGAAAAATGCAAACCTTGGAAGGCAGTGGGGTGTGGGGGGGTTACAAAGCTTCAGCTAAGAATGAGTTGAAGGCAGTGGTTCTTACCCCGGGGCAAAGGGTAAGAAGTAGGTACAAAAGAATGCAGGCGAGTTTGTCTGAATAGCTTGTTTATCATGTCTCCAGAAACATGGCCTTTCATCACCCACATGCAGGGGCGGGGGGGCATGACCATGTGAATTGCCCACAAGTGTGTTGACTCAAGGCCTTTGTCATTAAATCTGTTCTAAATAAATGCCCGCAATGCCAGCTTGTCAGGGCCACAGCTGCTAACTCTTTACAGCACCCTCCTCAGTGTCTATGGGCAGCCCGGTCCCCTGGCCTGCTCTTTCGCTGGATATCTGTGTCTGAGTGCATTTTTTCATCCATCATTCGGCCAGGGTCTGCAGATTGGACCCGGCATTTTTCAATAAATTGTACTGGAAGAAGTAGTTGGGAAGAGCTTTTAATTTCTTGCATACCATAAATTGAAGAAAATGTCAGTAGGAGGCAACTCTACTCTGGACCTAGTAAAACCAGTGCTCATCAAGCAACCTGTCCATTACCAACATAAAGTAGTGTACACACCTGCTTCTTCTAGCATCTCTGGTTCTTCTTGGTTTGGATCTTGGCATCCCTGGACTTGTACATTCCCTGAAATAAACAGTGATGATGAGATATGAAAATACCCCAGACTGAAAATGGGCCACCATGATAAAGACTCTCAGTAGAACCAACTCTTTCTATGGCAAACTTGAGAGTGAAGAGACTGGAGGAATCAGAATGCTCAGTTTACATTTATTTAAGAGATGGAGTCTCGCTCTGTCGCCCATGCTAGAGTGCAGTGGTACCATCTTGGCTCACTGCAACCTTTGCCTCCCGGGTTCAAGAGATTCTCCTGCCTCAGCCTCCTGAGTAGCTGGGATTACAGGCACACACCACCAGGCCCGGCTGATTTTTGTATTTTTAGTAGAGATGGGGTTTCACCATGTTGGCCAGGCTGGTCTCAAACTCTTGACTTGAAGTGATCTGCCCACCTAGGCCTCCCAAAGTGCTGGGATTACACACATGAGCCACTCTGCCCAGCCATAAATTATTTAATAAATACTGGAAGAACTAGATGGAAAGAGCTTAAAATTTTTTATGTACCATAAATTCAAGAAATTTCAGCATAGGCAGCAAACGTGGACCTATGAAATGAGTGCTCCAGCAAGCAACCTGTCAATTATCAACAAAGTAATGTACACACCTGTTTCTTCTAGCTCCTCTGGTTCTTCTTGGTTTGGATCTTGGCATCCCTGGGTCTGCATGTTCCCTGAAATAAACAGTGACGATGAGATACGAAAGTACCCCAGACTGAAAATGAGCCAGCAGGAACAGAAGTCCCCAGTGGAACCAACTTTTTCTGTGGCAAATGGGATTGAACTGACTGGAAGAATCAGAATGCCTAGTTTATATTTTTTATTTATTTTTTGAGACAGAGTCTCACTCTGTCACCCAGGCTGGAGTGCATTGGTGCAATCTCGGCTCACTGCAATCTCCACCTTCCGGGTTCAAGTGATTTTCCTGCCTCAGCCTCCCGAGTAGCTGAGATTACAGGCACCCACCACGCTTGGCTAATTTTTGTATTTTTAGTAGAGATGGGGTTTCACCATGTTGGCCAGGCTGGTCTCGAACTCTTCACCTCAAATGATCCACCCGCCTCAGCCTCCCAAGGTGCTGGGATTACAGGCATGAGCCTTTGTGCCTGACTGTAAGTTATTATTTAATAAGAGATACTAGAAGAACTAGATGAAAAGAGTTTTTAATTTTTTTATGTACTATAAATTCAAGAAATTTTACCATAGGCAGCAAATGTGGACCAATGAAACAAGTACTCCACCAAGCAACCTGTTGATTACTGACGTAAAGTAGTATATACACCTGTTTCTTCTTCTAGCTCCTCTGGTTCTTCTTGGTTTGGATCTTGGCATCCCTGGGTCTGCATGTTCCCTGAAATCAACAGGGATGATGAGATATAAAAGTACCCCAGACTGAAAATGGGCCAGCAATAACAGAAGCCCCCAGTAGAACCAACTTTTTCTATGGCAAATGGGATTGAAGAGACTGGAGGAATCAGTATGCCCAGTTTACAGTAAGTTATTATTTAATAAGCAATACTGAAAGAATTAGTTGGAAAGTTTTTAATTTTTTATGCACTATAAATTCAAGAAATTTCAGAGTAGGCAGCGGATGTGGACCAGTGAAACGAGTACTCCATCAAGCAACCTGTCCGTTATCAACTTAAAGTAGTGTACACACCTGCTGCTGCTTCAAGCATCTCCACGTCTTCTTGGGTTGGACCTTGGAGCTCCTGGGTGTGCACATTCCCTGAAACAAACAGTGATGATGACATGTGAAAATAACCCGGACTGAAAATGGACCAGCCATAATGGAGGCTCTCAGGAGAACCAACTCCTTCTATGACAAACTGGAGGTTGAAGGTCTGATTCCTCCAGTTTTCTCAAGCTCCATTAGCCCAACTGAAGATACAGTGTGCACTTTGGAAAGTCCACAGCACACGCTAAGCACATTCCTGCCTCAGGTCCTTGGCTCCAGCCCTCCCCGCTGCCTGGATCCCCAGACATCTGCTTAGTTCACTCTCAAGGCTCTGCTCAAATCTCACTTCCACAATGGTGCCTGATAAGCCTATGACTACCACCTATATCTTTAATCACATACCTTAGCCTCTCCCCATCTGCCTTATTCTCCATTTGTACTTGTCACCTTTTAACACACCATGTAATTTATACACTATGTCTATTGCCTGTCTAGGGAGATGGCTAGTCTGTTCATGGATTTATCCCAAATGTGTAGAACAGTACCCCACAGAGAGAAGCTGCTCTAATATCTTTGGAATAAAATACCATAGGAATAAAAGCACCAAGAATTGGGTTCAAACCAAGTCCCTCAATTTGCTGCACCATCACCCCTCTGAATGTCCCCTTCCTCATGAGCTAGAAGACTTCTTCTATGACTCAGGGGCCAAACTCATTTTACTGTGTAGTACATCGTTGCTATGGGCCAATACCTTATGAGGGATTTGCATCTAAAGAGACACGGCTCTAATATTTACAGCTCCATTGACTGTCACTGTTTACATGACTTGTTCTGGTTAGCAAGCTGAGTCCTGTACTTCCTCCAGATGTTCCATGTTCCTTCCAAGAACAAGAATCCATCATTCTCCAACCATGGTAGCCTAGGCCAAAGAATCCCAGCTCTCTGAAGCTCTACAAACCCTACCTATGGAGTCTGAGTCCTATGTCTACATACTTCAAGCTGAAGTCTGTCCTGAATTCTAACCCTCCTAGAAGCAGGGAACCCAGGTGGGAACCTTTTCCTAGGCATAACCCAAGCAGAAGAAAAGTAGACGATTTTCTCCTGTTGCTGGCTCTGGTTTATCCAAAAGCCAACTGTCTGACATGTGGCATTCCTCTGTTGCAAACGAATCCAATGCTGTGAGCCTTCCAGGTGATAGCTTTACGGTCAAGTATCAGGCATCACCATCTGGATCTTAATAGATGAAGACTCTAGATTTAGCTGGGACCACTTGTCTTAAGAGTCACACTGTTCTAGATGAAAAGCCTAGCAGGACCAGTACATGGCTTCAAAGAGAAAACAAAGGTTAAAAATTAGTAAGTTTTTGCTTATTCTCCTTAATGCTTAGGGAACTTTGCAAGGACATGAAGAAATAGCAAAGAGCAGGTGTATGGAAGTTCCACCGGTCCCTCACCAGGCCTAGGTATTCCTCCATTCTCTGGTGAGGTGCACTTATCTGAGTATGTTTTAAATGCCAGAGGAGCATGTTTTTAGGTAACCAGCCTACTCTTCCTACACCCAACATTACTCCCCCAGGCCCCATCGATTTACTTAGTAGGGTCTTTATCCTAATCCTAGCCACCCCTGAATGGAGGGAAGCACGGGTGGTTTACACATACATACACACTTAAGTCAGTGTGGTCCCTATTCCCATTGCATGTGTTGAACCTCACTGCCAATGTGGAGGGTGGTGGGGGCAAGTTTGGCCTTGTCTTCAAGGTCACCCCCAAAAAATGCTTTACTGGGAAGTGATTCCTACATAATTAAAAATGCAATGCATGAAGAATACAGAGTACTTTTAAATGTTTAAACTTTTATGTATATAATGAAATAACTTTCAAAAGTATGAATTCTACCCAGGCATGGCCAGATGATTTTTGACAAAGTTGCAGAAGCAATTCAATAGAGAAAGCTCTTTTCAACAAACGGTGCTGGAGCCAATGGATATGTATACGTGGAAAAAATTAAAAGAAAAGGGATAGCAACCTAAACTTTACACCTTATACAGGAAGAAAAAAAAAATCAACCCAAAGGAGAGAATAGATTTAAGTATAAAAGGTAAAAACCAGCCCAGCACGTTGGCTCACACCTGTACTCCCAGCACTTTGAGAGGCTGAGGCAGGCAGATCACGAGGTCAGGAGTTTGGGATCAGCCTGGCCAGCATGGGGAAACCCCATCTCTAATAAAAATACAAAAGATAGCTGGGCATGGTGGCAGCTGCCTGTAATCCCAGCTACTCGCGAGGCTGAGGCAGAGGCAGGAGAATCGCTTGAACCCTGGAGGCAGAAGTTGCAGTTAGCCAAGATCATGCCACTACACTCCAGCCTGGGCTACAGAGCAAGACTCCATCTAGGGAAAAAAAAAAAAAGTAAAAACAATGACACATTTGCCTTTGATTATTCTTTTTGCTATGAAATAAAGTCTAATTCCTTTAAAAAATAATCCCAATTCTGACTTCCATTTGTACACCTATGGAAGCCAGTGTACAGGGCACTAAGAACCATCTGATCCACCAGTGGGAGAAATAGATTCTTCCACTGCAAATTTGCAGACATATCCTTGGGTGGGGTAGAGGGTGTGTGTAGTGAGGTGACACTCTCCCAGCTCCGATACTGCTGGCGAGGCACCATGCTTAAACAATCACCCATAAACCACCAGGGCAAGTGATGCTATCAGATAAAAATCCAACCCAAAGATCAACTAACATGGGAGTTCCTTCTCTGTGCCCAATGCCTTCTAAGCATTTCACCCTAGAAATGTAGAGGTTGGAACAGTGAACCCAGTTTAAGAAAGAATTGCGGCCCCATGGTAAGATCATTTGTCCAAGGTTACCGTTCGTCAGCTGGAACCAGCCTTTGAATCCAGGCATCCTGACTCTAGAACCTGAGCCTTAAGCCAATAATCCCCAAAAGACAGTACATGGGTCCCTGTACATACATGTGTGTCTGCAAACTCACTCTCAAATGCATATCCCACAGCACTGGTCAAGTACAGAGATGCTCACGGTACAGTTTCTTAGATGATGGGGCTAACAAGGCACTAAGAACCACCCGATCCACCTGCCGAGATTTTATCATCCCCTGCGTGACTGGTGAGGTGGATGTGGCCCAGGGCTTTCTCCTGCTTGAGAGGTATCTTCCACATGACCCACGCCAAGAAGGCCAAGTAGGAACCAGACAAGGACCAGGGAAATGGGGCTCCTCTGATGGGCCCCACCCGGCCCTGCAGCCTTCAGGCAGGAAGTTGGTGCTGCCATTCGGAATCAGCAACAAGAAACAAAGGAGAAACGCTTGAGGGGAGGGACACCCTTCTACCCTGATGTGGTTATGAGGCATGGCTGGCCTCTATCCCAATATCTCACGTACCCCATAAATGGATACACCTACTACGTATCCAGAATTTTTAAAACGTAAGTTTAAATTTTAAAAAAATCAGTGACAAGAAACAGGATAAATGCTTGAGGTGATGGACACTCCATTTACCCCGTGATTATTACCCAACGCATGCCAGTATCAAAATATCTCATATACTCCATAAATATATATACCTACTATGCATCCAGAATTTTTAAAACGTAAGTTTAAATTTTAAAAAAATCAGTGACAAGAAACAGGATAAATGCTTGAGGTGATGGACACTCCATTTACCCCATGATTATTACCCAATGCATGCCAGTATCAAAATATCTCATATACCCCATATATATACCCACTATGCATCCAGAATTTTTAAAATTTAAGTTGAAATTTAAAAAAAAATTAGTGACAAGAAACAGGATAAATGCTCGTGATGGACACTCCATTTACCCCGTGATTATTATGCAACGCATGCCAGTATCAAAATATCTCATATACCCCATAAATATATATACCTGATATGCATCCAGAATTTTTAAAATTTAAGTTTAAAAAAAAAAAAAAAACATCAGTGCCGGGCGTGG